>NC_067400.1:586634171-586947385 GCF_016432865.1 Antechinus flavipes
AACTTTACCGAATGTATCTGAAAGAACGGTGAGTTTCTCATTAGCAGTTGCTGTTCTTTGTCCTTCCTTTTCCAAGAGGAGCAATGATCTCTCAGGGTGATGTCGTGACTGGGATTTAAGTGAGCAGAACGGCAGAGTCAGCCCCACTCTCTCTTCCTGAGTCATCCAAGCCCAGCGGCGGGACAAAACTCAGGACAAGTGGAGGTGGCCCGGGATGCTGTGGCCGTGGGGTCTTGGATGCCAAACCAAGCTTTACGTGTCCCACAGAGTCTACGGCAATCGACTGTATGACCAGCGCCACAAATGGTTCTCGTCTGCCCAACCCACTGGGGGAAATCTCCACATGTGGGGGGAGACACCCCATAACTCGCCAGGGGTGTTGAGGTTACTCTTAACCTTGTGTAGCCCATCTGCTGAGAGGTTTTCCCCCAATGTGTGGTCATTGAGCATGTTACATCTCCTTGGAACCACTGGTGGACACCAAAGCCTGAAAAAGGATTGGCTCTTATGCCAGAAGGGCTGGTCCTCCCTGAGCGTCCCCTCCACAGAAGGGCTGCTCCTCCCTGAGCGTCCCCTCCACAGAAGGGCTGGTCCTCCCTGAGCGTCCCCTCCACAGAAGGGCTGCTCCTCCCTGAGCGTCCCCTCCACAGAAGAGCTGGTCCTCCCTGAGCGTCCCCTCCACAGAAGGGCTGGTCCTCCCTGAGCGTCCCCTCCACAGAAGGGCTGGTCCTCCCTGAGCGTCCCCTCCACAGAAGAGCTGGTCCTCCCTGAGCGTCCCCTCCACAGAAGGGCTGGTCCTCCCTGAGCGTCCCCTCCACAGAAGGGCTGGTCCTCCCTGAGCGTCCCCTCCACAGAAGGGCTGGTCCTCCCTGAGCGTCCCCTCCACAGAAGGGCTGCTCCTTCCTGAGCGTCCCATCCACCTCAAGTTGAAGAAGGATGCTTGCTGTTCAGGGATGCCATAGATAGAACTCATATCTGAGATGTGGTTTGAATCCCAGGACCTCTTAGATCTCTTTCAATTCTGAGATCCTGGGCTTTGAGATCAATGAAGATCCCATCCTCAGCGTTACTACTCTCATCCCAGTCATCCCACTCTCCACTAATTCCATCATAGTCACCGTCACATCATTATCACTGTTCAACGCAAACAGTCCCAAGCATTTATGAAGTGCCTACTGTGTGCCAGGCTCTGTAAAAGCGATTGAGGATAAATAGACAAGAAATCCCCTTGAAGGAACTGATATCTTTCTGGGGGAAACAATACATACCCACATAATATCAAAAGCATTTATGAAGTACCTACTGTGTGCCAAGGTCTGTGCTGGAGATTGAGGATAGATAAATAAAAAATCCCCTTGAAGGAACTGATATCTTTCTGGGGGAAACAATACATACCCACATAATATCAAAAGCATTTATGAAGTACCTACACTGTGTGCCAAGGTCTGTGCTGGAGATTGAGGATAGATAAATAAAAAATCCCCTTGAAGGAACTGATATCTTTCTGGGGGAAACAATACATACCACATAATACCAAAAGCATTTATGAAGTACCTACTGTGTGCCAAGGTCTGTGCTGGAGATTGAGGATAGATAAATAAAAAACCCCCTTGAAGGAACTGATAGCTTTCTGGGGGAAACAATACATACCACATAATACCAAAAGCATTTATGAAGTACCTACTGTGTGCCAAGGTCTGTGCTAGAAATTGAGGATAGATAAATGAAAAATCCTCTTGAAGGAACTGATAGCTTTCTGGGGGAAACAATACGTACCCACATAAATATAGTCAATAAAAATAATTTCACAATGTGTGTGTATATGGGAGAACACTAATAACTAAGGGGATTAGGAAGGGCTTTCTACAGAAAATGGCACCTAAACTGTTTCAGGGAAAGATAGAGATTTAATCGGGTAGAAGTGAAGGGAAGGGAGGGCAATCCCAGCATGGAGACAAAATCACAAGAAGCAGAAAATAAATGCTGTGTGCAAACAGCAATAAATGAGCTATGCTGGCCCAAACTAGACTGGGGCTAACTTGTAAAAGAAATTAAATGCTGGAAGAAACTGATATTAAAACTTGGGAATAACATGTTTAACATATATTGGATCATTTACTGACTAAGGGAGGGAGTGGGGAGAAGGAGGGAAAAAATTAGAATATAGGGTTTTGCAGGGGTGAATGTCAAAAATTATCCATGTATGTATTTTGAAAATAAAAAGCTATTGCCATCTGGGGGGAGAGAATGGGGGGAAGAATGGGAAAATCTGAAACAAAAGTTATGCAAGGGTCAATGTTGAAAAATTATCCATGCACATGTTTTGAAAATAAAAAGCTTTAAAAAAGAAAATAAAAAGCTGTAATTAAAAAAAGAGAGAGAGATAACTTGTGAATAATAATAGAGAATAATAGGGACTCACCAATGCTCCTTGAGCTGGGGAGGACTATGATGAGGAAATCTTCTCCCCAGTACTACCTTCATCACTTTCACTTCATCAGTCTCATCTTCACCTTAAACTTCTGTTCCAACAAAACTTTGGTCAACTACAAGTGGACCAATGATACCCATAGTGGAGGAAAGCCCTTTAGTTCCTACCCTGGAGGTTTATGTCAGATGTTGATGAGGGGTGACCTGTTATAGGAAGCACAGACATTCCTCCATCAGAGAAATAGTTAAGCTAGACGCAGTTTTTAGATCCTTCCGGGCCATAGAAGAGGATTGTGGCTGGTCACCTACATGAGGTTCTCTCCCTGACTTGGAGGCCACACTCTGGGTCCTTCCTTCCTCTTCTTTGCCTTTTCTCCAAGCTTCTCCTGCTCTATTTCCTATAGGAACCCTTCCTGGACTAAGGGAAAGAAGGCTTCAGATACCCCTAATTTCTAATTGTATGAACATGCCCTTTGCATAATATCTATCATCTACTAAAAGCATATTATATCTGCTTGAGAAGAGTGTTATTTATTCCTTATATTTCTGTTTTCAGTCACTGATGGGTAGAGAGTGACCTCAGAACATGGGATGTCAGAGCTGGGAGGGCCCTTAGAACCCAGCAGGTCAGAGCTGGAGGGCCCCAGAACCCGGGAGGTCAGAGCTGGGAGGGCCCTTAGAACATGGGATGTTGGAGCTGATTGTGGGAGATCCCAGGCACCAACTGCCATATTTGGAAACTGTCTTAGAGATCTTCTAGTCCAATTCTTTCATGTTGTAGGTGAGGGAACCAAGGAGAGGGAACTTTGACTGACTTAGCCAAGACCACACGTTGCATGTAGCAGAACCCAGACGTGGTCTCCAGCCTCTTGCCTTCCAGCCTAGGACTTTCCCCATTACAAGGCACCCGCTTCCCACTGTTCCAGGCTGTCTGAGTCTTCCCTTGGCCCTTGGCATGCATGGCCTGGCATTGTTGCTCAAAGGTCTCATGTGTATGATGTCTGGCTCCCCGTTCTGGGGAGGGGATGCCCATTCAGGGCTGGGCACCCAGTCTCACGGACCTGCCGAGCGTCAGAGCTGGAGAGGGCCTAGTCCAAGCTCCTCATTATACAGATGAAGAGGCTCCGGCCCGGAGAGAAAGGAAGAATACTTGGCTGATAATCAGCCAGCAAGGGGCAGAAACAGGAAGAACCTCAGACCTTTTTGTACCCAAATGAGGCTCTGGCTAAAGGTGAAATGGATGACTAAAGCAAAAACGCAGCAGTTACCTTCCAGAGCAGGGGACAGAGCCCTCCCTCAGGAAGGGACATTGATGGCCACTTGGGGGCGGGGAGAAGAGGGGTTTCTGACCTCAGTTCTTCAGCCTGTAGCTATTGACTTTGGCCCCACTCCCTCACCTTGCCGCCCGTGACGGGCCTGGAATGTCAAGCTGAATTTGATTTGACCTGTTCAACAGGCTGGCCCTTAAACCAAACCACATTTCCCATCACCCTCTCATCCACCAGCATCCCCATCCCCATCCCCAGGGGGGCTGCAGCCGGGCCCTCTTCGGGGCTGCAGGCCCTGCAGCCACGTTGGCCAGCCTCTGATAGAGGTAGGCCTCCCGAACTAATTTCATAATCCCCAGCCCTGCGCTCCATCAGGCTCTGGGCCTGTTCTCTACGGCCAATCTTGATTCTACCTTCCTGCCTGTCTCCTTGCCCCAGGTCTCCCCCTCCGTCCCCCCCTTCCAGGATCCAGCTGAGGTGTTTCTGAAACTCATTTAGCCTCCTCGCTTCTACAGCCTCTTCCCCCAACCCTGTACCCTATAATGAGAACCAGATGTTCCTGACCCTTTTGCCTAAAAGTACTTTTCTCCGGGTCCCCAATGTTAATCGGTTACAGCTATGGGCCAAGGGGGAAGGTGAGTCACTCTGGGGGTGAGGAGGTGGTTCAAATCCTGGCTCTGATGCTTACTGGTCGTGAAATCTTGGGGAAATCATTTCCTCTCTCTGGGTCTCAGTTTCCTCATCTGTAAATAAGAACTCAACAATCTCTAAGGGTCCTTCCAGCTCGAAGCATTATAGAAATAGGGGAAGAGCCTTAACCCAGATATTTTCTATCTCTCCTTTGGATGGACTTTGATTCTTCCCTGACCCAGATCTGGCCCTGGAAAGGACAAAGGGGGCCACCATCTCCCAGTCTCAATTTACAGATGAAGAAGCTGAGGCTGAGGGAGGGACTTGTCCAAGTGAAGCAGATCATTAGGGTAGAGTGGTAATCTAGCTCTTCTGACCAGGGAGTGGGCAAGCTTCCTTCTATCCCATGTTGCCCTTTCCTACCTGGGGAGGGACAGCTCCATAGCTTGCCTTGACTGAGCTTGCCTTGGCGGGAGAGAGGTTGATTGGCTGCCACCAAAGAAGGGAGAGATGAGGATCCTTCCCTCAGGGGGTTCCTGGTCTGGTAGGAGACCAACTATGGATCAGGGAACTCTTAATCTCTAATGGAGGAGAAGTACAGTTCCCACTCCAAAGAAGCTCTCAATCTTATGGAGTGGAAGGGAATGTCCTAACAGTAACATGGTATAGCATGCAAGATCCCTGGAAACTGGTTTTTTAAAAAAATGTATTTGATTTATTATTTAATATTTTCCCCCAGCTATATTTAAAACAAATTTTTACATATATTTTTTAAATTTTGAGTTTTAGTTTCTCTTCCTTATCCCCATCCACAATTAAGAAAACACATGTGAAGTTATATAATAATATAGTCATATTGTGACTATAGTCCATAATAGTCATGTTGTGACAAAGAAAACATACATCTCCCACTAATGAAAATAAAAATCCTCAAGAAAAATAAAATTAAAGAGAGAGAGAGAGAGAGAGAGAGAGAGAGAGACAGAGACAGAGACAGAGAAAAAGAAGGACAGACAGAGAGATGAGAGAGACAGAGACAGAGACAGAGAAGGAGAGAGACAGAGACAGAGAGAGAGACAGAAAGAGACAGAGACAGAAAGAGAGACAGAGACAGAGACAGAGAAGGAGAAAGAGAGACAGAAAGAGAGAATGCTTCAATCTGTATTCAGACAAAATCAGTTCCTTCCCTGGGTATGGATAGGATTTTTTTTTAAATTATAGGACTTATGATGTTTCATAGTAGTCATGGATCATGGTACTGCTGAGAATAGGAAAGTCATTTACAGCTGGTCTCCCAGAATATTACTGTTGCTTTGTGTATAGTAGATTTCATACTGCTTGAGTTCATGGGGGACTTTCCAGGTTTTTTTTTTTTTCTGAGAGCATCCTGCTCTTCATTTCCCATAGAACAATAATTTAGAATCAGTGATAAAAGACGCAGGTTCAAACCCCAATGGCTACACATGAGCTGTGTGATCTTAAGCAAGTCACTTTATAAGCCTTTAGTTTTCTCAGCTATAAAATGGGGATAACTTTACGTACACTAACTCCCTTATTGCCTATAAAGCAAATTATTATTTATTAGGTTGTTGTTGTGTTGTTCAAATTTTCTGGGAAACCACTTGGGGATTTCTTGTCAGAGATACCGAGTGGTTTGCTGTTTCCTTCTCCAGCTCATTTTACAGATAGGGAAACTGAGGCAAACAGGGTAAAGTGACTTGCCCAGGATCATATAGCTAGTAAGTATCTGAAGTCAGATTTGAACTCAGGAAGATGAGTCCTCCTGACTCCAAGTGCAGTGCTCTGCCCACTATGTCATCTAGCTGCTCATTATTATTAAGTAGACAGATGCAAATGTTAGGAATCACTTATGATTTATGAGGGGCAGTGGATAGAGCACTAGCCCTGAAGTCAGGAGGACCTGAGTTCAAATCTGATCTCAGACACTTAACACTTCCTGGCTGTGTGACCCTGGACAAGTCACTTAACCCCAACTGTCTCATCAAAAAAAAAAAAGAAAGAAAGAAAGAAAGAAAGAAAGAAAGAAAAAAGAAAAGAAGAAAAAGAAAAAAAAGAAAAGAAATAAAAAGGAATCACTTATGAAAGAGCCATAAGAAGGAATTCTAACAATGAGATTATTTCCATGAGTCTTTGTAGCAACTCACCTCAGACACTAGCTACTTGATCCTGGGCAAATCCTTAGCCCTATTTCCCTCAGTTTCCTCATTTGTAAAATGAGCGGGAGAAGGAAATAGCAAATCAATATCTCTGCCAAGAAAACCCCAAATGAAGTCAGGAAGTGTTGGACACATTAATATGATTAAATAAATAAATAAATAAATAGATATAAATAAAGACACTTTGGACTGTGTATAGACATAGCTTAAGCATAGACCTGATGCCCATCTGTCCTTCTTATACTCATGTCTGAGGACAGGAAAATTTTGACAACTAGATGATGCAGTAGATAAGACCTGAATTCAAATCTAATCTCCAATGCTTACTAGCTGTGTGACCCTGGGTAAGTCCCTTTAACAAGGTCTGCCTCAGTTTTCTCATCTGTAAATGAAGATAATAACAACATTCACCTCCCAGGGTGTTTGTAAGGAGAGAATCAAACGAGATAATATTTATAAAACACTTGGTACAGTGGCACATAGTAGGAACTTAATAAATGGTTCTTCCCTTTCTCTTTCTGAAGTCCTCTCTGAGCCTTAGTGGGGAGGAGAAGCGAGGTCAAGGTGACTTTCTTTAGGAGGTCTCGATTTCAGAGTATGGGAATTGAGAGCTGGAAAGTATCTCAGGGCTCATCCCTGGAAGGTACTCACATCCTAATGAACCTGACAGTTAGCCATCCAACCTTTCCTTAAAGACCCCCAAAGAAGGGAAGCTCCCTACCTCTGAGAGCTCCTGCTGTAACAAAGTGTTTCCTGTGTCAAACCTAAATCTGCCTCTTTGCCCCATCTACCCATGGTTACTGGTTCTCTCCTCTGGGCCAAGCAGAATCAGATTCAACCCTTTTTCTATAAGACAGACCTTCAGATCCTTAAAGAAAATTATCCTCACCTCCCACCCACCCCCAGTCTTTTCTCCTCCATTTTAAACATATAAAAATAATCTCATCTCAGTTGTAGAGATTCAAGATGGTGGAGCTGACCTTGAAATCATGAAGATACCAAGTGTGGGACTTGAGGCAGATTAATTTATCCTCTCAATGCCTTAGGCAGCTCTGTACGTCCATGAATTGTGGGAAAAGGTGCTGACCTCCATTGATAAAGGAAATTTTCCTTGATGATTTCCTTATCAGTATAGCAGAGATCTATTCCCTGTTTTTTTTTTTTTTTTTTTACATTTCCATAGTATTTTAAGGATTTCAAAAGACTTTCCCTCCAACCATCCTGTGAAGGGGGGAATATGACTGTTCCCATTTTTCAGATAAGAATACTGAGATAGGAGAGGCAAGCTGATTTTTCCCATGCCCAATGTTGTCGTTTGTCTTTCAGTCTCAAAGAAGACCAGGACATCAGGGAGTTGATGCCACAAAATGCAAAGGAATTGGATTTGAGTTGTCTTTTTTTTCCCTCTAGAGTCATGTAGGTCCAGTGGCCAGATTTAGATCTGGACGATTGGAGATGGCCCCAGCACAGTTAAGTCATCTATCATTTATTAAGTACCTACTATGTGCCAGGCAGGATGCCAAGCACTGGAAACACAGAAAAAGGCAAAAGGAGGAGACTCACAACTATGGAGGAGACAATAGGCAAATAATGGGTTATAAACAAGTTATGTTTATAAAACATAGAAAAATGGGAAATAATTAACAGAGGAAAGGCGCTAAGACTTATGGGATGAAGGAAGGCTTCCTTGGAAAGGTGAAGCGGGCATCTCACCAGGCTGTTTTCCCTAAGGCTCTGATCCGGCGTCCTTTCTATCCCATCCCCATTCCCAGTAGCCTCTTCCTGCCCAGGAAATCCCTTGGAGATAGCAGAAAGATCCAGGACTAGAATGTCTTAGCCACCTGACCAAGTGTGTCTCTCACTAAACAGTGGCAAGATGGTTACTATAGAAGGCTGCTCATAGCATTGAGCACTCTCCTCATACTGTCATTCAGTGATTCTCTAGTCTAGCAAGCATTTATTAAGCACTTACTGTATGCTAGACATTGTGTTAATCACCAGGAGTGAAAGAGAAAATCCTAACCTTAAGGAGCTTACAATCCAAGGAAGGAGACCACCTGTAAACAACTGTAAAATAAGATGGATAGTAAATCAGACAGGATGTAGACAAGATACATGAGAGGCAACCAACAAAGGGAAGGCCCTGAGATTAGGGAGGACTGGGAAAGGCTTCTTGTAGAAGGTGTGAGCTAAGACCTGAAAAAAGTCAGGAAGGTCAGAGATCAGAGGGAGGAGGGAGAGCATTCCAGGCCGAGGGAACAGTCAGAGGAAATGCCTTGAGTGGGGAGATTATTTGAGGAACAGCAAAGAGATCAGGATCACTGGAGGGGAGTAAGGCATGGGAATACTGGAAAGGCAGGAAGGATCCAGCTTATGGAGAGCCTTAAAAGCCAAACGGTGAGTTTCATATTGATCCCAGAGGTAATAGGGAGCCACTGGAGACTACTGAGTGAGGGGTGGTGTGTGATATGATCATACTCATACTTTGTGAAAATCAGTTTGACAGCTGAGTGTAGAATGGGCTGGATATGGGAGAGACACCCAACCGCAGGCTAATGCAATATTATCCATGTTTGATATTGCATGTTTGAGGGGAGGAGGGCTTGAGCCAGCATGGCGGCCGTGTCAGAGGAGAGAAGGAGACTCTTCATGAAGGTATGAATGTAGAATTGTTGAGACTTAGAAACATCCACTTCCAGGTTCTCCCTCTACCTCCATCATTCAGGGACTTCTTTGACATTCATGTTCTTCTTATCAATTTCCTTCAGAACCTGCTAACTTTTGTCTACAGATCCCCCAGCTCACTCCCTTCCTTCCTCAATGAGTTGGGCACGTGGTTCTCAATTTTTCTGTCCTTCCTGACTTCTGCCCTCAAAGTAGGAGCCTTCATAGATCTCTCTTGATTCTGGGCATTTTTTTCTGGCTGGAATACTCTTCTTCTTCCACTTCAACTACTAATTTTTGAGGGTTCTCTTCAGTCCTAAATTTCGGGGAGAATTTCCTAATACCTCTCCATTCTAGTGCCCTTCTTCCATTAATTATTCCCTATTTATCCTATATATAGCTTCCTTCATTTATATGTGTTATCTGCCCCATTAGATTGTAAGTTCCTTGAGGGCAGGAATTGTCTTGTGACTTTCTGGTGTTTTATTTTATTTTTTCCTATTTAATAGTATCCCCCCCAAAAAAAAAAACATGTAAAGATAGTTTTCTATATTCATATTTGTAAGATTTTGAATTCCACAATTTGGAACTATGCCCAAAGGGCCAAAAGAATCAAACTTTTTAATCCATCAGTATCTCTACTGGGCCTGTATCTGAAAAAGATCATAAAAAAGGGAAAAGGACTCATGTGCAAAAATGTTTATAGCAGCACTTTTTGTAATGGTAAGGAACTGGGGAAATGGCTCACAAGATGGGGAATGGCTGAATAAATCGTGGCATATGAATGTTATGGAATATTATTGTTCTATAAGAAATGACCAGCAGGAGGATTTCAGAAAGTCCTGGAGAGACTTAAAGGAACTGATGCTGAGTGAAATGAGTAGAACCAAAAGAACATTGTACATAGCAACACTAAGATTATACAATGATCAGTTCTGATGGATGTGGATTTCTTCAACAATAAGATGATTCAGGCTAATTCCAATAGACTTGTGATGGAGAGAACTATCTACACCCAGAGAGAGGATTATGGGGACTGAGTATGGATCATAACATAGTACTTTCATTTTAATTGTTGCTTGCTTTTTTTCTCACTTTTTTCCTTTTTGACCTGATTTTTCTTATGCAGCCAGATAACTGTATAAATATGAATAGAAGAACTGCACATGTTTAACATATATTGGATTACTTGCTTTCTAAGGGAGAAGGTAGGGAAAAGAGAGGGAGAAAAGTTTGGAACACAAGGTTTTGCAAGAGTGAGTGTTGAAAACTACCTTTGCATATATTTTGAAAGTGAAAAGCTATTATTTAAAAAAGAACTACATAAAATGGTTTGTAGGAGTTTGAAAAACTAAAATAAATAAATCCTTTGCAAATACTAAAAAAAAAAGATTTTGGGCTCCAAATTTTTCTCTCTCATTCCCTTCCCTTCCCAAGACAGCAAGCAATCTGATATAGGTTATAAGTATACAATCATGTTAAACATATTTAGCTGTGTTGTAAAAAAAGAATCATAACAAAGGGAAAAATCAAGAGAAAAAACAAATAAAAAAGGTGAAAATAGTCTGCATTAATCTGCATTCAGACTCCACAGTTCTTTTTTCTGGATGTGGATAGCATTTTCTTTCTGTAAAAAAAATTTTTTTTACATTTGTTTTTAAAACTTTGAGTTCCCAATTCTCTCCTTTCCTCTCTCCTCTCCCTTTCCTACTGACAAGGCACATGTTATACAGAACATTTCCATAAAAGTCATGTTGTGAAAGAAAACATAAAGTGGATAGTATTTGCCATCACGAGTCTTTTGGAATTGTCTTGGATTATTATATGGCCTAGAAAACCTAAGTCTATCACAGTTGTTCATTGCAAAGTGACTATTGCCATGTACAATGATCTCCTGGTTCTACTCACTTCACTTTGCAGCAGTTCATGTAAGTCTTTCCAGAATTGTCCTACATCTCTGCTCATCATTTCTTACAGCACAATAGTAATCCATTACATTCATATATCACAACTTGTTCAGATATTCCCCAATTGTTGAACATTCCCATAACTTCCAATTCTTTGTCACCACAAAAAAGCTGCTATAAATATTTTTGTTCGTGTGGGTCCTTTTCCTCTTTTATGATCTCTTTCAGATACAGACCCAGGAGAGACACTATTGGATCAAAGGGTATGCGCAGTTTGATAGCCTTTTGTGCTTAGTTCCAAATTGCTCTCCAGAACGGTTGGATCAGTTCATAATTCTACCAACAATGCATCAGTGGCCAGTTTTCCCACATTCCCTCCAACATTTTTTCTCTCCCATATTAGCCAATTTGAGAGGTGTGAGGAGTTGACCCATTTTACAAATCCTCCCTGCGTAGTACAGTGCATAGTATATAGTAGACACTTAATACTTATTGATTGATTGGACTGATTGAAAGAGAAAATGAAGAATCAAGGATGAAACCTTGGTTGCGAGTCTTGATAACTGGGAGGATAGGATGGTGGTATCGTCAGAATTAAGGGAAGGTAGGAAAAGGAAGTGTGAGTGTAGGGGAGATAATGAATCCAGACTTGGACATGTTGGATTTAAGAATTCTACATGTCAACCAGATCAAGATGTTTAATAGGCAACTGGCCATGTGAGATGGAAGATCAGGAGAGAAGCCAGGGCAAGGTGAAGAGGTCTGATAGTCATCAACACAGAGATGATCATTGAACCTGTGGGCATTCAAGACATCACCAAGAGCTCCCTTTTCTCATTTTGTGGATCTTCAAATATGAACTGGGCAGGAGTGGGGAGGTTCTCTAAGACGCTGGACTGGTCTCTCTTCTCTCTTTATAATATTTCACTTGGTGATGTCTAGAACTTGAACAGAACCTCCTGGCTCTGACATTGCGGGTTCTAAGGGCCCTCCCGGCTCTGACATCCTGGGTTCTAAGGGCCATCCCGGCTCCGACATCCTGGGTTCTAAGGGCCCTCCCAGCTCCAACATCCTATATTTTAAGATCCCTTTCACATTTAAAATCCTATCATTCTATTTCTATATTTTGAAGGACAATGCTTAACCAATGCCTCAATAATGTGGGATTTCTGCCAGTGGAGAGACTTGGGGGCAGAGCATCCATACCCCTGCATTGCAGGCCTTGGCAGACTGGCTCAGCCTCTCTCCTCCACACTTCCTCTTAGTCCCAAAGTTTCATATGCGCATATATAATTCCTGGAGCTGGAGCATGGAGCTGGTGGCTGCCAAAACCCCCTTTCTTCTCCTGCCGTAAAAATATGAGGGAATGAGAAAATAATTAAAAAATAAAAGCACAAGTGGGGAAAAAAAAGGGGGAGGAGGAGATGAGGGGGAAGCCATTTTCAGAGAGGAAGGGGACAGAGGGTTGGTCGGGTGGGGGGAGGGCGGGAAGATAACCAACAGATGTGATTCTTCAGATAAGCGTAATAATTTAGATAAATCTCCAGGCTTTGGAGCTGGTGGCTTGCGTCCTCTCCCTCCATCTCTCCCTCCCTCTTTTCTCTTTCTATGTCTGCTTTTTTTTTTTTTTTCAATTTTATCTCCAGAGTGGAGGGAGGGGAATAGCGAGAGCTCTTGGGTAGGTGGGGGCTCAGAGGTTTCAGGGACTGGGGAACAAAGGGGTGGGGGGTAGAGCTTCATCTCTGGTCAGTTCCTCTTTGCTTTTTAATGTGTTTTTCCCAGAAGGTGGGAAATGCCAACACACTCACCCCAGCCCTGAGAAGGCGGCCTATGTTTTTTAAAAGGCGGCGGACAAAAATCAAAATATTTGAAAATGTATTTCATGGTAATTATGTCATATTTCATGGACTGGTGGCACTACTGAAAGAGAGGCTGAATGCCTTAATTTGTATAGAAATTGTAATCATTTGTTCATTTCAAGGTGAAAATTGCATTTTTTAATTTAAATTGTATCCTGCACGATAGTCTATTATCTAGTAAAATTGTCTCCATGTCTGAATGCCTTATATGCGGCTGCAATGCTTGTTACAAATCCACTTATGGTCATAAAAGCGGGTGGGCATCTCAGGAAATAGAAACAGCTTTCTTCTGGTATGTGCTTGTGTGTGTACTTGTGTGTGTGTTTGTGTGCGTGTGTGCGTGCGTGTGTGTGTGTGTGTGTGTGTGTGTGTATTCCTCCAGGGTCTCCCCCCCAACACACACCTGAACTGGGCTCCTCACTCCTCACATTTTCTCCAATATGATTTTCTGGATCCTATGAAAAAATCACAAATGGCATGGATGAAGGAAGTAGCATAGAGTGGTGGACGAGACTGTCCTCCTACAAAGTGCACCACTGAGGGACGACTGAATTGGGATGTACCTCTTTCTCCCTCTAGCTCTGTTTTCTTTTCCATTAAATGTGGAAGTTGGACCCGACCATCTCCAAGTCCCCTTCCAACTCTAGCATTATGGGCTTTTGTAGCTCTGACCTTCTCTCTTCTAAGCTCTATCTGATAGCTTAAGTCCCACCCAACTCTGCTATTTAATATTATAATGGGGCTTCTTGATTCGGCCATTCTAGGTTCTGAGGGTTTTCCCAGTTCTGACATTCAATAGTCTATACTTTTTTCCTACTCTGACAGAAGGTACCTTCTAACTTTAACATCCTATGCTCTAAAGCCTTTTCCAGCTCTAATATCCTATGTTCTAAAGTCCTTTTCAGCTCTAACAACCTATGTTCCAAAATCCTTTCCAGCTCTAACATCCTATGTTCTAAAGCCTTTTCCAGCTCTAACATTCTATGTTCTAAAGTCTTTTCCAGCTCTAATATCCTATGTTTTAAAGTCTTTTCCAGCTCTAACATCCTATGCTCTAAAGTCCTTTCCAACTCTAATATCCTATGTTCCAAAATCCTTTCCAGCTCTAACATCCTATATTCTAAAGTCTTTTCCAGCTCTAACATTCTATGTTCTAAAGTCTTTTCCAGCTCTAACATTCTATGTTCTAAAATCTTTTCCAACTCTAACATCCTATATTCTAAGGTCCTTTCCAGTTCTAATATCCTATGTTCTAAAATCCTTTCCAGCTCAAACATCCTATGTTCTAAGGTCCTTTCCAGTGCTAACATTCAATGTTCTAAGGTTCTTTCTAGCTCTAATAGTTTGTGTTTTATGATCCTTTCCTGCTTTAACATTCTATGTTTTAAGGTTTCTTCTATCTCTGACATTTTATGTTCTATGCTCCCTTTTAGCTCTGACACTCTACATCCAAAAGCCCTTCTAAATTCATAATTCAAGGTTCTTTTTAGCTTGGACATTCTGTATCCTAAGGTTACAGAATCATCTAGATGGCCAGCTAGTCTAATCCATACCCTCACTACACCATAGCCAAGAGGTGGACATCTAGTTTCTGTTTTGAGACCTCCAGTGGAAAAAAAAAAGAATTCTCTACCTCCAAAGGCAGCTCGTCTAATTGTGGACAGCTTAATTGGTTAGGACATTTCCCCCTTATATAAACCTTAAATTGGCCTCTTGGTAACTTCCACCTTTTGCCCCTGGTTCTGCCCCCTGGGATAAACAAAACAAATTGAATCCTTCTTCCACATGACAGCCTTCCCAGTACTTGAAGGCAAGTGCCATATCCCTGAAGACTAATTTTTTCTTCAGGTTAAACATTGCTACTTCCTTCCATTAATCCCCACTGGCATGGACTTGAGGCCCTTCACCATTTTGGTTCTTCCCTTCCTTTGGACTTTATTTGGCTAATCAAAATTGAACAGCAGCACTTAGAACTGATCACAATATAGCAAATGTTGTTCTAATCAGGGCAAAAGACTCCTTATTCCTGAAAGCTACAGGTCCTTTATTATAACCTAAGATGACACTATTTTGGAGTCCCATCCATCCATCCTCTCATTAGTTTAACAAGCAATTACTAAGTGCCTGCTCTGGTCCAGGTATTTTCTTGAGCTCTAGAGATAGATGAAATAAAGTCCTTCCTGCCCTCATGAAGCTTTCATTTTATTGGGAAGAGAAAACAACACAAACATAAATTTCTGAATACAAGACAAAGTCAAAGTGGTTCATTTCATGTGAAAGGCACCAGTGATCGGGAGAGATGAGGATAGACTTTATGATGGAGGTCGCACTTGAACTGATCCTTGAAAGAAGCTGGGGATTTTGTAGGGAAAGCATTACAAGGAATGGGGGACAACCTGTGCAAAGGCACTCGTCAAGAGATTGAAGGATCTCATGGAAAACTGAAAGAATATCAGTTAGCCTGAAACCGAAAAGTTGATAGAAAAAGAGATAGACATGGAGAGGGAAGCTGAAGCCAGACAGATTTTCTATTTTAGATCTGAGCAAAAGGGAGCTACTGAAATTTATTGAGCAGTTGCTTTGGGAATACCACTTGGTCATCAATATTGTTTTTTCCCCCCTGAGGCAATTGGGGTTAAGTGACTTGCCCAGGGTCTCACAGTTAGGAAGTGCTAAGTGTCTGAAGCTGGATTCGAACTCAGGTCCTTCTGACTTCAGGGCCGGTGCTCTATGCACTGCACTGCCTAGCAGCTCCAGATCCATATCATAAATGAACTGAAAGGAGAAGAATCTGGAGGCAGGAAAACCAAGTAGGAGATTATCACAATAGGCCAGGTGAGAGATGATGGGGTCCTGGACAAGGGCAGCAGGGGCAGGGGCATTTATGAGAAGTTTAAGACAAAGGATTAACAAGACTTAGCAATTGATTAGATGTAGTTGGGAGGAGAAGAAAGAAGAATAAGATGATTGAAGTTTTGAATTTGGCTTATTTGGAAGCTATATAGAAAGATAGGAAAGTTAGGAAGAAAGGAAGGTTTGGGGAGAAAGATGATAAATTCTGTTGGCCAGAGGACTCAACTCAAATTGAGTTAATGGTTTTCTTGGCAAACGTACTAAAGTGGTTTATCATTTTCTTCTCCAGCTCATTTTATAAATGAGGAAACTGAGGCAAACAGAGTTAAATGACTTGACCAGAATCACATGGCTAGTAAATGGCTGAGCCTGGATTTGAATTCTGGTCCTCTGGATTCCATGACCAGAGTTCTATAAATGCCACCTAGTTGCCACAGTTGAGCCAATAGTCTACTAAAACTCCCAGATATTTTTCAGGCAAATAGCTCTCTAACCATATTTCCTACTATCTTGTCTTTGTGAAATCATTTTTGAAAACTTTTTTTCTTTTTAACCATATTTTATTTCATCTTCTTCAAATCAGCCCCATGTTCTAGTTATCTCAAAGTCTGTCTGGGTGCCTAATTCTGTTGTAGGGTGTGTTAGCTCTCCTTTGGGGAACAGCAAAGCAGTGGGAAAAGTGCTGACCTTGTCCCGTGCCCCAAGTTTGAATCTCATTCCCTATGTGATACTAGGCAAGTCACTCAATACTTCTGGGGACCAGTTTCAACCAGCTGTATGGTGAGGGGCATTGGAGCAAATCAAGCTCAAGGGCTTAAGTCCAAGGTTACACGCTAGAAAATGTCAGAAATAGCATTTGAGTTGAAAGTACTCCAGAGTCCATACAGTCCAATTTGTACTTGGATAACAAGCCCAGCACATGTATGTGCAACTTCCTCTTGAAGAACAGCAAAAAAGGATACCACGAACTCCTGGAGTGTCCCATTTCTTAGCTAGTGTTTAGTGTCTGGCACACAATAGGTGACTAATAAATGCTTTTTTATCGATTGACAGCTCATAGTAAGTGCTTAATAAATGCTTGTTGATTGACACCTCATGGTAGGAGCTTAATAAATATTTGTTGACTGCTCATAATGTAATAAATAAATGCTTCTTGATTGATTGACAGTTCTAATCAGTGAAATTTTCCATACACTGGGCTAACATCTGTCTCTCTTCACAGTTCTTCCCTCTTCAGTGAAGTATAAAAGGCTTACCTTCCTTACACACACCAGCTGTTCATACCCTTGAAGGCAAGGATCTAGTCTTCTTTTCTTCATACCAAACATCTCCATTTCCTTTAAGTAATGCTTTGATTGGGTCCCTTTGATTTTGGGGTCCCTCCTCCTCTCCCCTCTTCTCCTTTCTTTCTTCTCTTTCTTCCTCATCTCTTCTCTCCCTCCCCTTTTTCTCCCCTTCTCTCTCCTCTCTTTCCCTTCTCTTTCTTCCCCATCTCTTCTCTCCTTTCTCCCTTCCCTTCTCTCTTCTCTCTTTTCTTCTTCTCTCCTCTCCTCTTCCTTTCCCCCCTTGCCCTTCTCTCCCCTCCTTTCTCTTCACTTCTCTATGCTTCTCCAGAAGTTGACCTACAAGGTGAATTCATTGTTCATCCTCGATATTCTTATTTTGGCCATATTTAGGGATGGGAAGAGTAACACATGCTCAGTCCAATTCTGAGCATGCAACTTGCCTCAGGTCATGGCTTAGTTTGACTCTGGGTGGCTCTCAGACTTTAGGGGACTGTTGGGGGGGCGGTGCTGAGACTAACTCAGCCCAATGGCTCCCAATAATCTGATCTCACTGCATAAAGCACTACTAACTCTATATATTCCACCCATGAGCAAGTCAGTTAAAAGTTTCAGGTGGTCAGGTCAAGTGGATTTCCTTGGGATGGGAATGGGATGGGAATCCTAAGGGAGTCAGGAGCTCCCAGCACTCCAGTCATTTCTATCCACATGTTGCATTGGCTAAAGGGGCCTGATCATTTTAATGGCCTATGCTTGATGGCAAAGATCAGACCCCGTCCCAGGATTATAGACTCAGAGCTGGAAGGGATCTTATAGGTCATTGAATCTACCCCATCCCTATTTTATAAGTAAATAGAGATCCAGAGAAATTAAGTGATTGACCCAGAGTCATATAGCTAGTGTCTGAGGCAGAATTTGACCCCAAATTTCCTGATTTTAAGTGCAAGATTCTTTATACTATATTATGCTGGCTATGCTCTGCTAGTTATACTGGCAAAAATTATCCAGGAGGACTACTCTCATTGATCATAAATTTATGTTTGTGTTGTTTTCCCTTCCCAATAAAATGAAAGCTTCATGAGGGCAGGAAGTACTTCATTTTTTTCAAAGCTCTTCCCCAAAGTGAATGGTCATTTTCATTCAGAAGAAAAAGGATATTTTCTCCGCATCAGTAATGAATGAATGAATCAATGAGCATTTATTTAGTTATTCCATGAATTGGATGACAAATAGAAAAACAAGATTAACTAAAAGACCTAAGATTTCGGTGGGAAGGGAAAAACATTCCAGGGATCCAGGAGATGGGACAAAGGGCTTAAACCCTAGAGGGGGATGGATGAAGGGATGGCGAAACTTTTCTACATTACCATTTTGAACTTATTCTCAAGTTAGGGATTCAGATCAGTGTGTAGAAAGAGCTCTAGATGAGAATATCAATCTCAGCTCTGCCTGATACTTCCCAGATGACTCTGAACAAAGTTCTTAATTTCGCTGAGCCTGTTCATAAAATGAGGTGGTTGGATTAGATGAACTCTAAGATCCTTTCTGATTTTAGGTCTGTGAGCCTGTGTGTATATGTGTGATAGAAGAAATATCAAAAGATATAGTGTTAGAGCTTTGAGAAATCTGGAAACATAAATGTTAGGAGTGAAAGGGGCTTAGAATTCAGAATGTTAAAGCTGGGAAGGCTCTTTGAACTCAGGATGTCAGAGCTGGGAGGGCCCTTAGAACACAGGATGTCAGAGCTGGGAGGGTCCTTAGAACCCAGGAGGTCAGAGCTGGGAGAGCCCTTAGAACACAGGAGGTCAGAGTTGGGAGGGTCCTTAGAACACAGGATGTCAGAGCTAGGAGGGCCCTTAGAACCCAGGAGATCAGAGCTGGGAGGGTCCTTAGAACACAGGATGTCAGAGCTAAGAGGGCCCTTAGAACCCAGGAGATCAGAGCTGGGAGGTCCCTTAGAACCCAGGAGGTCAGAGCTGGGAGGGCCCTTAGAACTTAGAAAATGGGCAGGTCCTTAAAACATAGAAATATCAGACCTGGGAGAGTCTTTAGAACACAAAACGTTAGAGTGAGAAGGAAACTTAGGAAATGGAATGTCTGAACTGGAAAGAAACTTAGAACATCAAATCACAGAATTTTAGAGATGAAAAGGATCTATGATCATCTAGCCAAAACCATACTAGTAAATCAAGAAGAACCCACTATCTCCTGTGCCATTTTGAGATCACTCCAAGCTTTAAAAACATTTTCCTTATATAAGCCTAAATTTACTTCCCTTCATCTTCTGTCTCTTGTTTCTGTCCTCTAGGTCTCAGTAGAATATATTTAATCTCTTTTGCCAGTAACACAGTCCATCAAAGAATGTTAGAACAAAAAAGATTAGAGGTGGGAGGAAGTGTATGTCCTAAGACTCTTCCTACTTATTACATTCTGTGTTCTAAGATCCCTCCCTTCTCTGACATTTTATACTCTAAGGCTCCTCCCAGCTCTGAAATCCTATGTTCTAAGGATCTTTCAATACTTCCCATTCTGTTTTTTTTTTTTAACAATATTATCTTTTATTTTTTCAAGTACATACATAAATTTATTTCAAACATTCCTATTTTATTTATTTACTTATTTTATTATAGCTTTTTACTTACAAAACATATGCATGGGTAATTTTTCAACACTGACCCTTGCAAAACCTTCTGTTCCAACTTTTCCTCTCCTTCCTTCTACCCTCTCCCCCAGATGGCAAATAGTCTAATACATGTTAAATATGTTAAAGTACAAAACATTCCTATTTTAAAGTTTTGAATAGCAAATTCCCTCTTTTCCTCCCTTCCCTCATTATGGAGAAGGCAAGAAATTTGAAATAGGTTATATATGCATAGTCATGCAAAGCAAATTTCCATATTAACCATGTTGTGAAAGAAAACACAGACAAAAAGCCCTAAGAAAAACAAAGCTTTAAAATAGTTTACTTCCATCTGCATTCAGACTTCATCAGTTTTTTATCTGGAAATAGATAGCGTTTTTCATCATAAGTCCTTCAGAATTATCTTAGATCATTATATTTTTGAGAATAGCTAAGTCAGTTACAATGGATCATCATAGAATATTGCTACTACTGTGTACATTGTTCTCCTGATTCTGCTCACTTCATTTTGCATCAATTCATGTAAGTCTTAACAAGTTTTTCTAAAAGCATCCTGCTCATCATCTATATAGCACAATAGTATTCTATCACAATCATATGCCACAACTTTCTGTCTTTCCCTAAATGATGGGCATCCCCCAATTTCAAATTCTTTGCCACTACAAAAAACCTGCTATAAATATTTTTGTATATATAATTCCCCTTCCCTGCTTTATTTTTCTTCTTAAAAATCTTTTTGGAACACAGACACAGTAATACTATTGCTAAATTAAAAGCAATGGGGCAGCTAGATGGCACAGTGAATAGGGCACCTTCTCTGGACTCAGGAGAACTTGGGCTAAAAAGCATACATAATTTCATAGCCCTTTGAGCATAGTTCCAAATTGCTCTACAGAATAGTTGGATCAGTTCACAACTTCACCAACATTGCATTGGTGTCCCGATTTTTCTTTTGTTTTGTTTGCATAATATTTTCCCCAATAACATTAAAAGTATGTTTAATAATCATTAAAAATTTTTTTGAATGCTAAATTCTTTCCCTCTTTACTTTCCTTTATCTCTCCTATTGTTCCTAATATTAAACCAGATTTGAATTCCTCATATAAATTCCACCTGGTCATAGTGTATGATCTTTGTGGTATACTAGTATAATCTCCTTACTAGCATTTTATTTAAAACTTTTGCATCAATTAAATTGCATCATTAAATCACAGAATTTTAATTAGGGAAAATAGTTTATAATATTGTTTGTTTTTACTCTTCCTAGTTTAGGTATCAAAATCTGTTGTGAAAAGAATTTTGTAGAATTCTGACTCTATTTTTCCAAATAATTTATGTATTATTTGGAATTAATTATTTTTTAAATGTTTGATAGAATTTGCTTGTGAATTCATCTGGTCCTGGAGATTTGCTTCTCAGGGAGTTCATTGATAGCTTATTCAATATTTTTCCTAAGGTAAAATTATTTAAGCATTTTATTTCCTCCTGCTAATTTGATTAGTTTATATTTCTGTGAAATATTCATCCATTTTACTCACATGATTAGATATATTGACATATAGGGCAAAATAACTCCTAATAATTACTTTAATTTCCTCTTCATGGTGGTGAAGTCACTCTTTTCATTTTAACATTGCTGATTTGGTTTTCTTCTTTTCTTTTTAAATCAAATTAACCAATGGTTTATCCATTTTATTGGTGTTTCTTTTCCGATAAAACCAGCTCTTACTTTTATTTATTATTTCAATGGTTTTCTTACTTCCAATTTTATTAATTGCTTCTTAGATTTTCAAGATTCCTATTTTGATATTTAATTGGGGATTTAAAATTTATTTTTTCTAATTTATTTTTAGTTAACATACTCATTGATTGATCGTTGATTTGCTCTTTCTCTATTTTTATTGATGTGAGAGTTTAGAATGTAAACTTTTCGCTGAGTCCTGCTTTGGCTACATCCCACAAATTTTGGCATATTGTCATTCTTTTTAATGAAATTTGTCACTATTGATTAGAGAAATGCAAATTTAAACAACTTTGATGTACCACCTCTCACCTGATTGGCTAATATGATAGAAAAGGAAAATGAGAAATATTGGAGAGGATATGGGAAAACTGAAACACTAATACATAGTTGGTGGAGTTGTGAACTGATCCAACCATTCTGGAGAGCAATTTGGAACTATTCCCAAAGAACTGTGTAATTGTGCATTCCCTTTGATCTAGCAATATCATTGCTAAATCTGTATCACAAAGGCAAAAACCCCCACATGTATAAAAAATGTTTCTAGCAGCTCTTTTTGTGATGGCAAGGAATTGGAAATTGAGAGGATTCTCATCAATTGGAGAATGGCTGAACAAATTGTGAATATATATAATATAAGAAATGATGAGCAGGCAGATTTCAGAAAAATCTGAAAAGACTTACATGAACTTTACATGCTAAGTGAAGTGAGCAGAACAGAGAGAACATTGTACAGAGTAACAGCAGCATTGTGCAACAGTAATCAATTTTGCTCTTCACAGCAATGCAATGATCTAAGCCAATTCCAAAAGACTGGATGGAAGTGGACAATGCCATCCACATCAAGAGAAAGAATTATGGAGTCTGAATGCAAATTGAAGCAAACTATTTTCACTTTTTTTTTCTTTCTTATGGTTTTCTACTTCTGTTCTGATTCTTCTTTCACAACATGACTAATGTGAAAATATGTTTAAAGTGATTGTACATTTATAACCTATATCATATGGTTTGTTGTCTTGGGGAATGGTAGAGAAGAGTGAGGGAAGGAGAAAAAATTGGAACTCAAATCTCATAAAAGTGAACCTTTTGTGTAATTGGAAAAAATCCAATAAAGTAAGAAAAAATAAAAATAAAAATAAATTATTATTTTTATAATTTGTTCTTTGTTGTTTAGAATTAGTTTATTTAATTTCCCATGAAATTTTACTGTTTCCACAGCTCTTTATTCAATGCAATTTTTATTGCATTATAATTTTAAATGATGTATTTAATATTTATGCTTTTCTATATTTGGTTGTGAGGTTTTTACAACCGACTCCATGGTTAATTTTTTGCATAGGTGTTATGTACTCCTGACTAAAAAGAATATATTGATTTCTATTTTCATTCAGTTTTCTCCAGAAAGCTATTATATCTATTTTTTTCTAAAATTCTATTCATCTCCTTCCCTCCTTCCCTCCTCTCTCCCTCCCTCCTTCCCTCCTCTCTCTCTCCCTCCTTTCTCCCTCCCTCCTTTCCTCTTTCCCTCCTTCCTTTCTTCCTTCTTTCCTTTCTTCTGCCCTTTCTTTCTTTCTTTCTTTCTTTTTTTCTTTCTTGTTAGATTTATCTAGTTTTGAGAGGAGAATGTTGAGGTCACCACTAATATAATGTTACTATCCATTTCCTCCTATGACTCCTTTAATTTTTCCTTTAAGAATTTGGATGCTATACTACTTGGTGCATATATGTAGTTTCCCTGCTTATCTCTTTTAATTATGTTTGTTTTTGCTTCTCATTTGTTCTGAGATCGTGATTACAACTTTTGTTTGTTCTGCTTTAGCTGAACATAATAGATTCTGTTTCAACCCATTACTTTTACTTTGTATCTCTCTGTGCTTTAAGTGTGTTCCTTGTAAATGACATTTTGTCAAATCCTGTTTTTTAATCTACTCTGGTATTTGCTTCCATTTTATGATTGAGTTTACCCCATTCACATTCACAGTTATGATTACTAACTGTAGTTCTCTTCATCCTATTTTCCCCTGTTTGTTCTTACCTATGTTTTCACCCTGTTTCTCCTTGAAGTATTTAACTTCTGACACCACCTCTCTCAATCTGCCCTCTAGTCTATTTGTTTTCCCTGCCTCTTATTCTCTTCTCCTTTTACTTCCTTGTAGGGTAAGATAAATATGTATACACAATTGAATGTGCTTGTTATTACCACTGTAATTTCAATAACAGTAAGGTTCAAGTGTTGCCTGCCACCTCCTCCATCCTCTACTGCAAAGCTCTTCCTTTTGTGATTTCTTTATGTGAGACAATTTATTCCATTCTGCCTCTCCCTTTCTTCTTCTCCTAGTACATTTCTTTTTCTCAGCACTTAATTTTATTTATTTAAAAACACCTCATTACAATCAACTCATATCAATGCCTTTATTTATGTACATCACTTATGACTGCCATAATAATTATAAAATTCTTTGGAGTTGCAAGTAACGGCTTTTCATGGAGGAATGTAAGCAGTTTAACCTTGGATCCCTTATGATTTCCCTTTTTTGTTTACCTTGTTTACCTCTTGAATCTTATATGTGAAAGCCAATTTTCCCAGCTCTGGTCTTTTCATCAGAAATATTGGAAATATTTTCTCTATTTCTTGAATATCCATCTTCCCCCTTGAAGCATTATACTCAGTTTTCCTGAGTAGGTAATTTTTTTATTTTAACACTAATTCCTTTCCTCTCTGGAATATCACATTTTAAGCTCTCTACTTCTTTAAGATAGAAGCTGCTAAACCTTGTGTTGTCCTGACTGTGGCTTCATGATATGTGAATTATTTCGACTGCTTGGAATATTTTGTCCTTAACTGAAGACCTCTGGAATTTGGCTATGATATTCACTGAAGCTTTCATTTTTGGATCTCTCTTAGAAAGTGATCAGTAGATTCTTTCAATTTCCATTTTACTTTCTGTTTCTAGGAGATCAAAGCAGTTCTTCCTGATAATTTTGTGACAGATGCTGTCCAGGCCCTTTTTTTTTTTTATCAAGACCTTCAAGTAGTTTAGTAATTCTTAAATGATTTTCCTCAATCTATTTTCCATGTCATTTGTTTCTTCCAATGAGATAGTCAACATTGTCTTCTATTTTTCATTATTTTGATTTTGTTTTATTGTTTCTTGATGTTTTCTGGAGTTATGAAGCTTCCACTTGCCCAATTGTAATTTTTGAAAAGTATTTTCTTCAGTGAACTTTTGTGTCCCACCCTCCAGTTTGGCCATTTCTGCTTTTTAAGGAGTTTTTCTCTTCAGTGAGTTTTTGTGCCACTTCTACCATTTGACCAATTCTGTTTTTCAAAGAGTTATTTTCTTCAATATTTTTGTGCCCTCTTTACCAGGCTGTTGACTATTTAAACATTTTTTCCCCTGCCATTATTTCCTTTTCTTTTCCCAATTTCCTCCTCTACTTCTCTTATTTGATTTTAAAATTCTTTTTGAGATCTCTAGGAATTCTTTTTTGGGTTTGTGACCAGTTCTTATTTTTCTTTTGAGTCTTTGCATATAACTATTTTGACTTCATTGTCTTTCTCTGAGTTTGTGTTTTTATCTTTTTTATCACTATGGTGATTTTCTATGCTAATATTCTTTTTATTTGTTTGCTCATTTCCCCAGCTTAATTCTTGACTCTTAATTATAGATTAAAGTTGGGCTCTGGTTCTGGGATGAAAAATGCACTGCCCCGAGTTTCAGGGTTTTTTTGTGTTGCTGTTTTTAGAGCTAGTTCTGGGGTAGGGGGGGAGATGAGGTTTGTAAGTTTTTAGTTCTACTAAGGTGATATAATCTAAAGAGAAGCATGGTTCCTACTTCCCTGGCTTGTGCTCTTTTTTACTCTGAAGCTGTGATCAGGGTCCCCATTCCCCTAGAGCCATCTGCTTCAGTGTGCCCTCCTTGCCCTGGGACTGTAATCTGGAACTGTGTATATGGACAATGTGGCAGAGTGCTGCCCCCAGTGTCCTCAAAGGGTCCCCTATAATCTCCTGTTGATTAGTTATCTCTTCGCCTCCACCACTCCTGCTGCTGGCCTTGTGAGGTATTATCTGTGCTGTATTGCATTCTACCATCCCAGTGAGATAGTTTTCTCCTATCCACCTTCTAACCTGTCTTGGGATAGAAAATGGTTTCAACTCAATCCCTTGCTGGTTCTGCCACTCTAGAATTCATTTGAGGAATTATTTTAAAGCTGTTTGGAAGGTAACTTGGGCAAATTTAGGTGAGTTCCTGCCTGTACTCTGCCATCTTGGCTCCACCCCATCCCATTCTATGTTCTAATAATCATTCCATTTTCTATGTTCTAATAATCATTCCATTTCTTACATTCTATGTTCTGAGGGCCTTCCCATCTTTGACAGGTTGTAATTTAGATGAGCAGTTACTTTTTTTTTTCCTGGACAAGGAAAAGGACCTTCCTTAGATGCTTATTCTTATTACTTTTAAGTAAATCAAGTAGAGGTTTCTTTCCTTCCCTCATCTTCATTCTGGGGATAGCCAAGAAGTGTTTTATTGGTCATCTCAGTTTTGTGAAAATGTTTGTGACAAAATATACTGATGCTTTTCATCTTCATCAATAACAAGAATGGGGAACTGGACTTGTGGTTTCATGATATAGGGAGGTCATAAGTGAGAAAACTCTCTCCACAAGTTGGCCAATACTTTGTTTTTACTATATAGTTTAGAGTGCTGCCTGAGACATTGAGAAGGTAAGTTATTTGCCTTTGGGTCACAAAACCAGTGAGTCTGAGAGGCAGACCTTGAACTAAGGTCTTCCCAATTCTTTATCCAGAAGTCTCCCTGGCTGACACATGGTGAAGCATCCATTTCAGACAATTGATAAGACAATTGTTTGAAAAATCACTTAGTTTGATGACCTTGACCAGCTAATCACTGGTCCCAAGATTCTGCATAACTCAGTTTTCAAATTTGTAAAATGGAGCTAACCCTAATAAGAATTTTAATTCTTTAATTCTAACCTGTGTTATTGCTGCTGTTCAGACAAATATCAGGTAGCATGAGATAGGAAAACGCATCAAAAGATTTGGATTTCAATTCCTGAGTCTCCTAATATTTATGATATTGTAGCTTTCCTTTTCTGGGCTTTAGTTTTCTCATCTCTAAAGTAGAAGATGTTGCCTAAGGTTCCTTCCAATGTTAAATGATATGAGAAAATTGAGGAAAGATAAGGTGAGTTATGTGAAGTAAAACAGTTTCTAAATTCTAGAGGAAGAAAGAAGCCTTAGATCTCCCTAGTCCAAGTTTAGCAATGTCTAGGCAGTACAGAGACTTCCAATTCAGCTCAGCTGTTGACAAGCTGTGTGACCTCGGGCAAGATATTCTGCTTCTCTGAATCTCATTTACCTCATCTTTCAAATAAAAGGGTTGGACTAGATGGTCTCTGAGGTAACTTTACAGTACTATATAAAGGAGAATGGGAAGGAACTTTAGAGCCCATCTAACTGAACCCTGTCTTTTACATAGGAGAAAACAGTCTCAGAGAGGGGAAGGGATGCCTAAGATCATACAGCTAAGAATCCAAAGAGTTGGGCCACAGACAGCTCCTCTAGCTCTAAGCACTGTGAATTCCTTAGTCTAGCTACCTTGTAATCTCTGAATCCTAAATCCCAACACTTTACACAATCTGAAATCCAATCCTAAACCTTCTGCTAATCCTAAAAGTAACACTAACCCAATGTCTAATCCTCAGTCTCTCCTCCATCCTAAATTTCCTCTCTACGTTAATTACCCAGACTCTGCTCCCTTAATTCTCACCTATGTTGTAACTTTAGCCTAAT
The DNA here is from genome assembly GCF_016432865.1 of Antechinus flavipes. Taxonomy (NCBI): domain Eukaryota; kingdom Metazoa; phylum Chordata; class Mammalia; order Dasyuromorphia; family Dasyuridae; genus Antechinus; species Antechinus flavipes. The sequence goes on from NC_067400.1 coordinate 586,661,443, forward strand.
TCCATACCAGAGCCTAACCCTAATCCCAACCCTTGCCCTAACTCCCTTTTTACCCATGGAGATGACTCAAACCAAACTTTTAATCTCCGTGAAGGGCTCAGAGTTTATGAGCATCATAGCCCCCATTGCTCCTGGTCATGGAAAAGCCCCCATCTGGATTTCCAGCCAGGCTAAGCTGCTGGAATAGTAGCTCTAGCAGCCCCCAGATGCGCTCTCTCTCGCTCTCTCTCTCTCTCTCTCTCTCTCTCTCTCTCTCTCTCTCTCTCTCTCTCTATTTCTCTCTCTCCTTAGCCCCCCAGCATTCCCTCTAAGCTTCAGGGACTGGCACCTTTCTTAAAAGCAGCTGTTAGAGGGTGCATTTCTGTGTGGTTCTCAAAAGCCGGCTTGGTGGATGTTTTCAACAGCCCTCCAGAAATTCCACTGGGGAAGTGGAATGTGCTCACCCCCTGGGCTCTTTTCCAGCTTGCAATCTGCTACTTCTTTGCTCTGGTTGACTGGAGGGGAGATGGGATCACCTCCTTTATTTTCAGGCAGCTGTTCTGGATCTGAGTGCCCTAAGGAAAGGGGCAAAAACTCACAGTTTTTTCCAGAACTTGCTGAAATTGTCCTGAATTTTGTGCAACAGTGATGGAAGAGAAATTGTTTTAAAAAGGGGGAGGAAGGGATCTCAGAAAATAGATTGAGGCATGGAATGTCGCAGCTGTGACATATGATGTGCCTAAGAATGTAAAATGTTAGTTCTCTTCGAGGCTTCAAAGCATAAAATATCAAGAGCCTTAGAATATAGAATATTAGAGCTGGGAGGGTCCTTAGAACCCAGGAGGTCAGAGCTAGGAGGGCCCTTAGAATCCGGGATGTCAGAGCTGGGAGGGCTTCTACAACCCAAAATATCAGAGCTGTGAGACGCCTTAAAATATAGAATATTACAGCTGGAGGACCCTTAAAACAAAGAATGTCAGAACTGGGAGGGCCCTTCCAATATAGAATGTCAGAGTTGATGGAGGCCTTAGAACAGGTAATGTTATAATAAAAGGGGGCCTCAGAACCCAGAATGTCAGAGCTGGGAAGGGCCTTGGAAAAGAGAAGTGAATTTGTCTAGAAGGCCCATTTCTTTCTCTACTCCCAATTTTATCTTTTCTTTTCTTATAGAGCTGAGTCACCTAATGCTTTCCCCTTGCCAGTATTGGATAAGTCATTAATTTCTTGATGTGAATCAATTTAATGTGATAACAATATTTGCCTAGAGAGAACTCAGCCAGAATGGCAGGATTTGGGGCACATTGGCCTTGAGTGGAGATCTTTTTTGGAGGAGGGTGCTTTCCACCCTCTTTGACTTTTTTTTGAGGGATCAGCCCAGGATCAGTGAATGAACTTTTCCCATACCAGTTAGTGTGTTTTCTTCTTCTTTTTCTTCTTCTTCTTTTTTTTCTGGAGTCCTTCCTCCCAATAAGAAAAGTATAAAAGGTTCCCCTGTATTTTTCCTGTTCCCCCCAATATACAGTGATGCATGAATCCAATATCAATAGAGCCTAAACTGACCCACAGAAGTGAATCCCATACAAGAGACAAAGCTTTCTTTTTTAAAAACCAGGTTTGATGGAAGACATTAAAATCTCTTATACTTGTCCTGCTTTCTCAAAGACTATAAAATAGGGGAATATGGCAACCTTTTCTCGAAGGCTCAAGATCATATTTATAAACATTTACTATTCTGTGCACCAAGCCCAGGCACAGGTCTATGTCTGCCTTTGAGTACATCTATCTCCTCTGCCCTTGCCAGGATGCTGTCACTTTTTGATGATTTATGTTGGCCCCTAAAATCCTCTCCACCCATTTGTGATCACAAACTAAGTGAGAATGAGCATCTAAGAGTTAGACTTTAGTTCAGCAACTTCACAAAGACAACTCGAAGGAATCCAGTGGGCTTTCCCCCTGTTCCCTTCCTGTTTTAGGGTTGTGTGCTGGAGAGACTGGATGCTGCTTCTGTACCAGTGGTCAGAAGAGTGAGATCTTAATGAATGTCCCTGTTGATCTCCTTTTGGCAGAATCTCTAGCTTCCTCCCAAGAAACGTTCACTTTCTCCACAAAGCCCTTCCTGATTTCTCCAGTTTTTAGCACACTGTCCCTGGAGAAAAAACTTTGTATTCACTTTGTTTATACTTTGTAATCACTTCGATTTGTAATTGGTGTAAACTGCCCTCCCCAGCCCTGCAGTGGGAGGGAAAGTTGGGCATTTTTTCAGAGGGATGTTACCTTTAGAACCTCTTTTCAAAGTCCTTTTTTTGTGTGTTGACTTCTTCCATTAGAATGTTAGCTTCCTTGAGCAGGAACTTTTTTTTTTTTTAAATTTGTATTTGTTTTTCCAGAGCTCAGCTCAGTGCTGTGTACTTTTGGTAGTTATCCCTCTTTCCTTTCCTTTCCTTCCTTCCTTTCCTTCCTTCCTTCCTTCCTTCCTTCCTTTCTTTTTTCCTTCCTTCCTTCCTTCCTTTCTTCCTTCCTTCCTTCCCTCCCTCCCTTCTTCCCTACCTTCTTTCTTTCCTTCCTTCCCTCATTTCCTTCCTTCCTTCCTTTTTTCCTTCCTTCCTTCCTTCCCTCCTCCCTTCTTCCCTACCTTCTTTCTTTCCTTCCTTCCCTCATTTCCTTCCTTCCTTCCTTCTTCCTTCCTTCCTTCCTTCCTTCCTTCCTTCCTCCTTCCTTCCTTCCTTCCTTCCTTTCTCCTTCCTCCCTTTCTTTCTTTCTTTCTTCTTTCTTTCTTTCTTTCTTTCTTTCTTTTCTTTCTTTCTTTCTTTCTTTCTTTCTTTCTTTCTTTTCCTCTCTCTCTCTCTCTCTCTTTCTCTCTCTCTCTCTCTCTCTCTCTCACACACATACTCTCTCTCTCACACACACACACACTCACACTCGTATTTGTAGTCATGTTGCAAGACCGCATGAAAGACCCCAAGCCTTCAAAGTGGCTTTTAATTTATTTTTTTTAATGTATAACAGTTATGCCTGAGTTACAAGGAAACACCTACAGGCAGCAGGTAGGAAAGCAACCGGCAGCTTCTCTTACTAGTCTACTACTCCATATAGCTGAATAAATTATGGTGCGATTATATTTAAACACACGCTCTCCCGGACACACTTCCTGCACGCCTCCCGCGCACACGTGCACACACGGACTCGCTCTCACATGTAGGGAAATGGTTATGACTCAAACACAGAAGCAAATGATTTTGCAGATTCTAGCAAGAAGGAATGTTCTATGTTACTAGCGGATACGTCCCGGATGGGGGAGGTGGCTGTGTTAGAAGCATTAAATACACGAATGTCTCTGAGCAGCGAGGTGCCACTGTGGAAAGGAGGTGGCTGGGGTTCCCCCTCCCCCTCAATTTGGTCTTGGCCCAGCACCCCTATGGGTGGGCGGAGAAGAGATGTCTCTGCTCCCCAGAATGTCCAAAACGTGGGAGGAGGGAGAGAGTAGCGTCCCAAGAGAGAGGGCGTCCTCGAGTTGTCAAAACATGATGCTGGAGATTTCTGGGGGCAGAGGTTTTCAAGGGTCACAACACGGGTGGCCCATTTTGTGGCGGCAGCTGCTGCAGTCAGACTGGGTGTCTGTCACCCAGATCCTGTCCAGTCCTAGACCTCTGCCCCAAACTGACCTTCTCCTTTCTTCTTCCGGGCGAATCTCTCCAGTTTGTCTTTCTCTTGCCCCCCCTCTCCGCCCCCACCTCTGTTTCCCCCTTTCCTCTGGTCCCATTAGGTTTCTCTGGTGAGGAAAGAGAACAGGGGAATAAACAAATGGGCATTTTTTTTAAAGCAAGCAAACAGTGCCTGGTTCTCAGTTCTTCACACGTGAATGTCTTTTTCTTTTTCTTTTTTCTTTCTTTTTTTTTTTTTTTTTTGTAGCAAGGGAGGAAAATTGGAGGAAGGGAACAGGATGAATCCCAATGGATCCTGGAATGTATCTTTTCAAACACACAATATGCAGGTCTCTACAGGTGGCCCCGTGGTATTAGCACGTAACTCACTGTGGGATGGGGATAAAGGGGAGGGGGGTAAGGAGGGTTATCTTTTCAGTATCAAAAACAAAACAAAAACAAAACAACAAAAACATTCTATAAACAAACAGCACATCACCAAGTTTCGAGCTAATGTACAATGAGCCTCAGAGGGGCGACCCCCGAGGAAGGGTAAATAGCTAGTTGCAATCAGACAGGGATAAGTAAGTTTCTTATTTCGCTAAAGACTCTATTTACAGTGATAGTTGGAGAGGGTGGCCTTTGGGCTTTTCCAAACCACCTGGAATGCATGCCTTCATGATAAGACTTCAATGAACCTGCTTGACTGCTCATCTCAGATCTTTTGAGGTTTCTTACCTCTCATCCTCTCTAGTGAGAAGGCTGCCCGCTAATATGAGGGACCGGTTTACATAGAAGGGATTCCCAGTTCTTCCTTTCCCCCCTTCTAAATAGATATACATACACAGAGCATGGTAAAACGCCAGATGGGAGTCAACAAGAAAGGGCCTAAGGGAATGTCTTTTGTCCCCATGAGAGAAGATTTGGGGAGCCCAGAGGGAGTTGAGTTCACTGAGAAATGGCTTATCTGGGATCTGGAGATGCTTTAGGTATGGGGCGTTCTGTTTTAAGTTTGGGAAGAGGAGTTGTGGGGAAATGAGTTGGTCCTGGTCATGGAATGTTATCTCTTGAAGGCTGGAGCTGGGGAAGCTTCAGTTACCATATTTCTGAGAAAACCCCCAAAGGAACGGGTCAGAAGTGGTCTCTGTAAACATCACCAAGCCATCAGCGGAATGCAACCTCTAGTAGAAGGAATGCTTGTTCAGGAAATGTCTCTGAAGACCAAAGTTAGGCTGAAGGAAGGACTTTCTGATTGTAACAGTTAATAAATTCTGGAAAGAAGCAGCATCTTCTTCTCCCCAGGGCTTGAAGAAAAAAAGACATCACTGGGGATGTCAAAGGCTGGATCTCTTCCAGGCCTAGAGTCTCACTGTGACATCTGACCCTCAGAGGAGTGATCTATCCAACTGTATCCAGCCATCCTGGTGATACTCCTACTTCAAACTCCAAGTCTGAAGGTAGGAAGTCAGCTGCTGTTTGTCATGTTGGAAATACCCACAGGAGTACTCTTCCTATCTTTCCTCTGACTTCCCAGGAATGGCTGAAGTAGGATCTCTTGGCTGGGAACTTCTCACTTAACAAGGAAGAAGAGAAAGGAATCTAGAGAAGAGGAACCTGGGAAGCTTCTCATCATCCTGATGATCACCCAAGACAATAAGGGCCCAATTCTTCTGAATACCATGATGGGGCCTCCCAGCAAGTTGATAATGAAGATGACACGATGATAAAAATGATGAGGAGATAACTTCCATGTCTACAATGCTGCAGGGTTTACAAAGCGCTTTCCTCACAACAGCCCTGTGAGGTAGGTAGAGCAAGTGTTATTATCTCCATTTTACAGCTGGGGATCAGAGGATCTGATTGAAAGCTTGAAGGGACCTTAAGGATCATTTGATCCAATATTTTCCCTTTATAGTAAAGAAACTGAGCCCCAGAGCAGTTCAGTAACTCTGAGCATCAGTTTCAGAGAAGTTGAGTGATTTACTCCATAGCCCACAGCAGAGCCAGAGCCAGAGCTCAGATTTCTATGTCCAAGTCTCCTAAAACATAGTGGAGATTATGATAGAAAATGAAGGATGGAAAAAAAAAAGAAAGCTAAAAATGGTGGTGATGCAGCTGGGGATGATACCAGAAAGGGTCAATAGAAGCCAGGAACCTTAAACTTACTCCCCAAGGTTATAACTTTCAAAGGAGCAGGGAGCCGGAAGAACTTTTAGCAGTCCCTTGAAGGCAGGAGGAAGCAATCCTTGGAGGCCAGGAGAATCCCATGTCATCGATGGCGGTCTTGCTTCAATCTAGCTCCGATGGTCTCAAAACACAGCTCTGGCTATGATGAACCTGATGCTTGTATCCCGGGGTGGCTGGGCAGGGATGCCCACGTATCTGAATAGGCAACTGTTAGGCTTCCCACTTTCTTCCTATTGGGAGTTGTTGCTTCAGGGTGGGGTAGGGACCCATCCCCTTCCCACTGAAATGTTGAGAGCTGATTTCTTCAGGGAGCAGGTGGCCACTGTTCATTTACCAAAGAATACGGGAAAGGAAAGACCTTGGTATGACTGCTGAGGAGTTCATGAGTTTTGAGAATCCCTTTTGTAGGGCTTTTTAATCATGTCAGAGGCCCCATTCACGCCTGCTAAGCTTTCCTGGTGGCAAACCCCACAGGCGAGGCAACTCTTGATGGGAATCAAGAGAGCAAAAGAAGGGGAAAGATGTGGGCTCCTGCAGAAATGTGACTGGTGAAGTCTGCTGAGGATTGGGCTTCAGCTACAAGCGTGACCTCGAGCAAGCCCATTGGACCCATGAGACGGAGTCAATCGTGACAAAGGAGAGTATTTTCCAATCTGCCCACCCCCTCTGCACTTTCCTGTCCCACCCCAGAAGAAGGGAGATCAGTCTGAAACCCAGAGTTCTCTTCTTGGCCTCCTGTATTTTGTGCACTGGTCACTTACTCAGGTCTGGTCTGGCCTAAAAAAACACGACACCCCCCTTTGCTGGAGGGACCAAAGTGCTCTTTGTGTCTGATGATGTCTCAGAGAAATCAGCAAACCAGCTTTGGGAAAGGACAGCACTGGGAGGTCAGAGCTCCAAAGCAGAGCCCTTACCTCCTACTCTCCAGGTACAGTGACTCCAAGCACCAGGGACTTGGCTAAGGTCCTACTCTCCTAAGTGCCTTTCTTTTGTTGAACGGTTAGGACCTTTGCCCTCTCTGGCACATCAGAACTTGCCTCATCTGCCCCTATGGGACTGTGGGGGTCAGAGATGCACACCCACTGAAGTTTCCAAAGGCATTTCCTTTAAGCTCAAAGTCTCTCTTGGTCTCCCTACCACCTGCCTCTACACAGGGCACATCCCAGCATCCCATGGCAGCCGTAACCAGCTCAGGTCTCCTTCCTGAACTGGGCAGCGCCACCCTTCAGTCCATTCTAGCCAAAGTCCTATCGTTGGAAGGCTTCAAGGATTTGGATTTTGGTCATGCTTGTTCACATGGGTCATCAGCTTGAGTCCAGTTGGGATGTGGGTGCCTTCTCCCTTCACCCCCAAGGCCCTCCTGATCAAACTGTCTTTATGACAGGGTGCCACCTTGGGGACCTCCTTACTCTAATGTGGGTCCAAAGGTTCACAGGATTGGGAACTAGAAGGGGACCTTAGAGGTCATCGAGTCTTGGTTCTTCACTTTCCAGATGATGAAATTGAGACTCAGAGATCAGAAATCACTTAACCTAAGTCACATAGATCAGAAATGGCAGTGTCCCTCTGACTCCAAATCTAGTGTTCTTTCCACCACACCAAGAGCTCCAGGATCCTATCCCTTTGGAACTATCTTGCCCGCTGCATCCTCTGTGAGGGGAAGCATTCAAAAAGTCTATACATTTGAAGTGAAGAGAAGGGCCTTGAATGAGAGAGATTTCTTATAGAAGTCATAATTCAGCTTGGGTTCTACCCATTGCTTAAAGCAAAGGTTGAGGTTGGAGGCAGGGGGTTAAATCAGTCCAGTAATCCAGCTGGGATTAGGATTGGCATCAGGAGACTGGGGCGGGGATGCTGGAGGAGGGACTGAAATGGTGTCTTTATGGTCTACGGTCACAGATTTTTGCCAGAGAATGATGGCATGGGAAGAGACCGGAGCTTATTGGTCCCACTTCCTCAGATGATGCATCAGTAGATCTAGGGGGATGGTTTAGGACTTGGGGTGAGAGAGGCACAGGGATAAGTATAGGACAGGATGGCAGGGATAGTGGGGATACAGGAGTCAAGGATCTGGGAGAGGGGCCCTAGGGCTTTAGTATGCTTGACCCGTTTCTACAGGCAGGAGCCCCAGCACAGCTGAGTGCTCTCCCAACTTCATTCGACGTTGTGTGGACAGGCTCACATTCTTTGCCAGATAGTCAACAGCAGCTAAGGGAAAAAAAAGGGAGAGAAAATTATTTAGAAATTGATATTCTAATCTAACTTCTTTATCCTATTCATCTAGACTTTTCAATCTGTCCAACTATGCAATCCCCCCCCCACCCCCCATCCCGGGCCATCTATCCATCCCTCTTTCCCTCCTTCCCTCTCTCCACTTCTCCATCAATCCAATCACAAATCCAATCATCAGTCTACCTGTGTCACATAATAGATGTCATAAAATATTTGAAAGGCTAATTCACAGATAAGGAATTAGACTTGTTCTACTTGATCTCTGAAGGCAGAATCAGGAACAATGGGTAGAACTTTCAGAAAGGTAGATTAAAGCTTGATGTCAGGGGAAAATTTCCTAATAATAGAAACTGTTTAAAAGAGGAGTAGATTACCTCAGGAGGTAGTGAATTCCTTTTTATTAGATGCCTTGCAGTCAAAGTCAAGTAATTAGTTGTTGAGAGAGGTACAGAGGAGACAACTGTTTGATTTTGCCCTCTAACGTCCATCTAACTCTCCATCCATCCATTCATTATTCAATCCATCTGTGTCTCCATCTGTTTGCCCACCCATGCATGCATCCATCCATCCACCCATCCAACTATCTGTCCTTCCATCCAACTATCCATCCATCCATTCACCCATCCATCCATGCATCTACGCATCCACACATACATCCATCTATCCATTCATCTATTCATCTATTCCTCGAGTCTCTTCTATCCAGTGAAAGCTTATTGAAACCATAATCCATGCTTAACATTGTATTAAGCATGATGGGGAATGTAAAACAAGACAAAACAGACCCTGACAGGTACCCTGCTCTCAAGAACTCTGCAATTTAATTGAGGAGACAAGATGGAAAAATGGAAAAATCTGATGATTCGATGAACTCAAGATAGTCTATACAAAGCAGCAATTTTGAGATATAGAAATGTACAAGAGGGAGAGCTCTTTGTGACTGGGGTGGTCATGAGACCACTGGGGGAGAGAAGTCATCTCAGAAGGACTTTGATTCATGAATGGGACTTGGATATGGGGGAGGATGACAGGCACTCTCGATACTACATGAATACTCCATGAGTAAAAGTCCAAAGAAAAAATAATTGGTACTTCAGAGCCTTCTTGATCCTCACATTTTGCAGATGAAAACCTGAGGTCAAGAGAAGTTAAATAATTTGTTTAAACTCAAACAGGTGTCAGAAATCAGAATTTGACCAGGTTCTCTGGCTCTGGATTCAATGTTCTTTTTATTGTATCAAATTGCCTCACACCTATTAAAATACTCAGACATTCATAGGAGATGGAAATACAGAAAAGGAGGGGGCATTAGTAAAAATCCCAAGACCCTGAGTGTTTATACACAAAGAATAGAGAATCAGCAACACTAACTATGGATCCTGATACAAGGAAGCAAATTTGACTGCTGTTAGTCAATTAGAATTTGTTACGTGCTTACTATGTGCCAGGCGCTATGCTTAGAACCAGGGTACAAAGACAGGCAAAAGGCAGTTCCTTGAGAACTCCTCAAGGAGTTCTCAGACTAAGTCTCATAGTTATAACATGTCTGTGGGCATGAGAGCAATGACTGAAATGTGGCTCCTGAAGGAGGATATACCTGAAGAAGTAAGACATAAGAGAACAGGTAAAGGTGTAGGAGGTAGGCAAGGGGCCACGGGGTGGAATTATATATCCAAAAAAGTATACTATGGGAAGAAATCTAAGAATTGGAGTGGCAAGGCAAGTTGGAGAGCATTTGTTTAAAGATCAAAGGAAGTACAAACAAAAGGGAATTTATCATTGGAGACCACTATGAACCACCATGTCAGAAAGATAAAATAGATGAAGAATTTGGGAAACAGATATCAAGCCTGGCACAGAGTCATAAAATAACAAGGATGAGGGACTTCTATGATCCAGACATCTGCTAAAGTTCTCTCTTAGTCAAAAGCAGAACAGTGAACAATTTCTTGACCTGTTTTATTAAGGATTATTGATCCTTCCAGATGTGGAAGAACCCAGAAAGAGAAATTCTATTCTTTATCTGATTCTCACCAATAGAGAAAAATTGGTAGCTGGGATAGAAATGACAGGAATATAGGAAGGAAGTGATTACTCCTTGCTAGAATCTGTGATAGAGGAGGGAAAGGCTAAGTATAATCTGACATCCATCCTAGATTTGAGGGAGAGAACATTTCAAAGGATCCAGCAGGACAGAAAAAGCATATGGATCAAAATTCTACAGGGGGGTGTTGACTGAAGAGGCATGAAAAATTGCCAATTGTCAATATCAATTGATACTATTGGAAACAATAATGATAAATGTTGGAGGGGATGTGGGGAAAGTGGGACATTAATATATGGTTGGTGGAGTTGTGAACTGATCCAGCATACCCTTTAATCCAGTCTGTATCCCAAAGAGATCATAAAAAAGGAAAAAGGATCCATGTATGCAAAAATGTTTGTGGTGGCCCTTTTTTTGAACCAAGGAACTGGAAACTGAGTGGATGCCCAGCAGTTGAGGAATGATTAAATAAGTTATGGTATGTGAGTGTTATGGAATATTATCATGCTATAAGAAATAATGAGCAGGATGATTTCAGAGATGCCTGAAGGGACTTTACATGAACTGATCCTGAGCAAAGTGAATAGAACCAAGAGAACATTGTACATAGCAACAAGATGATCAACTGTGATGGACTTGGCTCTTTTCAACAATGAGGTGATTCAGGGCAATTCCAATAGACTTGTGATGGAGAGAGCCATCTGCATCCAGAGAGAGGACTGTGGGGACTGAATGTGGATCACGACATAGTATTTTCACCTTTTTGTTGTTGTTGTTTTTTCTTTCTTCCTTTCTCTTCCCCTCCTTTTTATCTGATTTTTCTTGTGCAGAATGATAAATGTGAAACTATGTTTGAAGGAATTGCATGTTTGGCCTATATTGGATTGCTTGCTATATAGGGGATGGAGGAGGAAGAGAAGGGAAGGAGAAAAATTTGTAACACAAAGTTTTGCAAGGATGAATGTTGAAAATTATCTTTGCCTGTATTTTGAAAAAGAAGAAGCTATTATGATTTTTAGAAAATCTCGTGTATCCTTGGGCTGGATTTGGAGCATACTTTGGGGAGTCTCAGCTATGCTTTGCCTTGGTCAGACCACATCTGGATCCATCATGGTCTGTTCTGGAACTAGATCCAGCTAGGACTTTGACAAGCAGGAAGAAGCAGGACCCTGAATCGATGATCTAGGAGGATTGATGGAAGTAACTGGGAAGGCTCAGTGTGGGGTAATGGTAGCTATCTTTAAGAACTCAAAAGCTGTCATATTCAAGAGAGATTAGATTTGTCCTTTTAATCAGAGGGCAGAAGTAGGAATAATGATTTGAACCTGCAGCGAGTCAAGATGAGGCTAGCTGTCAGAAAACTCTCCCTAACAGCTGAGCTACCCCCAAGTGAAATGAGCTTCCTTGAAAAGGGGTGGGCTCCTCTTTCCTGAAGAGGGGTCTTCAAGCCGAGGCCGGATGACCAGCAGTCCATATGTGCAGAGATTCTGAGTCAGGACTTCATAGCCAGTGAGGTAGTTTCCACCCTGAGATCCTGTGATTAGTGATTCTAGATTCAGTTTTGGAACTGTTGAGTTTGAGGGAGGACAAGAGCTTTCTAGTGGTGCTCTGAAGACCCAGGGCGGGGAGGGGGGAGGGACAGGCAGAGGAGAAGGGTTGGGGTTCAGGAGATGGAACTAAAGGAGAAACTACAATGCTTCCTGACCTCCCCTGTCTTTTCCACTAAGCCAATCTTTTGAGACTTACTCGAGATGCCCGCTCAGGGAAGCTTTCCCAGACTAAGCCACCCCCTACTGTGATCTTTCTCTGGCTCTAAGTCCTCCACATTCCCCTAGATACAGTCGCCTTCTCCCTGATTCCTAAAGTACTTAGCACCATGTTCTGCACACAGTTGGGCATCATAAATATGATTTAAATGAATGAATCTTTTCACATTCTCCTCTGCTTGTTTCACAGGAGCTCCCAGGGAAACAGGGACCCCGGCTGATCCTTCTCTGCCAGCCCAGACAGCCCCCTGCGGGCCCAGCCGAGGGTCCGGCTGTGGGTCCGGAGGAGCTGGTGGATTCGTGTCGATTGAGCTGGAGTGACTTGGATGAATGTGACAACCACTGGACTTTTCCAGACCCTGGACCAACCTGAAGGACATCTAATCCTGAACCCATGGTGTATCTCCCCCTTGACAGGGACGACAGGATGGGGACAGGAAGGGCAGGACTGTGACATTCCTCATTAGGGGCCTCAGTCAAACCTTCTCTCTGTCTCGTTGTCTCTCGATGTGTCTCTCCCTCTTCCTCTCCCTCTTTCCCTGGCTATAAACGCCTCAAATTAGATTAATCAGGAGTTGGCAGGAGATGCGGAGGGCCGGTGCCAGTGAGTAAACAAATCTCAGCCGTCACTGCCTCGTCAGCCTCCGGCCCCAAAGGAGGTCCCTTCTAGACACAAATTCTTATTAGACTTGTCATATCTATTAAAATTCTTTTCACACTTCTGCGTTCTATCAGCAGCACCATTAGCTCGGCCCTGGCCTTTGGGAACCGCCAGGACTATATTAATCTGGCATCCGCCCCCTTCCAACCCCCCACTCCCACCCACTCCCTAGGAACTGGAGGATGGAGGAATGAAGGGATGGATGGACACATCATCTCTATATGTATTTGATAGAGACAGCATTAAAAGGAGCAACCTTAGTTAGAATTTTGTTCCAGTACATACAAGGGTTTGCAGACACATGTGAGTCATGAAACAGTACATGTGTACAAAGAGAAATTAGTAACAGACTGTCAGAGCTGGGAGGGCCTTAGAACCCAGGAGGTCAGAGCTGGGAGGGCCCTTAGAACCCAGGATGTCAGAACTGGGAGGGCCCTTAGAACCCAGGAGGTCAGAGTGGGAGGGCCCTTAGAACCCAGGAGGTCAGAGCTGGGAGGGCCCTTAGAACCCAGGATGTCAGAAAACAGGGTATCAGAACCGGAAAGGCCTTAGAATATAAAATGTCAGAACTGGGAGAGCTCTTTGAAAATCACACCTAGCCTAAGCAGTTTGCTTTTGAAAGGAAAAATAAGGAATCTGGCTGAGAAGGTTCTGAATTAAAAGATAAATTCTCAGGTTGCACTGGAGGTGGGTATGGGAATAATGACAAAAGATGAAGGGGACATTGCTACCTCAGTCTTCTCCAAAATGTGTATCAGGATAATTGAGCGATTTTATAGGACTTAGAATTCGGGGTGGGGGGGGGGATAGAGTGGAAGATGGATGCTTCAACTGTTTTCCCATGTCCCACTTTTCTAGGACTGGATTCTTCTTCATGAGATTTTTTATGTCATGTAAGAAGTATGACAGGAGGTGGGACTTGGGTTTGGCTAGCTCCTCTGAGAAAGAGGACCACCTGGAGAGACTGGGACCCTACTAAAACTGGAAAATCGGGGAGGTGCTATGGTGTAGTCAGAGTAGCATTCACTGGAGATTTACAGTCATGTAAATAAATCCAACATCTAAAGACAAAGAAACTCAGGTCAAGGTCAGTGTTAACTGCCACTGTGAAAAAGACAGTCCCCTTTCTATTAGCATTCAACAAACAATTTTTTTTTTTGGAGGGGGGGGAGAGAAGCATGCAGATATATATGCCTTCCACCTTCTTTGTACAAATGAGTGAAAAAGTGTTAATTAAGCTCTTGCCACCTGACAGATACCAGGCTAAGGAAATTACTTCAAGTCCTGTTATTGTAAATATATATACATGAAAGAAATTTATATATGTATATGCATATCCATATCCATATATATATATGTATATATAAATTTCTTTAATTAAAAAAAGATATCCTGCTAGCAGAATCAAAAACTAGAAGGCAGGGGTTTAATTCCACTACTTCAGTGGTGTGACTTGGGGAAAAACCCTTCTTTTGTAAATCTCAGTTTTGTCATCTGTGAAATGAATGGCTGGCACTACAACAGTTCTAAAGTGCTTCCCATCTCTGATGCTCCCCATTCTAAGCTACCTTTCAGCTTTGACGCTACACAGTCTTTACAACCTGGCTTCTTAATCTTTTCCCCTTTTCGAGTCCCCCTTTTTGTCTGAGAAATTTTTACATAAACTCCGGAATATAGGCAAATAAAATAGGTATATCCACCAAACAGCTACTGTTAACAAATCATAATTTCACGACTCCCCTCATTTCAAAATCTGGGCTTTAGAACACAAGGCTTCTCTCAATTCTGATATTCTCCCTGTTCCTCCCTGGTTCCTCCTTTTTCTAAAAGTTCTTCCCAGCTCCGATACTCTGGGTTCCAAGATCCCATTCGGCTCTGCATTCTAAGTTCTACGAGTTCCCACAAGTCCGACATTCTGTGTTCCCACTTCCCTCTTCTCCCCTGTCTCGCCCTGGCTCTGGCGTTCTACGATCTCCCCCAGTCCTGTGGTTCCTGTGTTCCAGGAACATGCCGCTCCGATATTCTACGTTCTAGGACCCGTTCGGCACTCGTAATTCTATAGCTCCTCGGAAGCCCAGGAATAAGGGGGCCACTTGTAACGGAAAGAGATTAGGTTAAAAAGAAGCGCCCCCACCCCCAAATCCGGGCGACAAACCGGGAGTGATAAAGACTGTCAAGAGATGGAATGAATATAATGGGGCTGGATTGAAGTTGGGGGGGGGTGGCGCGAGCGTGCTCCCCGGGCCCACATTTCCCTAGGCGGTTTCTCTAAACCAAACAAACACTCCTTTCTCCCCAGCTCCCCATTCTCCCCAGCCCGCATCCTTTTCTCTTTTGATCTCCCTGGATCCTTTCTTCCTCTCTCTCTTACTCCAATAAGGGGGGGGGAGCTAATTTTATTTCCTACCCGGGCTTTATTTTTTGTGCCTCGGTCTGCGGGCACACACGGGGTGTGACTAACCCGGGCCGGGGGCGTCGGGGCCAGTCCTCGCTCTTGGAATTGGTTTCGGATCTTTATCATTAACATGTGTCCAGCTCCACCACTCCCCCCCCCCCCACTCCCGGACCCGGAGCAAGGGGAAGGTCAGGGGGTCGCCGCTCCGGCTCCCTCGGAAAAACCACAGGAGCACAAGCAGACCCCCACCCCCACCCCCAGGAGAACGGGGGTCGAAAGCTGCTATTGATCCTCCTGCAGCCGGTTCCCATTTAGCTAGAGAAATTAAGGACATTAAAGGGGCGTTGTGGGGTGTGTGTACGATTGGTGGGGTGGGATGGGGGGAGAGGTGCAGTCCCGGGTCATTGAGGACAAGTTAAGGAGGGGGCTAGGGGAAGGATACACCTTTAACCCCAGCCGGGTCTCCCCGGGTTGCCACACGTCGTTCTGATTAGTTTGACACCAGCAGGTGAAGCTGCCTGGGCTGGGAAGGGATGAGGAGGGGGCCCGGGGCCCTGGGGACAGGAGGATAATCATTCCCATTTCTTTAATGCTTTCACGTTTACAAAGTACTTTCCTCTCCAATAACTCCAGGAAATGGATTTTTTCTCCCCATTTTACACAAGTTCCCCACTTTCTCAGAAACTGGGGCTCAGAGGTAAAGTGAACATTCTCCCCACTACATCTTTTGATCCCTGAGGAAACTGAGGGTCTGGGCAGGAAAGGCACTGCTACCCAGGTTCACATGCTCAGTCGGGAAGCCAGATCTTCTCTGCTTTAAGACTCCAGTTAGGTTCACCCAGTTGATAAAGAGCTGGGATTCAAGCCTAGGATTTCAAGTCATACGTTCAGCCCAACATGCCATGATGCTTTTCAACTGAGGCCCAGAGGAAGGGGCTTGGCCAAAGTCACAGGGCTAGGATTTATTGCCCAAAGTCTCCACAGCAGATCCTATCCCTATTCTGCTAAAGGTCTCTCTTTCCCATCCCCTAATGGCCCCAAAGATGGGACTGATGTACAGGAATTCAGGGGGGTGTACCTCAAGATTGGAGAAGACCCAATCACAGAAACTCAAGAAGCCCAGAAGATTGAGGGAGGGGGGTGAAGGGGATGGGGTCAGGTAGCTAAACTGTGAAGACAGACTGGGAAACTGGGAAGAAGAGGTCTCCAGTACAGATAGTGGCTGAGGGGAGACAAAAGTGAAAGCTATAAAAATTCTCGAGGATGTGTTCTGGAGGACAAAGACCATGTTTTATGCATTGTTTTATTCCTCATCCTGCCCAGCATGGAGCCTTACACAGAGTGGATGCTTGATAAATATCTCTTAAATGAATGAATGGTTGACTGAACAAATGAACGAAAGAATAGTTTAATAATTGAGTGAATGAATATCTGGGTGAGTGAATGAATTAATAGCAGCAATTACCCCTTTAAAGGGGTCCTAGATTTAGTGAGACTGGGCTTAGAATGCTGGAGCATGGCTGCACGCCATTTTGCCTACCCCGAGTCAGGGATTAGGGGAATAGCTCCTGTAGGTGGGGAAGGGGGAAGAGGTACACTCACTCTGTCCATACTGTCCATACTGGTAGCCAGCCACAGGGTCCACACTGTAGCCAGTGGTGCTGTAGGTGGGGGGGCAGTAGGACTGCGAAGTGGGGAGGCTGTCCACGGACTTGATAGAATCACTGCGCTGGCTGCAGCTGGCTGAGATGGAGTTGGCGGTGTCCAGACCCCCATGCAGTGGGGAGATGGAGAAGTCGGCCTGGGGCTGTGGGGGAACCCCGCTTGGGTTGCTCAGGATACTCATCACCTGAAAAGGAAAGGGAGTTTGAGAATGAGTGAAGAAATGAAAGGACTCCGGGAAACTTACTGATATCACAGGGAATCAACATGTCGCTTCCATATACCCCATCTGACAAAAGTCAGCAATCTGGGAATAAGAACCCAAATGACCTTTGTGATGGTGTGGAAGTCTGCTTTTATCCTTCCTTCTTGGAATGCCTTCCCCTCTCTCCTACCCACTTATCTTGAGAATAATGGTGACTGTAGTAGCAGTCCTAAGGTGCTGCTACTGGTGATGATGGTAATAAAAGAACTGTTATTTACATAACTCATTAAAGTTTTCTAAATGATTTAAATATGTGGGCTCATTATAAGCTCCTAACAATGGCATCAAGGAGGTGTTACAGGCATTCTGATCCCCATGTTACAAAGGACGTGACCCATTACCCAAGTTCCTAAGTACAAAAGGTCGCATTTGAATCCCAGTCTTCCTAAATCCAAGTCCTATTGGTCCTATGCTATATTGACACTTATTTTTATATTATTAGTAGTCATTATTTTTATGTTGTTGATGACCAGAATGATCAGGGTGAGTTGGATGGTGATTGTAATAGTGGTGGTGATAATGGTGGAGAGAGTGATTGTGATGATGGTGATGGTGGTGCGGAAGATGATGGGGATCATAGAGACCATGATAGTGACAATAATGATGGTAAGGGAGATGGTGATGGTGATGGTGGTGGGGAAGATGGTGGGGATCATAGAGACTATGATAGTGACAATAATGATGGTAAGGGAGATGGTGATGGTCATGGGGGTGAGGAGGGTGATAGTGGTAATGACAGCTGTGGTGTGATAATGATGGTGCTCGTGGCAACAGAAGGTGACTTGCCCACAAGTGAGTTAGTGAATTTTTGAGGCAGACTCAAACTTGGGTCTTCTTGACTCCAACACTCAATCCATTCAAACCAAGTTGCCTTTTTGGATTGAGCAATAGGATCGGGGATCAGGGGGTCATCTTCATTCTCCCTGGTCCACTCCACATAACCAGGAATATCTTTATGGGATGGCTGATGGGATTAAAAGGAATGAGGGTAGTGTGGAGTAGTGGATAGAGTGCTAGAAGTCAGGAAGACCTAAGTTTGAAGCCTCTCTCTGACACTTCCTAGATGAGTAACTCTGGACAAGTCACTTAACATCTCTGAACCTCAGTTTCCTCATCTGTGAAATGAATGGAATAATAGCTACAGTATCTATTTCATAGGGATGCTGTAAGGAAAATGCTTTCTGAATTTTAAAGCACTGTGTAAATGTGAAATAATGTAGGCAAAAATGAAGAGGTGAGAATGAGTACAGTGGTTTGTGTAACTATCAAACAAGAAACTATACCGAGTCCTTATTAGAGTGAATGAATAGCCCATGTCATAAATGAGAGATTTCTCAAAAACCATGTGACACTGAACAAACATCATGAGTATACTTGGGATTTACACAGGGTTTTTAAATGTCAAATGAGTTCATCTCTGTGGGTCTCAGTTTCCCCATCTATAAAACAAAGAGGCTGGACTACTCAAACTCTGTTCTTTCCAATGAGATGTATGGCCATCTAATTTCTTTCCCTTTTCTCTTTCTTTTCCCCCCTTCAGTGACCTTGTTTTTGTTTAATGTATTACTTTTTGGTACATTAACACTCTTAACTCAAAAATCAATATCCTCCTCCTGCTGCTGCATACTGAGGTCCTGTTGGTCTTACCATCTGCTCTTTCTCTGCATCCTCCAGATCCTTGGGCACTACCATCTGCTTTATGGCTACAATAGAACCCCTGGGTCTTGCCATTCACCCTGCTACAAAAATCTTAGGGCTTCCAGCTCTCTCCATCCATTCACTATTATAAATTGTTTCTTTCAGTTAGGATGTAAGCTCCTTGAGGGTAGATATCGTCTGGATTTTTCTATTCATATACCCAATATGTAACAGCACTTGATATAATAAGCACTTGATAAATTATTATTATTCATTCATTCATCAGTGATTTCTAAAGTTCGTCCCAGCTCAGAAAATCCATATTCTAACATTCTATGTCCTATCTTCCCTTATAACTCTGACCATCATTCCGTGTTTAAATGTCCCTTTCTGGCTTTAATTAAGTTTGAATCCAATTCCTGGAAAAATTCTGGAACATTATTGAAGGAATGGTTTATCAGTATTTAGAAAGGGAAACAGTGATCGCTGAGAAATAGCATAGATTATGTCAGAATAACTTCATTTTCCTCTTTGAAATTTCCTTTTGGACTGGTAGAATGGAGTAATGCCATAGGTGATGTCTAAATTTTGTTAAAGTATCTGCCAATCTCCAGGGTTCTCTTTCTGGAGTAAGGGGAAGATGTGAACCAGACACTCTTAATGTTATGATTCTATACTGATTGAATGGCTGAACCTAAAGAAGATTCACTAATGGGGTTGATATAATGTATTGTTATTATTATTATTATGTACATGTGTTATATCTTCCTTGGTAAATGGAGAAGGTCCGAGGGCAAGAACTGGGTCATTTAAAAATCCTTTTATCTCTAACACATAGCATAGTGCCTGGCATATAGTAGGTATTTATAATAAATGTTATAAGTTCACTGAGATAGGTAAAAGGATTAGACTTATTCTGCTTGGTCCCAGAAGGAAGAACTAGGAGAAAAAGAATTTGCAGAAAGGGGAGTTAGGCCCTTTGTTAGAATCAACTTTTTTTTTTCACTCTTTTTATTTGACCTCTTTTCTACATATACCTTTCTTATAATATTGTGCTTACATGTTTTTAGTCATTGAGTATAAACTTGAGGACATGGGTAGTATTGTTTTTTTTTCTTTTTTTTCTCCTTTCTTTCTTCCTTCCTTTCTTTCTTCCTTCCTTCCTTCCTTCCTTCCTTCCTTCCTTCCTTCCTTCCTTCCTTCCTTCCTTCCTTCCTTCTTCCTTCCTTTCTTTCTTTCTTTCTTTCTTTCTTTCTTTCTTCTTTCTTTCTTTCTTTCTTTCTTTCTTTCTTTCTTTCTTTCTTTCTTTCTTTCTTTCTTTTTCTTTTTTTAAAAATAACTTTGTATTGACAGAACCCATGCCAGGGTAATTTTTTACATTATCCCTTGCACTTACTTCTGTTCAGATTTTTCCCCTCCCTCTCTCCACCCCCTCCCCCAGATGGCAAGCAGTCCTATACATGTTAAATATGCCATAGTATATCCTAGGTATAGAAGGTAGAAATAACTGGGGAAGTAAGACAAAAATGCAGACAGTTTACATAGAATCAACTTTCTAATAATTACAGCCATCCAAAAGTCTCAGAATGAGTTGTCTTGGGTATAGTGGCTTCCTCTTTACCAGGTGTCTTCAAGAAGAACTGCTTTGTGGTTTACAGATTATATAAAGGATTCCTATTCGGCTTGGGCAGATGCTCCCTGAGTCCCTTTTTATTCTAGAAGTCTATGGAAAGAAACTTATGGTCTTTCCAGCTCTGATATCTTGTTCTAAGATTCCTCCCAAATCTGACATCCTGGGTTCTAAGGGCCTTCCCAGCTCTGACATTCTGGGTTCTAAGGGCACTTCCAGCTCTGACCTCCTGGGTTCTTAGGGCCCTCCCAGCTCTGACATCCTGGGTTCTAAGGGCCCTCTCAGCTCTGACCTCCTGGGTTCTAAGGGCCCTCCCAGCTCTGACTTTCTGGGTTCTAAGGGCCCTCCCAGCTCTGACTTTCTGGGTTCTAAGGGCCCTCCCGGTTCTGACGTTCTGTGTTACATTTTTCTGTTCTAAGGTCATCTATGTGTAGGCCACACATCCCCTTCCAGCTGTAGACTAATCTTTGCAACACAGAATAAGCAAGAATAACCCTGAATCTCAAACACCAGAAAACAGCAGAAAAAGGTGGATCACAGAGGAAGAAGGTGGTCATTCCTACGATTCTTGGCTTTGTCCCTCATCCTCCATCTCCAGGAAGCCAGTAACTAGTCAGCATCCCCTTTTCTCTAAAGTCAGGAAAAGGTCTCTCCTAGGTCTAGGCTCTAAGTTTGCAGTGAGCAAACTTTTGAACTTAAGGAAGTCAAGGTCTGATGTGATAATCCCCCCCATCCTAAGAATTCAAAGTCCTTTAACAGGGACTCCCTTTCCCCCCTCCCTTTCTTCCTTATTTTTTTTTGTGTGTGACCTTGCTTTTGTCTAATGTATTACTTCTTGGTACATTACCGATGCTAACTCAAAATCAATATCCTTTCCACATCTGTAAGATTTTATCTGAAGGAAAATCTCCAAGCTGCCCATCATAATGATTGACAGGCATCCTTTCCCCTCCTTTGCTCATTCATTGCCCCCCCTCCCCACTCTTCCCCCCACCCAAAAGAAAAAAAAACCCCAACCTCCTCTGCTCCAAATCAGTCCCAGCTTCATCGTCAGGGTAAATCAATGAGTGCCCTCGTTTCCGCCAGTTAGAAACTTGTTTGTTAGTGGGGGATGGGGGGTGGGGGTGGGGAAGGAAGGGGCCAATTGTGTCATGAGCCTGAAATAACAGAGAAGGTGCTTTCAGAGCTAAATCCAACCTTTCCTCCGTTCCTTTTCAGAAGCACCGACTTTGAGAGCTGGAGAAGATCTTAGAGATCTAGCCTGATCTCTTCATTTTCCACGAAACTAGTTCATGACTAAACTAAGGTCATGGAACTGGGAAGTAGCAGGAGGGGGGACTCAAACCCACAGCTTCGGTCCGCGAGCCTGACACTCCTTCCACGCCACTAGCCGGGCTTCCCCCCAGCCCCCCACCTCCGGATCCCATTTCCCCCTCCTCCTCCCCCCCGGTTCTGCTTCATCCCTCCCTTCCCCTGGTCGTTCCATCACTCTCCCATACTTTAAAAGAAGGAGACGGAGAAAATGTAATTAATTCCCTCCGTCTCTGAGCTGGCCCTCGGGGCCTGTGGCCGAGGTGCCTGAGCTGGGGAGATCTGCACCCTCTGTGATAACCGAGCGAAGCTTTGGGAGCTTGCCTCCCAATTAGGAGGGGCCATCTCTACCATCGGGAGTACTGGAGGGAGAGGACGGGGGCTGGGAGGAGGGATCGGCGGGCTCTGCAGCAGAGGAGAGGGAACGGGGGCGCGCATCCAGGTGCCAGGGCCGCTTCCAGCCGGAGAGCGGAACGGGGGGCGGCGGGTGGGGCCGTGGCGAGCAAGGGCAGAACGCGGGGACTTGTGGAACCCGGGACCACGACCTTCCTGAGGGGAAGGAGAAGGGACAGGTGGAGGCCGCGGCTCTGGGAGGCAGCCGGGGGGTCCGAGCTCTAACTCCGGGACGGGGCTCTGGTCCCGGAGGGGCGGGGACTCCGTCAGTCACACGGCCCACGCACAAGCTCGTGAAGCACCTACTCGGCGCCACGCGGAGCTTCAGGCCCGGAGATTACAAATCAAAAGAGGGACGTCCGGCCCTCAAGGAGATTCTGCTCCATGGCCGTGGCGATCCATCAACGCGGAGAGGAGAATACAAAAAGGGCAGCTAGGGAGCGCCCCGCGCACAGCATGCGGAGCCTGTAGTCGCGAAGACCCATCAGACATCTATTAGCTGTGTGACCTCCGTGAGACCCTGCCTGCCTCAGTTTCCTCCTCTGTAAAATGAGACGGAGAAGAAAATGGCAAACCGCTGCGGTAGTTTTCCCAAGAAAACGCCAAATGGGGTCGTAAAGAGCTGGACATGACTGAAAAACGACTGATCGTGTAAAATTCGCCAAACGAAAGTGGAAGCGGGAAGACATGGGAAACTTAGGGGAACCAGAAAGGGCTTTGTGCTGAAGGGAGTAACTGAGTCCTGAAGGAAATGAGGGATTCTAAGAAACAGAGGGAAGAAGCAGCGCGTCCCAGGCCTGGGGGGCTGGGATAAAAGCACGGTGGTGGGAAATGATCTGTGACACTTAGTCGGGAGGCTGAGTTAGGTTAGAGTATGGAAAGTCCGAAGGGAAATAATCTGTAACAATGGTTGGAGCCAGGGGCCAGATAGAGGGATTTTATTTAACTCGTTGCCAAGGGGAAGGCCATCATTTCTTGAGTAGGGGAGTGACACCGTGGCACTTGTGATTGGGAAGATCATTGTGGCAGTTATAAGGAGGATGGGGAGAGAGACAAACGAGGGGGCTCCAAGTGAGGTGGGAAAAGGGTCTGACCTAAGGAAGTAGCTGGGAAGAGAGAAGAGGCTGGATGTGAGAAATTTTATGGAAGTAAAAAGGAAAATATTTATTAACTGATGGGGTGAGTGAGAGAGGATTAAACTGAGATAGGTGGTACCTTTGGGTCACTGGAAGGACAGTGTTAGGGAAGTTTAAGAAGAGAGGTGGATTTGGGGGAGGGGAAGATGATCAATTCTGTTTTAGACATAAGGAATTTGAGGATGCCTGTGGGCCATCCAGTTAGAAATGTTCAGTGGTAGTTGATCATGTAGGACTGGAGAGAGACTAGAGCTGGATATATAAATCTGGGAATTATCTACACAGATAATAATTGTGGCAGTTGACGAGGTCATCAAGTGAAAGGGTATTTAGAAAAAAAGAATCCTCAGGAAATAGTGTTGTGGAACACCCAGGGATTTGCTGGAGCTACCTGAAACAGTCTCACAAGAGCTGATTTGTTAAATTTTCAGAATTCAGCAAAAAGTACAAATCAGGACTCAATTTACTGTTTTGTTGATTATCTAGACTTAAGAAAGATGATGCAAATTAAACTAAAAAAGTATCCTGCTACAGCCTTTTTTTTTTTTTTTTTTCCTTTCTGGAAAGCAGGTTGTTGAACATTTATCAGCACATCCCTGAGGACACTCACAAGTCTTGTCCATATATCGTGTCATTATGATGATGGTGCAGCAAAGGATTGAGAAAGTGCTATCGGACATATAATAGGAGAACCAAGAGAGACCAAGGTAGGGTCATAAAAATCTAGAGAGGAGGAAGTAACCAATAGGAGAGGGTCAAATGCTGCAGAGAATTCCAGAACAAAGACTCTATCTGATCTGGCACTTCAGAGACCCTTGGTAACTTTGGAAGAAAGTTTCAGTTGAATGATGTAATCAGAGGCTGCACTACAAAGAGATGAAAATGAGAAAAGGCAGTAGAGGCAATGAATGGCGATAACATCTACTGGTTTAGATAAGAGAGGAAAAAGATTTGGATGATAGATTGAGAAGATCATATGATTCAATAGAAAATATCCTTGAGTTTTTGAAGAAGAAGGCTTTGAGATGTTTAAGGGCAATTAAGTGGCCGTGTGTAGAGCACTGGGCCTGGAGTTAATAACCTGAGTTCAAATTCAGCTTATTTATTAGCTGGGGTGACTCTGTGCAAATCATTTAACCGCTGCCTGTTTCTTCATGTATAAAATGGGATTTTTTGTTTGTTTGTTGTATCAAATGAGATAGTGTCTGTGAAACACTTGGCTAGCACATAGTAGGTGCTATATAAAAGTGTCATTTATTATTATTTAATCCAATATTTTCCAAACTTTTCCACAGGGACAGAGACCCTTAGTTTAAATAAAGCTGCGGCAGAACCCTCGTAGTAAAATCCTCTAAAATTATTGTTTTTAATGCTTATTAACAAACAACATTTGGTTCATTTAATAAGCAATCAAACTAACCAACCTGTAAGATTCCTCACAGCCCAATTTGATAAATCCTGATCTCATCCAACTCATAGACAGAAAGCAGCTTGCCAACAAACATATAGGAAGCTAATGGCACTATCTGAAGTTAGGTACCTCAATATAATCACAATACCTAACATCTGTACGAAAGTTTGCAAAACACTTTATGTATAATACACACATGTAATCCCAGAAGAGAGATTCTATTATTATCCCCATTTTACAGATAAGAAAACTGAGGCAAACAAGTTAAATGCTTTGTCCAGAGTCATACAGCTAGTGTCTGAGGTGAAATTTGAGCTCTCTCACATGACTCTTTCTTCCATTATAGCATGTTAATCCCTTTTGTAGATGATTTTAGGCTCCAATGTGGAGAAACCCATGATTTCTCAAGTTAGCCTATTGTGTCTTTGGGTAGCAAAATTGATAGAGCTCAGACCCTGGAGTCAAAGGGATCTGAATTAAAATCTTACCTCAGACGTTGTGCAAGTCACTTAACTTTGCCTCGGTTTCCTGTAAAATAAGCTAGAGAAGGAAATACTGCAGTATCTTTGCTAAGAAAACCCCAATGGGGTCACAAAGAATTAGATAAATTGAAATGACTCCACAACAACAAAATATTATTAGGAAATTTGTCCTGTCATCAAGTCCCTATTTGCCTCTTTTTGTCACTTATACTGACTCCTTCTGGTCCTATTCCTTGGACCAAGCTGAACAAGCTTTCACCTGAGAAGACTTCACTTCGACTTTAGTCCATGAGCTAAATGTCCCTTCCTAGCATGCTCTCTAAGGCCTTTCTTTACTCTAGTTGTTAATGCTGAAGACCAGTGTCTGGGGTTTCCCTGATTCTGTTTCTGTCCTCAGTTTCCTAATCTGCCAAGTGTCTCTCTTCTCTTTCCCCACAAAGATTTTTGATGAGAATCTGTGCCCTTTGACTCAACATGGGGAAGTTCCATTCACATGTTGCTGGGGGAGGGTGTTTCTCTCTCTCTCTCTCTCTCTCTCTCTCTCTCTCTCTCTCTCTCTCTCTCTCTCTCTCTCTCTCTCTCTTTCTCCTTTTATTATGTATCTGAGGAGGTGGCTTGAAAATTTATTTTTACCTAACAGATCTACTGGTCTCAACACATTGAGGGGATTTTTTTTTTTGCAAAAAGGGCATCTGCTTCCTTCCCAGGAAAAGTGAAGGCTGGGGAGGAATGGAGGGAGCAATGATGGTATCTCTAAGTTAGACCCTGCCTGGTCAACAGATCAAGCCTCTCCCTACCCCACAACGAAATGCTGCTCAAGATAGAAGAGATCTGCATTCAACCTGGCTTAATTACTGAGTGTTCTTGGGCAAGTCATTTCCCTTCCCCTGACCTTCAGTTTCCTCATCTGTTAAAAAAGAGGTATGAATATTTGCATTCCTAACCTCATAGGGCTACTGTGAAGATTCATTTTAATGAGAGTCTGAGAGCAAAGCATATTGGTATGCTCTGAATGCCAAATAAATGGCTATAATTACTTATATTTTTCTTCCTAATTTCTCCCAGAACTATGTTGAAGAGAGTACTTTATTAACATTATCATACCAAAAAATTGGGAGCAGTTGTCATCTGCTTCTTGGATTCCCTTCTCCTGGGGCTCACTCAGTTCATTTTAAAAATTCTCTTCTTCCTATATAGCCATGAAGAGCTATGTTCTATATATACATACATAAAGATGCATATGATTATCTCATTCTCATCTTTTTCAATAGGGTTCAGATATAAAGGGATATATATATATATATATATATATATATATATGTATACTATCCCATATTTCTTTTTATCTTAAATGTTCAGTGCACTATATTGCAGAGATAGGTGAAATAACTACATTTGTAGTATTAGGACATAAGCGTACTCAATCAACAAACATTTCTTAAATGTCAACTATTTCTCAGGCACTGTGTGCTAAGTGCTGGAACTAAAAATAAAAAGAATAAAATAAGCCCTATTCTTGAAGAACTTTAGTGGTGGTGGTAGTGGTGGTGGTAGTGGTAGTAGTAGTAGAAGTAGTAGTAGTAGTAATAGAAGTCAGTAGTAGTAATAGTAGTAGTAGTAATAGAAGTCAGTAGTAATAGTAGTAATAGTAATAGTAATAATAGTAGTAGTACTGGTAATAGTAGTAGTGGTGGTGATGATAGTGATGGTAGTGGTAGTAGTAGTAGTGATAGTAATAGTAATTACTAGTTGGTAGTAGTAATAGGTGGAGGTAGCAGTAATGATATTTGTATAATAATACTAATTATTACAACAAATTGTGAGATCCTTTAAGACAAGAATCAGTTGATTTTGTCTTTATGCTACCTATGCTTAATAAAGTCCCTGCACAAATACTCTTAATAAAGTTTGGTTGAATAATTATTATTATCATTGTCATTATCAGCAACAGCAGCAATTGACCTATTATATCCCAACTGGCTCACATAGAGTAGATGCTTGACAATTATTTACTGAGTCCAACAGAATATCTTGGCTCATTATCACTCAGAGTTTCTCAGATGTCAAGACAGGCTTTACTATCAGGATCGTTCTGGAACTCTGGGTTTATGGGTCCAACTGCTGGGTCCTATTTCCATCATGGTATAAAGATGGGATCTGCCCCTCCTCTAGCAAGGAGATACTGTGGAAAATAACAGAAATTGGAAAGTTCTCTGTCAGAAATAGTTTGGGTTGTGATATACAAGTCTTTATTAAGGACCTATTGTATATCAGGGACTGGGAAAAAAGGACAAAATAGAAATATTAATGACCAATAGCTCTCTACTGAAGCCATACAAAACAATGGCTTCCTGGGGATGATGACAGAGAGTTGGATGAGAATCTGGGTCTTCCTTTCTTTTGTTAGGCTACAGAATGGCTAATGGAAAGAACTCCAGGGTGGTTTTTCCTCTAGAGATTTCTGTGAGGGGATCTGGGCAGCTGCAGGAGGTTCCTGAAGATCCCGGTTCAGTCTGAAGAAGTTTTCCTGTCATGTCTGTTGGTGTGGAGGGAGGTCTTTGCCTCTCCAAGACCAGGAGCAGCAATCTAAGCCCCCAACTTAGCAGAGTGGGTGCTGAATTGCACCGGTGAAGGGAAATGTCTTCCCTGGGAATGGAATCACAAATCTGGACCCAAAACATCAAAGCCAAACTGTCTGTAATTGCTACGCGGAAGGCGGTTGGAACATGGAAGAGTGGCCAAGAATGGCCTTGGGTCCACCTTCTGTAATTTGTACTTTCATAAAGAATGACAGTAATAGAGGACAAGGCTTTCAGAATAACCTGGATTCAAATCTCTTGTAATAAATCCCTTGGGTGTACACTGGTCATGAGACCCTAGGTAGGTGATTTAACCTCAAAGCACCAAAAAAGATACAAATCAATTGCTTTCCTTATTGTTGTTCAGTCTTGTCACTCTTCCTGAAGCTATCCGAGGCTGAATTTGAACTCTGGTCTTCGTAACTCCAGACCAACAGTCTATCCACTGTGCTACCTACCTGCCCTATTAGTTGCTAGGGGAATCAGTAGAGGGAGAATCTATATTGGGAGTTCACCACAATAATTAAGTCCAATGTCCAGACCACCACCACCCATAATAATAGTTAACACGATAATATGGTACCTACTATGTGCCTGATGCTGTGTTAAGCACTTTATAAATATTATCTCATTTGCTCCTCATAACTCAGGCTTTTCTAACTCCGGGTCTTAACTCTCTATTCACCTAGGCAAATGCTACAAAATTCTAAAAAATAAAAAAATAAATTGGAGTCTACATAGTAACTAGAAACATCCAAATGAGCGGCACATAAAGATATTATTAACTCTTTGTTCAAATAGTCCTGGTGTTGGGCTTGACTCTTTTGCTCTCCTTCCCCTCCCTCTCGCCCTACCACCTGCCCTTTAATGCTTTTACAATTTTCGGGGGGAGAAAAAAAGGGGGGACAGGGAATCTGCTTTCTTTAGTGATGCAACAAAAAGTCTCGGAGTCAGGACCCAAGTTCAAGTGTGACTGCTTATTCGGTGTGACTTTGAGCAATTCCCTTCCCCCAAATGGGAGGTGGGGGTGGGGGAATCTTCCCCTGTAGTGAACTCCTCGATTTTCAAAATCCCTTCTGGAGCCGAATCGGTTCCCTTTTCCAGAGCTCAGGATGGGGCAAACACTGAGGCAAGGTCACTTGAGCCAGGTCTCCGCCCCGCCCGTGCCGCTATCTCGCTCGCTTCCCCGTCCCTCTCCCAAGCCCCCCCCCCCCCCTCCCCGCCGTTGGGGAGGTGGGGGGAGCCCCACCTCGCTGATGGCCAGATAAGTGTTGGAAAGGGGATTAGCACGACTTTCGCAAGGGAGAGGAGAGGCTGGGAAGGGGGCTGATCGCCGGGAAAGATATGACTATTTAAAGATAATGATTGCATAAATTTAATTAGCACATTTTCATGCGGCAAATGGCCGTTTTGTAATTAATGTATCTGGCCTCGCTAAGCATGGCAGATCCCATCTCCTCCTCCCTCCCCCCGCCCGGCCCCCCCCCCTCCCCTCCTCGTTAATAGAAGACAGAAAGCAGATGACAGAAACAATTTGCCAGGCAGTGCAGGTGTCAGGAGCGCAGTGGGGAGGGGGGGAGGGAGGGAGGAAAGGGGAGGGGGGGGCAGCGGCTCCCCGGCTCCCGGGGCCCCCGCCCCGAAGGGGTAGGAGAACGCGGGGGGGGGAGGGGTGCGGGAGCTGGTGCCTCATTAATTGGCCAAGATGAGGACGCAGATTAGCCCTGGCAGAGACTGGGCAGCAACACGCGGGCCTCATTATTACCTGAGCAAACAAGCTGCCGCGTCTCACAATGCGTTAAGGGTCCCAGGCAGTGATCACTGGGCCTTGCCTTGCTTGGCCCAGGGGGTGGGAGTCGAGGGAGGAGGAGAAATCGCCGGCTTTTAGGACCAATAGCTCTAAAACTGCTCGGGACAAGGAAGTCACCTAATTCAATCCCTTTCCCCCCAACTCAGTCAATTTGACTGTCGTGGAAACTGAGGCTGGAAAAGCTTCATAGGACCAGGTTACAGGACCCGAGTTGGAAGGGACTTTAATAGGATATCTGGTTTCATTTTACAGAAGGGGAAACTGAGGCTACACTGGGAGAAATTGGCAGACCTGGGATTCGAATTCAGATCTTACATCTTGATTTCAGCACTCAAGAGATCCCAGGCTTCTAGTCCTGGCTAAACCACCAATTAGCTCCATTAGCTTGGGTGTAATGGAGAGTCACAGGGGGCTCCCAGATCATTTAGTCCATCTTTCTCTTTTTACAGGTAAGGAAACTGAGGTCCAAAGCACTAAGTAATTGGTCCAAGGTCACAGAGATAGGAAGTGGCAGCAAATCCATGATTTTTTTTTTTTTGACAGGCCTAGATTGCCTTCTGCCTTGGCTATTGAATAAGACTGACAGTTAGTTTTATGGTACTTCGCAGAGATTATCTCATTTAAATGCATCTCAAGGATCCTTTTGAGGTAGCATTATTACCCCTTTTTTTTTGCAGATGAGGAAACAGACTCAAATATGCTCAGTGCCCATAATTACTCACGTATATGATCTTGGGCCAGTCATTTAAAGTGTCTGATCCTCAGTTTCCTTATCTATAAAATGTACTAGATGCTTCTGAACTATCGTTTCCAGTTTTCAATTCTCTATATTCCAGGGTCCCTTACAGTTTTAACAATATATGTTAAATATTATAATATTATATTATTAAATAAATAAATATGTTAAATGCTCTGTGCTCCAAGTCTCCTCTGGAGTTCTCCAAGGCAAAGCCATTCCACATTATTCTGGTTCTTTTGTCTTAAATTCTCTTCTGTTCCCAAGATTCCATAACTTGAAGATGTGGGTTTGAACCCTAATTTTGTCAACTCATTTAACATTTATTTTTCTGAATCTTAACTTTCTTCACCTGTAAAATGTGGAAGGGAAAATTGCTTGTACTAGTGATGAGTTCCTGTTTTACAGATGGGTTAACTGAAGCTCAGAGAAGAGGGAAGATTACATACACATAGTAACCTGGAGAACAAAAGCTGGGACAACTAGGTGGCGCCATACTGCATAGAATGCCCAGATTGAGTCAGGAAAACCTGAGTTCAAATTCTGTACTTACTGGCTGTGTCACCCTGGGGAAGTCACTTCACCCTGTTTGCCTCAGTTTTCTCATATGGCAAATGAGCTGGAGAAAGAAATGGCAAACCAACCCCGAATCTTTGCCAAGAAAATTAAAAAAATGGGTCATAGAGAGTCGAATATGCCCAAAAAATGACTAAAGAACAAAAACTTGTTTCCAGATTTGAGCTCCACAGACTTTTCTCCACATCCCCTATCCTTCAAAAGCTTCTGAGTTCCTTTCTCAGACTAAGTAGGAGGGGATGATGGTACTACTGGTGAGATAAATGTAAAGAGGAAAGTTTACATTTTACAGATGAGGAAACTGAGGCAGACATAAGTGAAGTAACTCATCCAGGGTCCCACAACTAGGTAGTGTCTATTCAGGAAACGGAGGCAAATACGGTTATATGACTTGCCCAGGGTCACACAGCTAGTAAGTTTCTGAGGTAGGATTTGAACTCAAGTCTTCCTGACTGAAGTTGAGTTACTGCATCTTCTAGTTACCTTCATCTTTTTACTGAAAGTCAATATAATTACATTTAGCTGAGAATACTCAGCAAAATGCATGTCATTTCACCTAAGGATATGTTTAACTTAAAAAAAATGGTACCTTCTCCCAGCTCTTCTGAGAGGGGTCATTCCTCACCGGGCAGCTTGTAAAGTACTTAGCACAGTAGCCTATTTAAATGCTTATTCTCTACCTCCCAGAGAGAGTTGGGTCAGTTGAGGCTGAGGAATCTACATTTCAAGGGGAAGTCGGGCATCCCCCTCAGGCTAATGAACCCTCCTTAATGGTCCTTTAGAGAGCAGTGAAAGGGGTAGGTCTCTTTTGCCATTTAAACATCAGGAACTGGGATTTTTTTTCTGTCTGTAGAAGAGAAAACTTGGGGTGTGAGTAGGGGGAGGGACATATTGTTCGGGTCTTTGAAAGGCTGTCATATGGAAGGGGAATTAGGGTCTTCCTCTTTGATCCCAGAGGGCAGAGCTGGAAGCACTGGGGGAAGTTGCCAAGAAGCCAAGGGGAGCTGTTCCAGAGTAGAAGGGGGTCTACTAGAGGGTTCTGGGTTCCCCCTCCTAGGAGTGTCTCAAATAGGAATTGGAGGGCCACTTGTTAAATCTATTTTAGTGGACATTCCTTAAGGGTATGAATTGGCCCATATGACCATTAAACTCCCTCTCCACGCTGAAACTCTTCGGAAGACCAGAATGATCCTGATTGGCTCTCATTAGTGCACGTCTGGGATGTGCTGTCTGAGCTGTGTCCATTTCCAGAAGGAAGGGTTGTGCTCCTCAGCTATCTAAACCCTCATCTCAAGTATTAGATGAACGAAGTAGGAACTTGGAAAAAAAATAGTCTGTTTTGTTCATCTGTCTTGAAGACAGAGGAGAGGTGGGGACTACAATGTTGTAAACTTTTTAAGAGGCAATTACTATATCAGCCAGGTTTGTTTATTTTTCTTACATATAAGGAAAGGTTTACTTCAGAGGGTGGATGAATAGATGGAGGTGAGTATGCTTTCCTTCCTTCCTTCCTTCCTTCCTTCCTTCCTTCCTTCCTTCCTTCCTTCCTTCCTTCCTTCCTTCCTTCCTTCCTTCCTTCTTTCCTTCCTTCCTTCCTCCCTCCTTCTCTTCCTTCCTTCTTGCCTTCCTTCCTTCCTTCCTCCTTCCTTCCATCCTTCTTTCCTTCCTTCCTTCCTCCCTCCCTCTCTTCTTTCTCTTCCTCCCTCCCTCCTTCCCTCTCTTCCTTCCTTCCTTCCTTCTTTCCCTCCTCTCTTCCTCTTTTCCTCCCTCCCTTCCTTTCTACTTTTGCATAGGTGTCCTCTCCCTGCATAGGAGTCCTTTCCCTGCCTAGGTGTCACCTCTCCTTCCTTTCTTTCTAAGCTCAGCTCCAACGCCACATTTTCCAGGAAGCCTTTCCTGTTCCACTCCCCTCACCCCTTCCACTTATTATTCTTTGCCTCATCAAATTATCTATTATTTATTTATCTGTTTGCATGTTGACTATGGGATGTGTATGTGGGGAATGTTTTTGTATTCTCAGCACTTACTTTCATGAGATTCATTTGAATGAATTCCTTCAACAAACACTCAGAAGCAGAGTTCTTAGTCTGTGGCCAGGGTTCAGTTTGGAGCCCACAGATACTGTTTTTTTCTCCATATGAAGCCAACTTGCCCTTGTCCAGAGATTGAAACCATGACTGTGGCTTCATTAGCTCTTGCATCTTGCCTCTGAAGGAAGCTGCTCAGTGTATGATTGATTATGACTTATTTTCTGCCCTTTCTTCCCTCCTCACTGGTCCAAAAAGTGTTGGGTGATCTCTTTGACTCTTCCCTGCCATGTGCAAGTGTTGTCTTGCTTGCTCCTCCTCACCAGAGCAGGCGCTAGATTTAGGCATAGAGTCTCTGGTCTGTAATCTCTGGGTGATCTAGGGAAAATCTGAACTCCTAAAATCTCTCTTCCTCATGTATAAAATGGAGTAGAACTCCATGATTTTAGCAGTCTTTACTAACTCCAAATATGGGACCTAGTCCAGTCCAGTCCAATCCAACCAATATTTCTTAAGCAAAGCCCACTCCCAGAGTCTACTTAGCTGACAAAGAGATTTCCTAAATTTCAGGCCCAATCACATCTTTCCTCAACAACCTCCTGTGGTTCCCTATTGCCCCCAAATGGAATGGTTATTTAAAGCTCTTCACAACTTGCCCCCTTTCTACCTTTCCAGTCTTCCTACCCTTTATTTACCCTTCCCCCTTTTTACATCAACCTTACTGATCTTACTGCTCTATCACTGTTCTGCACCCATGATGCTCCATCTTCTACCTCAGGACCTTTGTATTAGTTGTGTCCCATGCTCCTTCCTCATACTGGTTCACAAAACCTCCACTTCAGGAAAGCACTACATTTTTAACTGAGGCCCTATTAACTTCTGGTACAAGGATAGCTCAAGTATATGTATATATATATATATATGTTTGGAAGTCAACTAAAAAAATAAATTATTATGTTTTATAGAGTAAAAGTGGTCTGGATGGTTTGAGAGGCTCAAAGAGGAAGCAATGGCTTCTGGCACGTGGTGGAGGGTAGAGGAAGCAGAGGAGATCATGGAATAGGAGCTGACTGAACCTTAAGAAGTTTGTTTTAGGTCCTTTCCTGTTCTGAAATTCTGTTCTAGGTCCTCCCATCTGCTGTAAACTCCCTCTATCTCTGAGCTCGTTCCCTCTGTTCCTATCTTTCCACCTTTTTTGGTCTTCTCCGGTTCCGTGCCCTAAGTAGTGGGCTGGGGTAGGAGCTCCCCTGCCCTGTTGCCAGGGCCAAAGGCTGCCACCGAAAGTCGGGCATGGTGGGGAGGCGGGCAACTGCGGGAGGCACTCAGCCCGGCCCAAATTCAATTTCAAAGTCCAGTGGGTCTCAGAAGCCAGCGCCGGCCTTGGCCTTGGCCTTGGCCTTGCTGGCTGAGCAGCTTCCTCAGAGCTGGTGGCTAAGGGGGGGGGGGAAGGGGAAGGAGGAGGGGAGCCTCAGAGCTGCCACAAGGGGGGCGGGGGCACCAAGCGAGTGAAAAATGTCACAGCAAATTACTCTTGACAGAGTTAATATCTGCACCTCATCGCCATAATGACATGTAAATAAACAGTGAGTCTCACTCAGCTGGAGGCTCCTCGGTGAGGACAGATGCTACTAACCACCAGCTGGGGACCTCAAGCTCAGGGTTGCTGGGGGGGGAGCACTTCTTCTCCTTTTCCTTCCTTCTCAGGTTCTCCCTCCCGCTGTCTCTGCTCCCCAAATCCCTCCTTCCTGCCGTGGCCGAGGGGAACAGCTTCTCTGGCCATCGAAGGTCTTGTGAAAAATGGAACAAAAGAAGGGGTGGGTGGGATAGAGCCCCAATCCAGATGTTGGAGTCCCTAGATGCTGTGCACCGTAATGTCAGGAAAGAGTCTGGCTGATTCCTATGGTCCTCCCCGTTCCGGGGCCAAAAAGAGCCTCTCTAGGTTCCCCGCTTTTCCCCTATCTTCTGAGGGGTTTGGGGTGGACACAATTTCCTCCTGCCTGGGCCCATTTCTAGTCAATTGAAGAATATGAATTATTTGTGGTACCCCTAACATGGCGTGGGGGGGGGCTGATGTCTCCCATTCCCAAGAGCAATAAAGCTCTGAAGGCAGAGACCTCTCAATTCTTCTCCCCGATGTTCTCTATTTGACACAGAGGACATAGAAGCCAGGGAAGGGACAGCAATCTGACTAACAACCCATAATACATCAGGACAAAGGTGGAAACAGAGCCCTCAGCATCTCTGATGGTCTTCTAGGGTCTTCCCCTGTAACAATTCTGCAGTCGTTCCTGGAGCAATCCAAGTGTTTCTTCTCTCAATGGACTCTGCTCCTGATTTTTTGTTTTGTTTTGTTTTTGATGGAATAACTGAGACACTTAGAAGCTAGAAACCCCAGACTGCCAGAAATCTGGATAAGCTCTAAACCCCAAAGTTCTGGAGTTTAAACCTCTCTTCAATTTGCAATAATCATAGAATTTAGGAGTTGGAAGAGAACCAGATTGAAATGTAATTGAGAAATACTTAAGAAAAATAAATAAAAAAGACAACAAAACGCAGATAACATTACATTTTAAGACTAAATCAACATGTGACCTTCAGAGATCTTTACTAGCATTTTTATTTGAGTTTGATACCACTGCTTTAGAGTATAAAACTTTAGAGTAGGAAAAAGCTTCAGAATATAGAATGTTTGGATTGGAATGGAACTGAGAGTACAAAAATGTCAGACCTAGGAAGGTCCTTAGAAAATGCCAGAGGTGAGAGGGTTTTTAGAACAAGAATGTTAAAATGGGGAGACATCTTAGAATACAGAATATTTCAGCTGGGAGGGCCCTTAGAACACAGAATATTTCAATTGGGAGGCCCTTAGAACACACAATATTTCAGCTGGGAGGGCCCTTAGAACACAGAATATTTCAATTGGGAGGCCCTTAGAACACACAATATTTCAGCTGGGAGGGCCCTTAGAACACAGAATATTTCATCTAGGAGGGCCCTTAGAACACACAATATTTCAGCTGAGAGGGCCCTTAGAACACAGAATGTTAGAACGGGGAGACATCTTAGAATACAGAATATTGGAAGTAGAAGGGAAATTAGAGTCGTGAACTTCAGAGCTGGAAAGAACTGAGCTTTTGAGTTCATCCCTTTACTTGACAGATGGGGAAACCGAGACCCGGAAAGAGAAAATATCCCCTCCCTCATTGCAGTTTTTTTTTTTTTTTTTGAACCTCAGCTGGATTCTGTACTGGCCTCCTTCTAGTCCAACAGGCTCCCCCAGCCCATCTACATTCTAGCTGCTAAAATCCCTTGAGAGGGGGCGGGCCAGGGACCTCCTGGCTAGGGCCTGGCGGAGCCCTGGTTCACCCAGAACAGGGCAACAAACGTGGCTCCATTCTTTGGGAAACAAACATCTTCTTTAGCTCGGCCCCCTCGTCAGACACCTTCTTGTTTAGCTCAACGACTAATCCACTTATCTCGGATAAAGCCGCCAGTGAATCCCCCGTTTGATAAAGGCAGCCACAAAATTAGCAAAAATTTGCCCAGGGCTCCGACACACGGAACAAACAAGAGGATGAGCTAGAAAGGGGGGGGAGAAGGATTTCTCTTTTTTTCTGTCCCAGGTCCCCGGGAAAGATGTAAGGAAGATAGCTGCTGTCTCTTTAACTCTCTGGCTTTGGGGGATGTGATTTCTGCGTGGATTAGAGCCCCGTTGGGGGTGGGGAGAAAAGGGGTCCCCCATCCTCTCCCCTAGCCAGATCCTTCCACCAATGTAAATGTGGATCCAATCAAACCATCCACAAAGAATGACAGATAGTGGGATGACATCCTAACTTAACAGGTTCCAGAATAATGGGAGGACAGAGCTGGAAGCCCGGCCCCTTGATTTGACAGAAGAGATAACTGAAGCTCGGGGATGGGTTTGAGCGATTTGTCCAGGGTCATTTTGCCAGGGGTAGGCATGAATCTTTAACCTGCTAGTACAAGAAGGCTGGA
Source organism: Antechinus flavipes (assembly GCF_016432865.1). Taxonomy (NCBI): domain Eukaryota; kingdom Metazoa; phylum Chordata; class Mammalia; order Dasyuromorphia; family Dasyuridae; genus Antechinus; species Antechinus flavipes. The sequence goes on from NC_067400.1 coordinate 586,697,997, forward strand.
TTCTTTCTACTGCACCATTGGCTAGTTCTGGCCCTACACTTCTTTGGGCCTCAGTTTTCTTAGCTGTAAATGATTTGGAGATCTTTTTTCCCCCTGAGGCAATTGGGTTAAGTGACTTGCCCAGGGTCTCACAGCCAGGAAGTGTTAAGTGTCTGAGACTGCATTTGAACTCAGGTCCTCCTGACTTCAAGGCTGGTGCTCTACTCACTGTACTACCTAGCTGCCCTAGAATCAGAAGTCTTTGAAGGCAAAAACTGTTGTCCTTGCTAATGCTTGGTATATAGGTGCTTAATAAGTGCTTGTTGAATGTAGTTAAATTTTTGAGGCCCCTTTGACAATTCAAAGTTATATAACCTGGAGCAAATAACTTCTCCTTTCTGGGTGGAAATCCATGTAATGTGAGGGATCTCTATAGACCCTTTCCACTCTGATATTCCATTTTCTAAGTTTCTAAAATCCTGTATTCTAAGGTCCCTCCCACCTCTGATCTTCTTACAATTCTAACATTTTGGGGACTTTATGATCACTCCTAGTTTTTATATTTTCTGTTTAAGATCCCTTCCAGCTCTGACATTCCCTGTTCTAAGGGACCTCCCAGCTCTGACATCCCATATTCTAAGGGCTCTCCCAGCTCTGACATCCCATGTTCCAAGGGCCCTCCCAGCTCTGACATCCTGTGCTCTAAGGCTCTCCCGGCTCTGACCTCCTGTATTCTAAGGGCCCTCCCAGCTCTAACATTCTCCATTCTAAGATTCCTTTCAGCTTTGATATTTTGTGGTCTAGTTTCCCTTCTAGCTCTGGTATTCTGTGGTCTAGGGTGGAGCTCTTCACATTTTTTGAGTCACTGCCCCCTCTGGCAGTTTCTGTTGAAGCCTTTAGATCCTTTCTCAGAATAGCTTTTAAATGAATAAAATAAACTATATAACATTACGGAGGAAATCAACCTTATTGAAATAGCAAACACAAATTTTAAAATTCTCAGATTCTCTATACTCTCTCCACTGACCCCTTAATGGTTTGTGGACCTTAGGTTAAGAATTCCTATTTTAGGATCTCAACAATTCTAACATTGTATGATGATGATGATAACAGCTAGTATTTATATAGGGCTTATTATGTTCTAGGCACTATGCCAGGAACTTTAGAATTATCTCTTTTGAGTCTCAGAACTACCTGGGAGGTAGGTTCTATTAACAGCCACATTTTACAGTTGAGGAAACTGAGGCAAACAGGATAAATGACTTGTGTAGGGTCACACATTGAAGCAGTTATTTGAGGCTGGATTTGAACTTGGGTCTCCCTGATTCCAGGTCTAATACTCTAATCATTATATAGCCCAGTCACTTCTATGTTCTGAGTTCCCCTCCAAATCTAACGTTTTCCAGCTCTAAATGGACAAAAACATATGGTAGAACTATACTTCCACGTGATATCCGACCAATAGCCACAAACACATTTTAAATCACAGAGATAAAGATATTCCTGGAATTGAACAAGGAGTTTTGCAATTGCCCTGGTCACTATTTGCTGTGGGATCAGGGGCTAAAAATTTATTTAATTTCTTAGTTCCTCACTTTGCTCACTCAGAAAATGGGGTAGTAGCCCATGAACTCCATATTTTACAGAGTTTTGTGGGGCAGTTAGTGATGATGAGGACGGCCATTATTGTTTGGGTTGCTGTCAAGCTTCCTTCAAACACTGCTAGGCCCTTTGCTGCTGTGACCTTCACCCATCGACAGGAAGGTCAACGGGTTTATAAATCTCATTGGGCAGATGACAAGACAGAAGTCAGGACTGAGAAATTTGGCCAAGGTCAGATGAAACACCTGGTTGGGGGAGACTGGGAAGGGCCTTAAGAAGTCCCCAAGTGACCCCAATCCCAACCTTGCCCCTAACCCCCTCCCCATCCCCATTTTCCCAGCATCTCTCCCAGTCAAGGCCGGGGTAGAGAGAAGTACTCTGGCCTGGGCAAGGAATTAATCACTGGGAAGCACCTGTCAGGTCGGCATCTGGAACTAAATAGAAACACTTGCTGAAAGTGGGAACCTTTCACCTCTGGGTCTCTGGGATCTTAGGGCTCTGGGACCAACCACACCCTCCACTACCCTTCATTCCCAGGACTAAGAGCTCCCCGACTGGGGATTCTTGGGGCTAGGTCCCTTAGAGAAACTTCCAAGATAGAGTCCCTTCCAAGGACATGGATCTTATAGGCTCTGACACTTCTTATAGCTAACTCCTCTCTCCCTTACCCTCCCTTTTCTGTTAGCAAGGAGGAACACATCCAAGAAAATGAGGGAGGGGATTAGACTGATGTGAGAGACAGGGCAGACTGGTCCAAAGGCAGGAGGGGACCATGTGGCTGGAGGAGCAGGGAGGTTAACAGGCCATGAGCCAGAGGTCCTTAGCCCGGTACCTCAGAAAGTGGGCCCTCCCCTTCCCAGGCAGAACTCCACTGCCTCCCGCTTCATTGGTAATGAGCCTGGCAGGGTGGTGGTATGTGGGGGACAGTGCTAGACCCAGAGTCAAGAGGAGCTGAGTTCCAACTTATTACCAGTGCGGCAAGTACATATACAGATTGGGAACTAGAACTGTCTTTCTTTTTTTCTTTCTATTCCCAGCACCTGGCACAGTGCTCAGTATGTGTGTGTGTGTGTGTGTGCGTGTGTGTGTATAGCTCTAAATAAATTCATATTGACTGAGTGACTAAAAAGTTAAAGTGTCCCTTTATATAACAGTTTAAGGTTTAACCCTTACTTTTCCGATATCTCATTTGGTTCTGACAACAATCCTATGCAGTCCATGCTATATTTAGCATATTTTTTAGCATAGTGAATTAAGCAGCCACTATGTCTAAATCAGGAGTGGCTCAGTTGGTAGAGTTGAGATTGGAGTCAGGAAGACTCTTCTTCCTTAGTGCGAATCTGACCCCAGGTACTTCCTAGCTGTGTAATCCTAGCCAAGTCACTTCACCTTGTTCACCTCAGTTTCCTCATCTTTAAAATGAGCTGGAGAAGGAAATGGCAAATCACTTCAGTATCTTTGCCAAGAAAACCTCCAAATGAGGTCACGAAGAGTTAGAATGACTGAAAAATAACTGAAGAACAGCAAAATTTCTAAAGCAGTATGTTAAGGTTCTGAGGATACAAAGGGGACAGAAAGAAAGAGAGAAAGAAAAAGAAAGAAAGGAAGGAAGGAAGGAGGGGCAGGGAAGGAGGGAGGAAAGAAGAAAGGAAGAAAGAAAGACAAAAGAAAGAAAAGAAGGATGGAAGAAAAGAAGGGAGGGAGGGAAAAAAGGGGGAGAGGGAGGAAGGCAAAGAGGGAGAAAGAGACAGATGGGGAGGGAGAGAAGGAGAGAAAGAAGGAAAGAAAAGGAAGGAAGGAAGAAAGGAAGGGAGGGAGGGAAAAAGGGAGAGAAGGAAGAAGGCAAAGAGGGAGGAAGAGACAGATGGGGAAGGGAGAGAAGGAGAGAAAGAAGGAAAGAAAAGAAGGAAGGAAGGGAGAAAGGAAGGAAGGAAGAAAGGAAGGGAGGGAGAGAAAAAGGGAGAGAGGGAGGAAGGCAAAGAGGGAAGAAGAGACAGATGGGGAAGGGAGAGAAGGAGAGAAAGAAGGAAAGGAAAGAAAGGAAGGAAGGAAGGAAGACAAAAGAAAGAAAGGAAGGAAAGAAGAAAAAAGAGTTCCACATTTCAAGACACATTCTCTTTAAAGTGACATTGCTTTTTAAACATCAGTAAATCGGAGCTCATTGGAGGAAGGAGAGAACATTAATAACTGGTGAGCTCAGGAAAGGCTTTCTGTGAGAAATAACACCTGAGTTGAGCTTTAAAGCAAGTTAGTTCATCTAAAGCTTCTAAGAGGTTTAGATGAAGAGGCAGTGCATTTCAGACATTAGGGGACAACCTGTAGCAAAAACCTGGAGGTGGGAGACAGAACACTGAGTAGGAAGAACACGTATTAGGCCAATTTGGCTGAAAGATATTTACAAAATATTGAGGGGGAGTAATAAGAAATAAGTCTAGAAAATAGAAAAAGGATTTTGAAAGATCTAAAATGTTAGACTGCCTTTATTAGAAGTGGCTAAGTGAACTTCTGCAGATTTTTGAAAAGGAGAATGGTCTGGTCAGATCTATGCTTTTAGGGAGTTTATTTTGGCATTTGAATGAGGGACCAGAGAAAGAGACAGACTAGAGTCAGGAAGTTCTTTTAGTAATTCTGGCGAGAGATGGTGAGCATCTGGACCAGAGAAGTGACAGCAGGGTTGAAAACCTGAGAAACCAGAAGGGTGGTAGTACCCTCAGCTATGCAGCTCAGAGAGCAGGAAGCTGAATTTGTTTATCAGGAAGATCTGTGTTCAAATACTGCCTTGGACATTTCTTAGCTGGGTGATCTCTGTAAGTCTTAATTTCCCCATCTGTAAAATGGGGATGATAACAGTAACCTATGAGTAACCTCATAGAGTTGTGATATGGATCAAATGAATCCATATATGTTTACATATGTTATGTAAAGTCATTTGCAAAGTTTAAAGCACCACATAAATGTTAGACATTATTATTATCTTCACTAAATAGAGAAATTGGGTGGAAAGGTGAGTTAAGTGGGGGGTGTGTGTGATGAATTCCCCTTTTGGATGGTTCTGCCTCATATCTCTACAGAGCATCCCCATGAAGAGATCCAGCAGAAGACTAGACTTGGGTATTTCTGCCCAGAGATGATGGGAGCTGATGAGATGTCAGGAGTGTGTAGAGATCAAAGTAAGTCAGAGGGAGGCAGGTTGGGGACATGAGAGCCAGTTTGCCTCTCCACAGCCAGCACTCTTCCCATTGCACCACACTGCCTTGCACTTCCCACTTCCCTAGGAAGGGGAGGAGACTAAGAGACTGTTTCTAGTCCCTTCCTCATTCTAGTTCCAGTTGTCTTCCTCTAGCAATCTTTTCTTTTTTAAGTGATTAAAGTCATTTATGCAAATAGCTGTAAAACTCTGGCTGTCTCTTAACAGCTCTTTGTTTCTCTCCTCCTTCTCCTCTCTTCTTTCCTCATTCCCGCCCCCATCTCTCATCTCTTTCGCTGTCTCTGCTCCTCCTGCACTCTTCATCTTCTTTGCTATATGTTTCTTTCCCACAGTCTGTTTTCCCTACTTCAGACTCCTTCATTCTCTCTTTCTTACCTGTTTCTTTCTAGCTTATCATTGAACAGAGAATGCCCGTGTTCTAAGGGCTCTGTTTGCTTGCTTGTTCCCTGAAGGGTCTAGTACTGGGTGCAGTGGGGAACACACGAGATGTGGTCTCTACCCTCATGGAGCTCCCAGAAACTAACACAAGACGGCATATATCTCACTCTTTCTGTCTCTGACTTGAAATGCTGCTTAACATTCTCTCTCTCTCTCTCTCTCTCTCTCTCTCTCTCTCTCTCTCTCTCTCTCTCTCTCTCTCTCTCTCTTTCTCTCTTTCTCTGTGTCTTTTTGTCTCTTTCTGTCTATCTGTGTCTCTGTGTGTGTCTCTCTCTCTATCTCTCTCTTTCTGTCTGTCTTTCTCTCTCCCTCCTCTTTCCCTCTGTCTCTGTCTTCTCTTTCCACCTCTGTTTCTCTTTGTCTGTTTCCCTCCCTCTCTGTTTCTTTTGATCTCTTTCTGTTCTCCATCTCTGTCTGTCTTTCCCTCCCTCTCTGTTACCTCTCCATCTCTCTCTCCATCTCTGTCTCCCTCTGCTTTCCTTCTCTCCCTCCCTTCTCCTTGTCTCTGTCTTTGTCTCTGTCTGTTGTCTCGTTCTCTGTCTCTCCCACCTTCCTTCCCCTGTCTCTCTGTGTCTTTTTCCTCTGTCTCTCCTTGCCTATATGCCTCCTTCTTTTAGACTCCATCCTTGTATGTCTCTGTCTCTGTCTCTGTCACCTTCCTTTGGTCTTCAGCTCTGTCTGTCTGTCTGTCTGTCCCCTCTCCCTGCCTGGTGGCATTCAGCTCCGGAGCGTCCCCAGCAGGGCTCACTTCTTGCATCAGCCAGAGGAGCTTAGAAGCTCCATCTCTTCGGATTTAGACTCAAATGTTGATTTTCTGCAGTGGTTAGATAATGTGGCAATCCTGCTCCCTGATCCTCGGCTGTTTATCAGCTCGGCACAGGACAGTTCTGGGTGGGAGAGGCTCCTAACCCATATCCCTCCTGCTCTTCTGCCTCTTCCTCCTTGCTTCTTTACGGGGGCATGACTCCCTCACCTAATCTCTTCTCTCCCCACCCTGACAATTCCTCTTCTTGCCCTGCCCCCCCAATTCTCCAATATACCCCCACTTTTTATGAACCAAGTTTCCACAAGGGGGCCTCAAATCAGAGAATTTGAGAGCTAAGAGGAACCTCCCGATGTCATTCCGGCCAACCCCCTGCTTCCAAAACTATTATAGATAATTGAGTCCTCTCCCATTCTTAAAACCCTCCAAATCATAAATAACCCAGGCTCTTTTGGCTGCTAGTCCAGGTGCTCGATTATCTCTCTTTCTGGAGGAAATCCTTCCTTAGAGCTGGTCTGAATTCCTTTTGTTCTAGCTTGTTTCTCAGGACTTGGGATCCATATAAAGAAGGCACGCAAAGATTCAATGTGGAATGACAGTTGAAAAAGGTCTTAGAACATAAAGTGTGAGCACTGAAAGAGATCTTAGAATATGAAATGCTAGATGGTGAAGTGGATAGAATACAGAGCCTGGAGTCAGGAAGAGTTGAATTCAAATTCAGCCTCAGATATTCAGGCAAGTCACAAAACTCTGTTTGCTTCAGTTTCTTCATCTATAAAATGGGCATAATAATACCACCCACTTCCAGGGCTGCAGTAAGGAAAAAATGCAAGTGCTACATAAATATTAGCTATCATTATTATTACTGTGAGTTCTGAAAGGAACCTTAGAATAGGGAGTGTCAGATCTGGAAGAGACCTTAGACTATGGAAAGTCAGCACTGGAAGAGCTCTTAAAACTTGTATTAGAGTTGAGAGCCCTTAGAACCCAGGATGTCAGAGCTGGGAGGGCCCATAGAACATAGAATGTCAGAGCAGGGAAGGACCTTAGAACACAGAATATCAAAGCTGGAAGGGCCCTTAGAACCCAGGATGTCAGAGCTGGGAGGGCCCTTAGAACTCAGGATGTCAGAGCTAGGAGGGCCCTTAGAACACAGGATATCAGAGCTGGGAGAACATTTTAGACCATATAGTCCAGGAGTTCTTAACTTTTTCTGTGTCATGGACTACTTTGGCAAGTCAGATGAAGCCTATGATAGTTGTTGCCTACATTTGTAACTGAGGGAAATACTCATTTTTGGTCATAGGTTAGTGAAAACAAAGATATTCTTTTTCATCCAAATTCACAGCTCCCTTGTCAGGTTAAGAACTCTATCTAAACTAGCTGATAGTTTTACCTCTGGGGAAGTCAATGCCCCAAGTGGCAGAGCCCAAGTTCACATGGTGAGTGTGTCATATATTCTATGATACCTGGATGAACAAATCCTCTGAAAATAAAGCTTAATTTCAAGCAAATGAATTCAGTTTGAGGGCACTGAGGAATATTCTCCTTACCGTGGGCTAAACCGTACTCACTTTTAGTGAGCCTGCCTGCCACCATCTGCACCTGGCTCTCATGGTCTCCATGGATCTTTTCCCCAAAAGTGACCTCACTAGACCTCACTCTGAGCTGTCCTGAGAGAGATGAAGATGCCCACAATGACTCATCTAACAATGTTGGGACGGAATACCTACACAAAAATCTGGGGAAAGGGCCCACTATTACTTCTGAATGAGGGAATGATGCTTCTGACAGCTAAACACACATGTCAATATTTCTTTGTAACCAGAGGCCTATCCACAGCCTGTTGAATTTAAAGAGGAAGGAAATCTTACAGTGGTGCAAATCTGGGCTCCAACCTCATTTTACATGGAAACTGGGGGCCCATAGAAAGGAAGTGGCTTGTCCAAGCACGAGTTAGGAAGAAGAAGATCTGGGATTTGAATCCAAAGTCTTATATTCCAAATCCGTTTTTCTTTCCCTTACACCACAGCTGAGATCCTGACTCCCACAGGCACACCCTTCTCATCAGGGCTCACTCTGAGGCTGAAGTCCTTTCCCAATGGCCTCCTTCCTTTGGTCACACACTTTCTGATCCCTTATAGCCAAGCCTGGATGAGGGTTTGGGAACTGTATATTCTAGGAATGGCAAAATCCTAAATGTCCTCAGGGAAATGGGTGAATGAATAAATGAAAAAGCATTTCTTAAATGCTTATGATGTGTTAAGAAACTGAAGCCCAAGTTGTCAACCAGACTCCTAGAGATCCCAACAAGGTGGGCAGAGATGTTTTATCAGGGATGGGCCTGCAGTTTAGATCCCATCCCTTTCTCCCTTCCCCTCTCTCAGGACTGTGGTCCTAGTTTCTTGCTCTGGTTTGGAGGCAAGAGCCTTCTTGTATTGGAGTCACCATTCAACAATGGCTAACTGCAACTTTTGGGTAGTTGTGGTACTAACCTGAGACTGGACCTTTGCCTTTTCCCTCTGATTCCTTCATCACTCATCTTAAATGCCCTCTTCCACAGGAAGCCTTTCCTAGTCTCCTTCCTGCTGCCTTCCCCTCCCCTTCCTCTCCCTGCTTTTCATTCTGAGATTATCTCCCATTTATTCTGTTTATATCTTATATACTGCTGGTTATTTATATATTTTCTCCAGTCTCTTTTAGGAAAGGGATGGTTTTTGCAAGAAAAATAATTTTTTAAATCCCCAGTGGTTAGTAAGCACTTAAATAATTGCCTTTTGACCTACTACTCATGCAAGGCTTCAGTTTCCCCCTCTGTATAATGGGGATAGTACCACTGCTCCTCCTCATACTGTCGAGGCAAAGGAGAAACTGCCTTATAATGTGCTATAGAAATAGGAAGGGGAAGGGAGGGGGCTCCGTGAACAAAGTTGTCCTCGGGGGCTTGGGATTCTTAACTTCCACCTCTGGCTGGATGACTCTATTTCAATCTGGACTTGTCCTCTGTATGATAAGGGGTTTGTCAAGCCTTGCTGAGGAGGCTACAGAACTCTCTCTCAAGATCTTAATCCATAGCCTCAGGTCAGGGGGCCCTGTTCTGGGAAGTTCTAAAGAGCTGAATGGATTGGTTTAGCCTCGGGACTTTTCATTTTGAATTGATCCCAGGGCTGCTGGGAGAACTGTACTCCTGAGCCTCTCCCCTGCCCCTGCCCCTCCAGCAACATCTCCCTCACTGATTTCCCACTGAAAAGAGCACAGCTATATAGTGCTAGCCTAATGGACCTTCTGCCTGAAACTCCTTCCCATCATTTTGTTCGAATCATAAACCCCGACAGTTTAAAGGCATCTTAAGAAATCATCTAGGTTGGCTTTTGTTATTGTTTAATTTTTTTTCAATCATGACCCCCCCCCCCTTTTTTTTTTGTTTTTTTTTAGGCTGGAGCAGTTTTCCACTTCCTTTTCCATTTCATTTTACAGATGAGGAAACTGAGGCAAACAGAGGGAAGTGACTTCCCCAGGTCATACAACTGTGTGAGGTCCCCTGATTCTAGCCTAGGCATTTTATCTGCTGCATTGCCACCGATGTGCCATCTAGGTTACTAAGGAAGGAACTGACCAGGGAAAAATAATTTGCTTGAGGTCCCACAGCTGGTGAATGGCAAACTAGAATCGAAGACTCCTTGTTCCCAGTCCAATCATCCATTCATTGTTGGTCTTCTTTCTGCACTTTTGAAGCCACAGAACACGATTCTACTCTCTTTCATAAGACAACTCTTAGAATATTTAATTCACCTATTTATAGCTCATATGTACATTGTTATTGGCATTCTATCTTCCCATTAGACTGGAAGCTGTTTGAAGACAGACACTGGTTTTTTTTGCCTTTTTTTGGGGGGGGATATCACCGGACACATAGTGAGCCCCTAATAAATGCTTATTGACTTTACTTCAGTTCCCAGACCACAGAAGGATGTAATGTAGGTCCTGGTGGTAGGGACAGCTTTTACACAATTTTCTTGATTTATTGAATCTAGCCCAAGGACAAGTCTTAGAACTTAGAATATCAGAGCTGGGAGGGCCTTAGAACCCAGGATGTCAGAGCTGGGAGGGTCCTTAGAACCCAGGATGTTAGAGCTGGGAAGGCCTTAGAACCCAGGATGTCAGGGCTGGGAGGACCCTTAGAACCCAGGATGTCAGGGCTGGGAGGGCCTTAGAACCCAGGATGTCAGGGCTGGGAGAGATCTTGGAACATGGAATGTCAAAGTGAGGAAGGGCTTAGCACAGAAAATATTCTAAATGAGGAGGACTTTTAAAACACAGGATGTCAAAGCTGGGAGGGCCTTTAGAGTAGAGAATGTCTGGGCTAGGAGGGTCCTAGAATCCAGGATGTCAGAGCTGGAAGGGCTCTTGGAACACAGAACTGATATGCCTGGTTAAATATCTCACTAATTAATGGCAGTTAAGACTCCATCTTTTTCCTGTCTGTCCACTCAGTGGCTCGTTAGGTGGGGGCCAGAGAGCATCGCTGGGTTCCTCCACACCTCCTTTCTTCCCCACCAGCTCTATCCATCCCCAGCCTCCAAGAGATCCACAGAAAGGCCAAGAGCCCTTGGCACCCGGAGAAAGAAAAGCCACTGCCTTCATGCCGGGAGCCAGCACTGCCCAGGGCACGGCCCACTGCCCCGACCCCCGACGGTTCCCGGCCTCGGCGGCGTCCTGACACTGGGCTTCCAGCCCGACATAAAAGCGGAGAAGCGAGTGAGTGAGCAGGTTTCTAAAGGGTGGCCCCTCCCCGGAGAACCTGGGCTGCGGTGGGCGGCCGGCTCCCTTGTTCTCCGGGCGGCGGGCAGCCTGGCTGCCAGCTTCATTCCTCTGGTTTCAAGTAACTCCGTTTCTTATGGAAAGGGAAAGAGAGGAGGTATTAAAAAAAAAAAAAAAAAAAAAAGAAAAAAAAAAAAAGCCCGCCAAGACACAGAGCGCATCCTTATCTCAGGGAGACAGTTGTCGGGAATCACTTTGACGGAGTCGTTTTTTTGTCTCCATGCCTTTTTCACTGTCAAGCAGGCCTCAGGACATGGATCAAAGGAGAGGCACTGAGCGGCCCAGCTACCGCTGATCCCCCCGCCCGCCTAGCCGGGGAGGGAGCCCGGCCCCGGCGCGGCCCTGCCCGCCCGGCCCCAGCCTCGGCCCGCCGGCACGGCCAGGGACCGAGACCCGGAGACCCGGGGAGACGGCAGCCGCGCGCCGGCCGAGACAAAGGCGGACAGACAAAGGGACGGAGACGAGCGGGGACAGTCGGACGCAGACACACAATGGCAGAGGGACAGGGGAGGGAAGGAGGGAAAGAGGGGGAAGAGCCGGGGAAGGGAAGACGGGGGGAGAGAGTCAGGAGCGGAGAGACAAGACACGGAGGCCGCGAGGGGGTCCAGAGGCAGACAGGCGGAAGCCAGGTCGTCTCAGGGGGGCAACGAGAGACAAAGCTGAGCAGGTGGAGAAGGATAATGAGGTCGGAAGGGGAGCCGAGAAGTGGGGGCGGTCGCTGAGCGCCGGGGAGCTCAGACCCAGGTGGGCTGGAAGCTCCGGAGCACTCTAAGGCTCGCCCATGGTCTCCTTTCCCGGCCCCTCCCTGCTACATGGAGGACCGGGCGCGCCGACTGACCCCCACTGATCCTCCAAGTTCTCAGGGAGGTTCAGGGGAGATGAGGGGTGGAGGGGGGGGTGTCAAGCTCCCATCCTGCTCTCTGGTCTTATTCCTCCTTTTAAACTAAGAAAATCCCACTCCCTCCCCCAACGCCTGCTGTGGTCTAAAAAGCCGACCCACATCCCCTCTGGCGGCTTGGAGCAACACCCGGGCCACGGATCCATCAGCCTTCACGCGTTTTTCTTTTCTCAGCAGACTGAAGGCTCCCTGAGGGCAGTGATTGTGCTTCCCTCGGGAGTGCAGGATTATTGAGGTCTAGGGCAGTATCTCCCCAGTAGAGGGAGAGCTTCCTGCGGGGCACCAGAATCCATCTGGAAAGGAACAGTATTTGTCTCTTGGTTCTCTCCTCCTTCCCTGCCCTCCACCCCCACAACAGATTTTAGAGCTGGAAAGGATTTTTGAAATCACCTAATCCCACCCTTTCATTTTCTAGATAAACTGGGAACCAAGTCCTTTCTATCAGACTGGAAGCTTCCTGAAGTCAGGTCTTTGATCTAAAAAAATTATAAATTTTTAATAAATCTTGCATTTTAGCCCTGGAAAGGACCATAGACAACAGATTTTAGAGCTGCAAAGGATTTTTGAAATCACCTAATTCCACTCTTTCATTTTCTAGATGAAGCTGGGGATTAGGTCCTTTCTGTCAGACTGGAAGCTTCCTGAGGTCATGTCTTTGACCTAAAAAAAATTATAATCTTGAATTTTATCCCTGGGAAGGACCATGGAGGGCAGCTTGCAGTCCACCAGCTCCCAATTTGAGCAAGAAATTTGTGCAAAGTGAGTCACTCAGTGGCAGAGACAGGACTAGAAGATGTCTCATTGGTTTTGAATGAACTTTCATGGGCAGACCATTCACACTGTGAAGTATAGAATAATAATAGCGATATTATCCCCATGTTGTCTATTGAATTGAATGGCACTGGAGTTAGGGAAACCAAGGATTTGGGTCTTGCCTCTAACATGTATTGACCATGTGATTCTGGCCAAGTCATATGATCTCTTAGTCAAACAACTCCCTACTTTTGTAATATTCTATGTGTCAATGGGGAGTTTCTTACAATAATGAAATGATAGATCTAAGGAGGGGACAGTGACATGGCACGGTCCATAGAGGGCTGGTCCTGAGTCATGAGGATCTGGGTTCAAATGCATCCCGAAACACTTACTAGTTGTGTGTCCCTGGGCTTAACCCCACTTAAGCCCAATTGCCTTTTCAACTCCCCTCCCAAAAGCATGTGCCTATTAGCTATTTTCTGTGTCCCCTTTTGCAAAATTGCTTTCCTCCACTAACTTGGTGAAACATTTTCATGGAATTTTTTTTTAAAGGCCAACATTACAACATGAAGAAGTATTTAATGCTCCTTGGCAAACAGTGGATAAATGGCTCATGTAGTTTTGTCACTATAAAGGGCACTCTGAACTGGGCCATCTCTCAGAATCTGGTTCCCACAAAATGGTGATGGATACAGAGTTGGCAAGATCTTATTTCAAAAGCTGTGAAAGCCCAGGCAAGTAATTTTGACCCTTAAGACTTAGTTTCCTCACCTGCTAAATGAGGTAATAGCAACTACCTCCCATGGTTGTTATGAGGATCAAATGATGCAAAAGTATGAAAAGTCTTCATATGAGCTATTACTGGTTACGGGAATTGGATTAAAATGGCTGAACACCACTCAACACCCCAATGGCAAAGCAATTTAAATCCCATGACTTAAAATGGGTCAGGAGTAACTCTTCATTCTTGAGTCAACCATTTTGTTAATTATGGCATCACAGAATAACAGAACTCAAAAGGACCCAAGAACCTGGAGCTGGCAGAGCTGAGAATGCAGAATTTAGAGGTGGAATGGATAGCGTTGCAATGTTATTCCATTTTTGCTGAGCTCAAAGCACTTAACGCAGGCATCATGGGAAATCAGGGAGTACTCAGGACTTAGTCTTCTAATGTGCTCTTTACAATTCTAACCTTGTTAAGATTCTGAGGTTCCAAGAGGGTGAGAAAAACTAGGATTGGTGATTTGGGATTCCTATGGTTCTCTTATTTTAAGTTCTAAGAAATCAAAATCTTATTGTTCTAAATTTCTAGAATTTGATGATTTTAAGAATCAGAGACTAGCTAGTCCAAACATCTTCTTTTACAAATGAGGAAAGTAACCCCCAAAGAAGGGGACATTGCTGACCCAAGCCCTATATAAGTTGTAAGTAAGACAGCTGGGAGAAAGACCCAGTTCCCCTCCTGCCAAATTCGGTGTTTTTCCTTTACTTTACCAGTCCAAGGTCACACAGGGCAGCAGGAGCCAAGCTTGGATAGAAAGAGGAAGATGGAGGAAGGTTGATGGGAAGCCCCTTGGTGATGATTGGAAATATGGAGAAGAGAGGAGGAAAGGAAAGAGGGAAGGAAGAAGAGAGACACAGGTAGACAGAGAACCAGAGCTAGAGATACAGATACACAGAAAGACAGAGTGAGACAGAGACAAAGATAGAGGCAGGTAGAAACAGAGAGATAGGGACAGAGACAGAGAAGCAGACAGAAACACAGAAATAGATACACAGAGAAAAAGATACAGTGACAAAGACACACAGAGATACAGAGATAGGGACAGAGAGATAAAGAGACAAAGAGAGGCAGAGACAGAGACAGGGACACAGAGAGACAGAGACATGGACAGAGAGAAACAGAGAAGAAAGACCCAGAGAGACAGATAGAGAGACAGAGATAGGGACAAAGACAGAAACAGACAGAGATAGGGACAGAGACAGAGACAGAGAAACAGACCGAAACACAGAGATGGAGATTTGGAGACACATTCACAGGCACACACAGAGACAGAAAGAGACACGGACAGAGACAGAGACAGAGACAGAGACAAAGACACACAGAGAGATACAGAGATAGGGACAGAGACAGAGAGACAAAGAGACAAAGGCAGAGACAGAGACAGGGACACAGAGAGACAAACAGAGATGGACAGAGAGAAACAGACAGAAAGACAAAGAGAGACAGAGACACAGAGAGACAGAGGCAGGGACAGAGAAACAGACCGAAACACAGAGATGGAGAGACAGAGACACATTCACAGGCACACAGAGAGACAGAAAGAGACACGGACAGAGACAGAGACAGAGACAGAGATAGAGACAAAGACACACAGAGAGATACAGAGATAGTGACAGAGAGACAGAGAGACAAAGAGAGACAAAGGCAGAGACAGAGACAGGGACACAGAGAGACAAACAGAGATGGACAGAGAGAAACAGACAGAAAGACAAAGAGAGACAGAGACACAGAGAGACAGAGGCAGGGACAGAGAAACAGACAGAAACACAGAGATGGAGAGACAGACAGCTTCAAAGGCATACAGAGAGACAGAAAGACAGAGACAGAGACAGAGATAGACACAGAGAGACAGAGGCAGGGACAGAGAAACAGACCGAAACACAGAGATGGAGAGACAGAGACACATTCACAGGCACACAGAGAGACAGAAAGAGACACGGACAGAGACAGAGACAGAGACAGAGACAAAGACACACAGAGAGATACAGATATAGTGACAGAGAGACAGAGAGACAAAGAGACAAAGGCAGAGACAGAGACAGGGACACAGAGAGACAAACAGAGATGGACAGAGAGAAACAGACAGAAAGACAAAGAGAGACAGAGACACAGAGAGACA
Organism: Antechinus flavipes; assembly: GCF_016432865.1. Taxonomy (NCBI): domain Eukaryota; kingdom Metazoa; phylum Chordata; class Mammalia; order Dasyuromorphia; family Dasyuridae; genus Antechinus; species Antechinus flavipes. Next base: position 586,713,365 of record NC_067400.1, read on the forward strand.
GAGGCAGGGACAGAGAAACAGACAGAAACACAGAGATGGAGAGACAGACAGCTTCAAAGGCATACAGAGAGACAGAAAGACAGAGACAGAGACAGAGATAGACACAGAGAGACAGAGGCAGGGACAGAGAAACAGACCGAAACACAGAGATGGAGAGACAGAGACACATTCACAGGCACACAGAGAGACAGAAAGAGACACGGACAGAGACAGAGACAGAGACAGAGACAAAGACACACAGAGAGATACAGATATAGTGACAGAGAGACAGAGAGACAAAGAGACAAAGGCAGAGACAGAGACAGGGACACAGAGAGACAAACAGAGATGGACAGAGAGAAACAGACAGAAAGACAAAGAGAGACAGAGACACAGAGAGACAGAGGCAGGGACAGAGAAACAGACCGAAACACAGAGATGGAGAGACAGAGACACATTCACAGGCACACAGAGAGACAGAAAGAGACAGGGACAGAGACAGAGACAGAGACAGAGATAGAGACAAAGACACACAGAGAGATACAGAGATAGTGACAGAGAGACAGAGAGACAAAGAGAGACAAAGGCAGAGACAGAGACAGGGACACAGAGAGACAAACAGAGATGGACAGAGAGAAACAGACAGAAAGACAAAGAGAGACAGAGACACAGAGAGACAGAGGCAGGGACAGAGAAACAGACAGAAACACAGAGATGGAGAGACAGACAGCTTCAAAGGCATACAGAGAGACAGAAAGACAGAGACAGAGACAGAGATAGACCCAGAGAGACAAAGAGGAAAGTTGGAAAATCTAAAAGCCAAGTAGACAGGAAGGGTTCAAAAGCCAAAGAAAGATGATGAGGGAAAGAAGGGGAGGGACAAGCATAGGGTGCTGCCATAGAAAACACAGGGGTACAGGTGCAGGATTTGAGGTCTGAAGACCTGAGTCTGAATCCTGGCTTGGCTGAGTGTTTCCCAGGAGATGGGGGCAAGCCATCTTGTCTTCCTCGCCTCCAGCCTTCCTGGCTCTGTCACCCCAGGTCCTAGGGTCTCTCCCAACTCTGACCTTTTCTGTTTCCACATTCTCCTGGCCAAAGTCCTTTCTAGATCTAAATGGTTTCTAGGTAGATAGAGTAGCAGATGCCCACTTGGCATCTTCTAGCTCAGGTTTCCTTAAACTTTCCCCACTCTTGACTCCTTTCCCCCGAGAAATTTTGACACAATCCCAGGTATATAAAGCAGGTAAACAAATCCAACATTTGCTGATAATAAATCTTCATTTTATGACCCCCACATTCAGTTATTTGACCCCACGTGAGGCTTTGATGTACCCCCCCCCCAGTTTAAGAAGCTTTGCCCCAGAAAACAGAGAAGCTCTGCTCTATTCTCCCCTTCTCCTGGCTTCGCCATCTTGGCCTTCCTAGGCCTTGCTCCCAACCCCCCGATTTCCCTGGCCTGGCAGTCTCATGTTTTTTCCTGGTCTCCCTGGCCCAGATTTCCTCCCCCTCTCTCCCAGACCTCAGCCCTGAGCTCTCAGTGGCAGGGCCCTGATCCCCCTGGCTGCCTCCCTCCTACAAGGAATCCCTCAAGGGACACCCCTTCTTGGTTCTCACCCAGTCTGCCTGCCGTATTAATTGCTAATCTCTCTCATTTTCTCCCCCTCTATCTGCTTGCCTAGCCTCGTCCTGAGCTCTCATATTAATCAGAAAGAAGGACAAATCCAGCATTTGCATGCTTAACTGGCCGGGCTCCCCGTATCAGTCATGAAAAACCACCCCCAGACAGGAATCCATTGCCAAGCAAAGATCCTCAGGGACTAGGAGCAAGGAAAAGGGCAGCAGGGAGACGCAACCCTCCCTCTTTCTTGATCCGGGGAAGCTGTGTCACACATACAAATAGGTCACCGATACGGGAATCTATAAAGGGTCACGAGTCTAGAGAAGTGTCCAATGTAGAATAGTGTTACAGATCTGGGAAACCGAGTCACACGTGTTTAATTTGGAAAACTTGCACATGTATAGATTGCAGATGCAGGAAACTCTCATCCTGGCCATTCTCATAGCTAAGCTCTCCTATAGCACCTACTATGTGCCAGGTACCGTGTTAAGCATTTTATGAATACTATCTCAGTTGAGCCTCATAATAGTCTTTGAGGTAGATGCTACTATTATCCCCATTTTACAGTTGAGGAAACTGAGGCAAATAGGTTAAGTGACTTGGCTAAACTGGTTAAGTATTTGAAGGAGAATTTGAGCTCAGTTTTTCCTAACTCAGAGCTCAATCCATTGCACTACCTGCCATGCATGTCTAGTAACAGTTTATTGAGGCCATTTTCCTTTTATATGGAAAGCTGAGTTCCCAGAAGGAAGATGCATACAAGTAAAAAATGGTAGCACCGGGACTCAAACCTATGACTCCTCCCGGCTCCTGGTTCAGTATTCCTTCCTCTACAAGGAATTCTGGGTTGAGTCTGTGGTCCTGGGAAGGGTGGGAGTGTGTCACTCCCAAAGTTATTTATACGCTTGATAGGATCAGAACTGTAACCCATAAATACAGTCAGCCTGGACCAGCTCAGCCTCTCTGGGTGGGGTGGGCTAACCTGCTGTAATTAGTGGCGAGTCTGAATTAGAGGCTGTTTTTGCTTTGTGCTGTCCCACTCTGTGCCTCCTCTTCCCCTCAACCCCTCCACGGTTGCCTCATTCTTCATGGCTCTGTTCCAGTTCCCCTCCTCCATAAAGCCTTCCTTGGTCACGGACCCCTAATACAGTTAATGGGGGGAAGGGGAGAAGTTGCTGTCACAGGGTTTAAAGGGACCTTAAGATCCAGTTTGTAACTCCACCCCTCCCACCAACCCTCATATTACAGGCAGCAAATTATAGCCCAAATTATAGGTGACTTGTCTAAGGATTTAGAAGTAAATTTTGCTATTGTTCAGTTGTACCTAACCTTTCCTGGCCCCCATTTGATATTTTCTTGGCAAATATACAGGAGCCATTTCCTTCTCCAGCTCTTTTTATAGATGGGGAAACTGAGGCAAACAGGATGAAGTGACTTGCGCTGGGTCATACAGCAAAGTGACTCCAGGCTCAGCACTCTACCCACTGCACCACAAAGCCCACAGAGGTAATGTGGCAAAACTGGGATCTGAACCTTATTTCCCTAACTCCAAATTCCCAATTACTTTCACTGATTATTATTTTGTGTGACTAGACTGTAGACCTCTTATACATGGAACCAACGGCTCTGAATTTGGAGATCAAAGCCCCCATCTCTCCTATATTGCCCCCATGATGCTCTGGAAACCTCAGTTTCCACAAAATGAGGGGATTGGGCTGAGGTCCTTTCAGCTTCAGAGGTCTGATTTCAGTCATTTCTGTAACCCCCACATGACAGGAGCTCAGTCAATCACCAATTGCCTGAATTTGAAAGAAATCTCATGTTATTGCCTGCAAGTATAGACTTGTTTTATTACTTTGCTGTGAAAGCTGCTTCAACACCTGTGGAAATTGTGCATCAAATGCTGGAAATTCTGGAGTCTTTTAAATTAAACATCTTACTCTGTCCTTTCAGTCCACTCCTCACAGGGTTAGCAAACTTCTTTCTTTATCAAGAATGACAAAGGTTAGCCTTCAGTGAGCAAATTCTGAATTTGGGAGATCCTGATAAATGAGGCTCTTCTGCAGTATGGACTTATGGTGTTATCTCTCCCTTGCTGAGCTCACACACTTTATCCAGGTACCATGGAGAAGTGGAGAGGACTCTGGGATTAGGCTCCCAAAACTGCCTTTATGGTTCTAACCTGCTAAGATGCTAGAATTCCAAAAGGGTAAGAAAAACTGGGATTCAGTGATTCTCGGTTCTTACAATTCTATTATTTTAAATCAGGATTTTAGTTTTTCTTTTTTCTTTCTTTCTTTCTTTCTTTTTTATTTTTAAGAATTCCATGATTCTAAGAAACAAAGATTCTATGTCTGATTCTGTCACCCCTCCACTTTGGGAATTTGATCTAACATAGGAGTCCCTGCAAGAACCCAGGCTTCCCAGCTCCCAATACAGACCACACACACACACACACACACACACACACACACACACACACACACTTTCTCAAAATTATTCCCTCCAAAGGATGCTGCTCCAGTGGAAGATTTTTGGATCCTGGCCAGCCCCTCTCCTCTCCTCAGGGTGGATTTTCCCTCTCTCTCTTGCCTCCACCCAGGAAAAAGTGAGACAGGCAGAGAAATAAATGTGGGTCTGTTTTCACATGAGAATACCATTCCTTTCCCCCCCTCCCCTTGCTGCCCACAGCTTCAGCGTCTAATTGACATGAGCAGATGGTATTGTTTGGTGAAAAACTTGAGCAGGAGGGGAAAAAACTCGGCTTTTCAGGATAATGTAGATTAAAAGTTCACAAAAGCGGGAGCTGAATTTGAGGGTGGGAGACTGAGGGAAAATACCAAAGGCATCTTGGCAGGGGCTGTCTGGCCTGGGTTGGGAAAGGCCCAAGGGTGCCAGGACTAAAGCCTTCCACGTTTTCATGTCCCCTCTGCCACCTAATACCTTCAGGCCTGACAATGGACGTCACAGCCTCCAGCAAGGGGCTGAGAGCACATTCAGGGGGCACAGATGGGATTTCAGAGCAGGGCAGAAGCTCAAAGACCTCTTCTTATACTTCACTCCCCTCCACACTCTCCAGGTTCGAGACACTTGCCTTTTGGCTGTTTCTTACAAGGGCTGTCCCTCAGGTCTGAAATGCAACCCCTCTTCACCTCCACCTCCTGGAACTTGGAGCAACTTCTAAACTTCAGTTTAAGGGTCTTTACTGATCTGTATACTGTCCTCAGCTGTTAGTGCTTACTGGCCAGTTATTTATTGCATTTATTCTGAACCTGTTTCTTCTCTCTCATAAAGTATAGGCTCCTTGAAGGCAAGAATTGTTTCATTTTTGTGTTTGTGACTCTATTACCTGGGAGAAAATCTAGTACAGAATACTAGTATAGGCACACAATGGATGGCTGTTGAATGGCGGGAAAGTCATAAACTAATAGAATAATAGAACTTGAAAAGACTTTTGGATATGAAATATAAGAGCTGGAAAGACATTTATATCACAGGATGTCAGAGCTGGGAGGGCCCTTAGAACCCAGGATGTCAGAGCTGGGAAGGCCCTTAGAACCTGGGATATCAGAGCTGGGAGGGCCCTTAGAACCCAGGAAGTCAGAGCTGGGAAGGCCTTAGAACCCAAGATGTCAGGGCTGGGAGGGCCCTTAAAACCTGGGATGTTAGACCCGGGAGAGATAATTAGAACATCTAATGAAGAATCTTAGAATAAAGAATCTCGGAGGTAGCAGGGGCCATAAAAGATATAAAGGCAGAATGGAGTGGAATTTTGATCATAGAATTCAAGAATTGGATGGGCCCATAATTACAGAGGTTAGAATTAGAAATGACTAGGTCATTTTGATCAGGTTTAGAGCTGAGGCTTTTGTCTTGACTTGAAGCTCTTTCTTTGTACCCGGTGTGGTGGCTCCTCTCCTACCGATTTAAGAGTGGAACAGGACCTTTGCCCCCTGATTACCTGAAAGCTAGGGAGATGATTGATTGAGTCAAGGTTGTTGTACACCTCACTTTAAATATAACAAACAGATCTAAGAATGAGAGAGTTGGTGAGAAAAAACTTCAGAATTGATAGAAATCAGAGCTTGAGAGGTTTTACCTTCTAAGACCTGACTTGGATTATTGAGAAATAGAGAGGAGAGAGGGAAAGACAGGCACAGAGACAGAGAGAGATAGAGAGAAAGGCAGATGGAAACAGAGAGACAAAGGTAGAGAGAGACAGACACATACATAGAGAATGTGTGGAGAGTGTGAGAGAGACAAAGAGAGACAGAGAGAGGGGAGAGAAAGAAACATAAGGAGGAGAAAGACAAAGAGGTAAAGACAGAGATAGAGGAATCAGAGAGAGACAGAGAGACAGAGAGGATGTATGTGTGTGAAAGACAGAGACAGAGAGACAGAGAGGGTGTATGTGTGTGAGAGACAGAGACAGAGACAGACAGGAAGAGAGATATACACACAAAGAGACAGAGAGGAGAGAATCTGCCTTTTCACCTACTCTTCTCCAGGAGCCTTGTGGTCTCAGAGATATCAGCCAAGGAGAGATAGTGACTGACTCCTCTATAGAACATTGTATATCTGAACATAAATTATTAGCAGGAGAGGGGCCCTTAGAATACTATTTGCCAATACTTGAGCTAAGTCATTTCTATTCCGCAGGTCTCAGACCAGGTACTGCCTAAGTAAGCTCCAACGGGAGTTAAAGAACCCTGAGCATCAGACAAGAATGGCATAAAGAAAGAGAATGAAAGAAGAATAGAGAGATAGAGAAAGAGAGAGGCAGAGGTAGAGGGAGAGAGAAACAGACAGACAGGCAGAGAGACAGAGACAGAGATAGAGACAGACAGATGTTCAGAGAGAGAGAGACAAAGACAGAGACAGAGGCAAAGAGACAGAGACACAGAGATAGACAGAGAGGAGGAAGGGAAAGGAACGCAGGGAGGGAGAAGGAGAGAGAGGCAGGAAGAAGAGAGAAACTTGAACTGACCAGATGGTGCAAAAATTTACCAGAGAGAGAGAGAGAGGCTGAAGGAGGCAAGAGTAAGCAGAGAGAGAAGGTTCAAGCGAGGTGCCAGGGTGGAGTAAAGATCTGTTGTCAGAGGCTCTGGGTTCCAATCCGAGCTCTGCTTCTTACAGCCAGAGAAGACAGTTTTCCCTTCGTACTTCAGTTCTGTCCTATGTACAATGAAGGGGTTGGAAGAGATGATTTCTCAGGTCCTTTTCTGCTCTAAATCCTCTGATCTGATGAGATGACATTAGCCACAAGCCAAAAGAGAGGCTTCTAGGAAGAGAGAAGAAAGGCTTTGGGAGAGAGAGAGAGATCAGCTGAGGCTCGAACCTGTGTGAAAGCCCTGTGTTCCTACAGCCTGATAAGCTGGGGAAATGAATTCTGATCCCTCCAAAACCCAACCCTGGAAAATTTGTGAGAGAAGGGTCTCCTTTTCAGGCAAATGGGAAATCCTCAGCGCTTCCTCCAGCCGCCCCGGTAATGCCAGGATGTCCCCAATCTGCTTTGAGGGATGGAGAGATTAAGAATAATAAAAAAAATTGCAATAAAATATGTGTGAAGGAGGGGGTAATTGTGGACAAATGCAGCATTCAAATTCATTTTTCAGCTCTTTTACACACCATTTCAATCTTATTTTCTGCTTGTTAATGAGATCTTGTTGCTTGGGCTGGGCAAAGCCTTCCAATATCAGGAAGTAATTGCACATAATTTTCTCTCCTACTAGTGATTTGCATCTGTTTTTTTTTTTTAAATTCTGGGCTCTTTAACACCTCCCCCTCCCCTGATCCCCCCTCCTCAATTTCTTTATGACAAATCTCTCTCTCCTTCTTACATTTCTCTGGTCCAACCTCACTCATTTTAAATGCTCATTATAAACATGGTGTTATCAATAGAAATAAACAAATAAAATCCCAAAAGCTAGAGGAGAAAGAGCTGGAAGGAGTCCCCGAGGCCTGGCCAAGAGATATATCCTTCTTGCAGTAGGCTGCGACTGTTCACTGGGAAGAGAACACTAGTGGGAGATTCTGAAGATCTGCCAGCTCCTAATTTTGCTCCTTACTAGCTGAGTGATCTTAGGGGGATTACTTTCCCTCTCTGGGCCCCCATTTCCTTCTCAGAAAAATGAGAGGAGTGAACCAGATTATCTCCTAAGGTATCCTTCCAGCTTGAATATCTTCACAAGACTTCCACAAACCCATCTACTCTCAACTGATGTCATTCATTACCCTCTGTGCTCAAAGTCTGCATCCATCATTGTTTGCTTTGTTATATGTTTCTGTAGACATGGCTTTCTCCCGACTAAGTTATGAGTTCCTTGGAGAGAGGAACCATGTCTTATTTAACTTTTTATTTCCCTTGGCACCTGGCATAATACATACACTATACAAAACAGATGATTAATAAATATTCATTGAACAAAAGAATAAATGAATAGCAGATCACATTTGTACAGTGCTTTACGAGAAGCAAAGCATTTTCCCTATGAAAGTCCCTATGAAGCAGATAGTACAGCTATTGCCATTTTACAGATGAGAAAACTGAATCTCCAGTGTGAAATGACTTGCCCTGGGTTAGATGTAAGGATAAGAAAAAGGATTTAAGATCAGATCTATTCCAACTCCATTCAATTTGATTCAACAAAAGTTTACTAAGTACCTACTATGGTACTGCTGGTTCTACTAGTTCAGAGCTCCTTCTACTGCTCTAAGAAGTTTCTCTCTTTAAAGGAAGGAAGGAAGGAAAAAAAAGAAAGAAAGAAAGACAGAGAGAGAAAGAAAGAAAGAAAAAAGAAAGAGAAAGAGAGAAAGGAAGGAAGGAAGGAAGGAAGGGAACAATGGGAGAAGGAAGGAAAGAGAGGAAGAAAGGAAGAAAGGAAGGGAAGAATAAAGGGAGAGAGGGAATGAATGAAGGAGGGAAAGAAAGAAGGAAGGAAGGAAGAAGGGAATGAAAGAGGAAGGATAGAAGAGAAAGAAGGTAGGGGGAAGGAAGGAAAGAAGGAAGAGTAATCTAGAAGAAGAAGAAAGATGATAAAGGCAATGGTAAGAGGAAATGCAGACAGCTTTTAGACAATTTTATTGGTCAGATGATTTAATTCTGTGTCTATTAATCCAGTGGAAGGCATCCTAGGCTGAGAATCTGGAGAAATGGGTTTGAGTCTTGCCTTAACCACTAATTCCCTGTTTGACCTTAGGAATGTTAACTTTAACACTCTGGGCCTTGGTTGGGAATCAGAGTATCTAGAAATTTCATTTTATAAAGTATCCCAATAAAGAATGTTAAAGCCAGAAGCCTCAGAACAAAGACTATCAGAGCTGGAGAGGTCTTTGAACACAGACCATCTAAATTAGAAGGGATTTCAGAACAAGACTTTTATAACGAGGAGGGATTGTAGAATAGCTAGAAATCTTTAGGGATCCTGATTTCCTTTACTTTGGTGGAACTCTCTGCCCTCGGCAGGAGCCACATAATCAATTCTCTATTGGAGAAGATGCTCAGTGTATGGCTCCCTGGGGTGCAGTCATACAAGCCCTCTTGTCTATCAAGGGGCTGTAAAGTGACTCAGACACCAGGAGCAATAAGCCAGTGATGAGATGAATCTCTACAGACCGAGTAACTGCTGTACTCCTGAGGGCTTCTGCTCTCTCCTGAGAACCACTGATACAAATGCCCACCAGATCAGACCCAAACCCTTAGAGAAAAGAAGACTTGGGCAGGGGATGGGATGGGAGGCAATAGGATGACGCAGACTGCTTTCATCAGATGAAAAGGCATTGTGTAGAATTTGGGTTGGACCTTCTGCTTGGCCAACAAAGGTAGAATCAGCAGCAATAAGATAGATAAGGGTTCCATATAAAGAAAAAATCACTAACAGAGCTGTTCAACAGCAGAAAGCAATAGCTCAGGAGATACAAGGTTGCCCATAACTAGGAAGACTCCAGATGAACAGACTCTTACTGTGTACCTACTATGTTGTGGGTGTAATTATCTTGATGGTTGACTGACAAAAATAAGCAGATATTTATTAAGCACCTACTGTATGCTAGGTGCAGTACTCCTGATGGTTTACTGACAAAAATAGTCTTTTGTTAAGTACCTACTATGTGCTAAGTACAGTAATCTTGAAGGTTCACTGTCATAGATGATATAGAGAAAATTTCTGCTCTTACATGGAGGGCCAAGTAAACAATAACCTGACTTCTGCATATGAGACTGAGAATCCATGAGCTATTGCTGGGCATTCTGAGCATTTCCCTCCCCCATCCTTTAATCTTATCTTTCATTATTTCCCAATATGGTCTCTGCTCCACCTAGACCTGTTTTTTTTATCTCTTTTCCTCCCACTCTGTGACAGGGGATTATTTCCTCCAGGTCTCTTCTCTTACTCTGGGGCATAATGTGTCCCCCAGAGTACCTTGTTCTTGTAGGGATCCATCCCCCATTAGTTCTTGAGAATTTTGTTGATGTAAAAAACTCGAAATGCTTCTTGGAATCTTCAGTATTTAGAACTTTGCCCAGCACACAGTAGGTACTTACTAAATGCTTATGGACTGATGACTTTGTTTAGACTCAGTTTTCTCATCTATAAAATGGAGAGAATAATGCTTATACTGTCAACCTCACAGGGTTTTTATGAGAAGAGTGCTTCACAAATCTTAAAACACGATGTCAGTTTGAGGAAATCCTTTGCTGCAGTGGAAGCCTCTCTGAAACTGTTATCAGGGGAACTGAGTGTAAATCGAGGCTGTGCTGCTCATTCGTCATGTGACCTTGGACAACATCTCTATACCTCAGTCTTTATAAAACAAGTGGGATAATTCTTTTGCAATTTGGAGGAGTGGAACATCAAAAGAAATGTCAGGGTCTAGAAATATATTGCCTAGTTTTAGAAAAATTTCTTTTGTTCTTTCTCTTTTTCATTTTTTTTTTTTGAGGCAGTTGGGGTTAAGTGACTTGCCAGGATCATACAATTAGGAAGTGTAAAGTGTCTGAGACCAGATTTGAACTCAGGTCCTCCTGATTTCAGGGCTGGTGCTCCATCCACTTCACCACCTAGCTGCCCCCCATTCTTTGTTTTTTAAGGCATGGTTTGCTGGATGGGTATGATATATTTGAAAATGAAAATTTTTTTTAAAGTAATGTGTTAGAGTGAAGGATTTCTAGGTCTGTTTCAGAGTAAAGGCCACCTCTGTCTAATCAGAAGGAACAGGTCTGGGTTCTAATGGGAAAAAGAGAGTGGAGAAGAGTGGTGGGGTAGGAGCAGCAAACTTCCCTCCACCCTATCCCATGCTCTATCATCCTCTTCACCATCTCCTGAAGAAGGAGGAAGACTTTTTTACCTTTAGGCAACAAGCAAGACTGGCTGCAGGGTTCTGGTGGAGATTATCAGCAGATCATCTGCTGATTTCCTAATTTCTTTTTTCTTCTACAAGGCTGAAAAACACCCTCCCTATAGAAAATTAATTACCAGGATGGAAGCTGTTGGGGTTCTGGCCAAGACACCTAATCCTGGGGTAACTGGATAGGGCACTAGGGAAGCCGCAAGGCCTCAGATGGCCACTGCCAGACACAGCCTGTGCCCCTTTCCTTTTCACCCTAGCTGAGGGACAAAGTAACTCCCTCCTATTTGGGACATCACCATGGAATCTCTGCATGGGAAGAACCTCAGGGACCCTCTAGTCCAATCCGTATCTGAAGGAGGAATCCCATGTTGGACAGCTCTCACTGTTGAGAAATGTCGTCTGACAGAAAAGTTCTTCTCTGTAATTTGCCCTTTCCCAGCACAAGTTCAACCATGAGAGCCCTTCCGATAACATGACTACAAGACAGTATTAATGTTCCTCTCTCCCAAAACATGCACCTTGAAGTTTTCTTTCTCTACATTAAATATCCCTAGTTTTTTCAGTGCTTAACAATGCATGATCTCCACTATCCTGATCACCTCCTTCTAGACTCTAGCCTGTCAAGGCTTTTTGTAAACTTTTGTAAAAGTTAGAGGTGATGCTAGACTGAGAGAGAGAGAGAGAAAGAGAGAGAGAGAGAGAGAGAGAGAGAGAGAGAGAGAGAGAGAGAGAGAGAGAGAGAGAAGGAGGGAGCTGGGCTTAGTGCTATATGTCTATAATCTCAGCTAACAGGGAGGTTGAGATGGAAGATCTGAGCTTGAGAGTTCTAGAGTAAGCTAGAGAGAGCTAAGCCACTGGGTGTTCTGCACTAAGTTGAGCATCAATATGATTATCCCCAGGAACAGGAGGAGGGCATCAGTTGATTGTATAAGGAGAGGCAATCCAACCTAGGTTGGAAATGGATTGGATCAAAAGAAAGGAAAAAGCAAAGTAAAGCACAGGAAGCAGAGGTATCGGCAGGAAAGAGAGGAAGGAGGGAAAGAAGGAAGAGAGAATGGGATGGAAAAAAGAAACATAGGGTGGGACATGAGTAGATGTCATTCCCCTGGCTGAAGACCTTACACTTACATCACTGCCAGCATGGAGAACATCATTGTTAGATTTGCAGGTCTTCCTGATTCTAGGCCCAGCACCGTCTCCCCTATACCAAAAATGCCTCAAAATTCCATTTCTCTGACTCACTGTTCATTCCCTCCTTATACTAAGATTCAAAGATTAAACTGGATGATCTCTAAGGTCCAAAAAACTCTGATTTTCTTTGTTCTAAGGTCCCTTTCAATTCATAAATTCTCTGTTCCAAGGGCCCTTCCAGCTCTGACATTTTCTGTTCTAAGGCTCTTCCCAGCTCTGACCTTCTATATTCCAAGGTTCCTCCTAGCCTTGATATTCTCCGTTCTAAGGACCCTTCCAACTCCAAAATTCTCTGGTCTAAGGTTCTTCTAGCTCTAAAATTCTATATTCCAAGGGCTTCTCCACTCCTTTCAGAAGAAAAATACTTCATTGATACTACATACTGCTTTCAACAAACATTATCTAGACCCTAACAGTCTCCCATAAGGAGCAGAACCAATTTCCCCCCAACCCCCTCCAATTCCCGATCTTTACAATCTGCTCTCACCCAATCTTATTGGAGTTTCTGTTGTGTCTATCCAACTACTTCTAAAGGTTAACTCAGCTGGTTAGCCCTCAGGGCTAATGAGTCCAAGGTCATGGGTTCAATCCCCACTGGGACCAATTAGCTTCCATCAGAAAAGCTTAGCTCTACAGGCTATGCCTCCTAATGTAAACCTTGAGTCTTGGGGTGAGAGGTGTGACTGGCTTGGGGCAGCCTGGACATCCCCACTAGCTAGATGTAAAATCAAAGCACAGGCCCTATGGCTGCCATGCCAAAAGTATTATTTTTTGATATAAAGAATAGTACAGGAATAAGTACTCATTGCTCTAGATGAAGACCAGGAAATTATATTCTTGAGAATATTTTGAATATTACAATTGGGAAATCTGAAGTCTACTAAATTACAGGCACTAATGAAGAGGCACATAATTTATCCAGAATTATGGATAATTAAAAACATTTAATATGACCTTGGAAGTCCTATTTTTAGGGAACAATAAGAGCAGTCTAAATATTAATTAAGGTTGAGACTCTGGAGTTTTGGTTTCAGACAGACTGGAAGATTTTGTTTTTTACATTTTCCTATTGCTGAAATGGAAATAAGTTTACATTTCCTGACCTCTAATCAGTTGATAACAAGGAGAGGAGACTTGGGAGTATGGTGGGTAATAGGGAAAAACCATGCTATAATTTTAAAAAATCTATTGCAATCCACAAAATATTCAAAGTAGCACTTTTTTGTTCTAATCTAGAATTGAAATCTAAGGGGGATATCCATTATTTAGAGAATGGCTGAACAAATTACTGTTTATGGGTATGATGAAAGACTATTGTTATAAGGAATGATAAATGAAATGACTTCAGAAAAAACATGGTAAGACTTATATGAACGGATGCAGAAGGAAACAAACAAGACCAGGAGAACAATGAATGCAATAATAACATTGTAAAGACAACTTTGAAAGACTTAGGAAATGTGATCAATTCAATGGCCAACCACAATTCCAAAGAACTGATAATAAAGAATGCCATTCATCTCTTGGCAGAGAGGCTTTGGACTACAGGAATAGAATAAGACAAATTTTCAGATGCAATTAATATGTGAATTACTTATGCTTAATTGTTATATGGTATATACTATGTAACAATTTTATTTACATTGTATAGACTAGGTAACAATTTTATTTACATGGTATAGACCATGTAAAAATTTTTATTTGTTGAGGAAAAGTCATTTAAGGAGGGTAAGACATTAAAAGCAAAAAAAAAAAAAAAAAAGGAGCAAAAAAAAGAAGCATCAATGAAACTATTCAAAATACACAGAAAAGAAAAAAGGAAGAAGTTCAAGAGGGAACATAGACTAGGAGAAAAGAATTGTTGGTACTATTGGGTTAAATTTAATCCTTAAAACCAAATTTCACACAGTTCATGGTGTGTACAGCAATGTTTCTGTTTATTGATGTTTATAAACTGCAAAATAAATAAAAGAAAATGTGGAGAAAAAATTGCCTTGGAAACTCAAGAAATGACTGGTAACCCAATAACAGACACTGTGTTAAGTCTTTCTTCAAATATTATCCCATTTAATCCTCATATCAATCCTGGGAGATTGGTGCTATATTATCCCCATTTTACAGATGGGGAAACTGAGGCAAGCCATGGTTAAGGACTTGCCCAGGGTCACCCATCCATTTGTTTCCACCAGTCAACAGCATCTCTGTCTCATTAGGAGGTACCTTGCACCAATGGTGTTGTCCAAGTATGATGTCTTCCTTTCTGAATGGGATTTAGAAGTTGCTTTAAAGTCACCTGTAACAATCTCTCACTTTTACCATCTAAAGCAATCCTAACTTGTGTCTAGGACAGGTCATCCCCCAGGAGCAGAGTTCAGGGTCCCACTCCCCCATTCATTCAGGCAACCAATCAACATTTCCAATGGAGTAATTCCAAAAGGCAAGATTAGAATAAAGCTCCAGTTTTATGGACCCTTGTTGTATCGTCCCCTGGATAATAAGATACCTTGCACCAGGCTTATTTGTTACCGCAGACCACTATGATGAGGGTAGGAGAAGGGGATAAATATAAAAGGTTCTAGTCCCAGATCCCCAACAACAAGCAATATTCTATGAACAACATAGCGACGGATCCATCACCAAATGAAATGCCCTCATTAGACCTTCTTTTCATTGGTTGACTATTTAGCAAATCAAATAGAGCAGCACAAAATAAAACTGATTCTTTGGTAAGGACCATGTGAGTAGATTGGGCCAGAGGAAGGGGTTGATAGGCTCCTAATAAGACCTGGATTCAATTCATTCCATAAATGTTTGCTACTTGGTACCTGGCTGATAGGAAGCACCAACAAGTACAGAAACTTTCTCCATATGAAAACTAAGAAAAACTAAGAAGAGACCAGGAGACAACTGTCAACACCACAACCAGACACAACCTGTAGCATCAAAAGTTACAGGGCTACATAGGGACACATGGTTTTCATTTCCTGAGACTACCCAAGGACTTTAGGCTTCTGGGCAGATTCTGCCCATTTCATCCTTCCATAAGACCTTTAAATAGGTGGGGAGGTAAGAAGAAAGGTTTTTACATAGTGTCTACTATGTGCCAGACACTGCGTTAAGTCTTTCTTCAAATATTATCCCATTTAATCCTCATATCAACCCTGGGAGATTGGTGCTATATTATCCCCATTTTACAGATGGGGAAACTGAGGCAAACCATGGTTAAGGACTTGCCCAGGGTCACCCATCCATTTGTTTCCACCAGTCAACAGCATCTCTGTCTCATTAGGAGGTACTTTGCACCAATGGTGTTGTCCAAGTATGATGTTTTCCTTTCTGAATGGAATAAGAGTCCTGGGAAAAATGAGAAACGACGTGGGTGTGATAGTACATACCTGGGGAGACAGTCCACTGCTGACAGCGTTCATGTGGTTAGTGGGGGCCGCCGGGTTCATGAAGCTGTCAGAGTAGCTGGAGAAGCTGTGGCGGGCCCCATAGGCAGAGCTGGTGTCTGCGGCAGCGGCAGCTGCGGCAAGACCCCCCTGGTGCATGGTGGACGGTGGGAGGGGCTGGGGCCTGTGTACGGTGCTTCCTCCATCTGCCAAGAGACCAGGGAGATGCCTTAGAATTATGAGACCAAAGCAAGTTAGGGGTATAAGAGGTCTTGGAATGTATAGTGCTAGAGCTGGGAGGGCCCTTAGAACACAGGAAGTCAGAGCTGGGAGGGCCCTTAGAACCCAGGAGGTCAGAGCTGGGAGGGCCCTTAGAACCCAGAAGGTCAGAGCTGGAAGGGCCCTTAGAACATAGTTTCTATGGTGATCAAAGAATTCAAGCTTTTAAAGGAGGATGTTTCTTAAAGATAATCTAATTCAATTACTTTATACTGAAGAAAATTGAATACCATTGCGGGATCAGTAAATTATCTGAGGTAACATCACCAGATGTGAGATTTAGTTCAGGCCTTCTAACTCCAAACCAGTAGAGCCCCAGCTATGGAAAGGCAAGCCACCTTTCCTAAACAGACTTAACAATTCTCATGAATCCAAAGCCACTGTGTGAATGAGATCCTTATAGATATCTCAACTCAAACGGATTTAATAAACCAGAAGCTTTATTTTTCTTGCACCTGCTGTAGATTTGGGAGACTAAATGGTGCAGACAAATTGTCCCAGCCTTCCCATCCCGGCCCCCCTCCTCCAGGATGGCCCAAGCTGTGTCTGTCCACAATGCCAAATTCCCAGATGAGAAATGTTTCTGTCAGGTCCCCTGAGCACTGGGCTGCTCTCTGCCAAAGAGCTAGATGCCCTGGAAACATCTGGAGGCTGGGCCAGGCCTTTAGCACTTCTTCCTTGGAGGGGTTTGGCCCTGTATGGCCACAGCTGCTGTTTGACGTCATGGTTCCGGGACAAGATCTGCTGCAGCAGGTGCTGGGTCTTGGGGGATCTGAGGGAGGAGAAGGGGGGAGCACAGGAGGAAGACCAAAAGAAGATGGGAAAGGGGTACTTAATAACTCCCGGGCCCCAACTCACCTTGGGAAATGGTGGTACTGGGGTAGGTGGAGTCCGGCAGTTGATATGGTGGGATCGTGGGCATGCCCGTGGGTGGGAAGCCTCCAGGGAGAAGGTGGTTGAATGCTGCAAGTTGATTGGCACCTGCCTGCTTGCGCCACCGTGCCCTACGGTTACTGAACCACACCTGGGAGGGAAAGAAGGGACAGAGAAGGGAGGGGGACAGAGGATGAGATGTGAGCATTAAGGAACCTGCTCCTACTTCCACCTCCCAACCTTTCTCAGGATCCTGGACACCGGGCTAACATTAGCTGGTAACCAGAGCAAAACAGCCCACTTTCCATGAAGATGCTAATATTTACATTGCCCTTTGTGATCATCAATAATTAGCGTGCATTTATTAAACACTCATTATGTGCTAGGCACTGGCAAAGAGAAATAAACTGGCACCAGTCCTTGCCTTCAACAAATTTTCATTCTATCATGTGAGTAGACAGTCACACATATAAATATATTTTAAATGAACTTTTATAGGCAAAATAATTTTGGTCAGAAGGCTCTAGAGTCTGGAGCAAGGAGGAAAGCATCACTAAGGAAACAGCATTTGAGATGAATTTTGAAGATGAAATATAGGAAGGGAAAGGGAGAGAGGGAGGGAGGAAAAGAGAGAGGAGAGGGAGATGAGAATGAAGAGAGAAAGAAGGAAGAGAGAAAAGATAAAGGAAGAAAGATAAAAGGGAAAAAGAAAAGAGAGAGAAAGATGAAGGAAGAGAGAGAGGAGAAGGGAGAAAAGAGAAAGAGAAAGAGGAGAGAGAAGGAAGAGAAAAGAAAAGAAAAAGAAAAGGAAAGATGAGAGAAAAGAGAGAGGGAAGAGAGAAGGGAGAAAAAAGAGAGATAAAGAAGAAAAAGGAAGAAGAGAGGGAGAGAGAGAATGAGAGAAGAGGAGGGAGAGAGAAGAATGAAGAGAGGGGAAAGAGAAGAAAAGAGGTGAGGTAAAAGGAGGGAGGGACAGAAGGAAGGAGAGAGGTAGAAAGAAATGGTGGAAGATAGAAAAAGTAAAGAGAGAGAAGGGAGAGAGATAGGGTTGAAGAGGGAGAGAAATAGAGGAAGAGAGAAAAGAGTGATAGAAGAGTGAAAAAGACAGAGAAAGAAAGAGGAAAGGAGAGAAAGAAACAATAAAAAAAAGAAAAAGAAAGAAAGGGATAGAGAAGTATGAGGGATAGCTAGTGGTGGTGGGAGATGGAAAGTGGAAAGTCAAGTGTGAGGAAGAGCAAAGTCAAATAGTCAATCAGTTCCTACAATCTCATTAGGTATTTGTTGGTTAATTGAGGACTAAGCTGATCAGTTTGACTGGACTCAGGAGTGCTTGAGGGATAGTGATGGGTTCTAAGGAAAGGTAGGCCAGAGCCAAAGCTAGTTATAAAGTGCTCTCCATCTTTTATTTTATTTTTAGGACCATAGAATTTGGATATAGAATAATCCTTAAAAATAATTTCACCCTTTTCTCATTTTATCAATAAGGATACTGAGCTTCTAGAAGGAGAAGTAAACTGCTTGTCATCATACATTTACCAAAATGGCAGAAGCAAGGTTTGAATTCAGGTACCCCCTGATTCCACATCCTCTCTTGTGAAATAGGTGGTGGCAATATCATCACCCCCATTTTAAGGAGAAGGAAACTGAAGCCCAGAGAGGTTTCCCAGCCAACTGGTTGAAGAGTCAATCCTGGAATCCATTGCTTCAGACTTCAAATTAATAGCCCTTTCCAAGACCCTATGTAAGGTGGCTTCCCTCCCCATTCCCTCCCCACCACTCTCACTCCCCATCATAACAAGAAAATTACATTTGGGGATACACTAGGTTGGTTCAAGTTGATCCATTTACATTAATGAAAAAAAATTACCCATTTATCTTGTCCAATAGCTGGGCCAGGAAGAAGTATTGGCAGAGAAATAGAGGAAGAGTAGCATGATGACATGGAAAAAGCAAAGTCAAAGTCATAGTCTTAGAAAGTCAAAACAAGGAAGGCCCTTAGAATTTGGACTGTCAGAGCTGGGAGGGCCTTAGATCACAGGATGTCAGAGCTGGGAGGGCCTTTAGAACCCAAGATGTCAGAGCTGGTAGGGCCTTAGAACACAGGATGTCAGAGCTGGGAGGGCCCTTAGAACACAGAATGTCAGAGCTGAGAGGTCCCTTAGAACCCAGGATGTCAGAGCTGTAAGAGTTCTCAGAACACGGACTGTCAGAGCTGGGAGGGCTCTTAGAATAAAGAATGCATCTACTCAGCCTCTAGGATTCCTTCTATTTTTTAACCTATAAACCTATGACCCTTTGTCAAAGCTGGACTTTTGGAATCACCTAAATTCCCTATCACCCCTTTCCTCCCTTTGAGGGCCTTTTGTCACAAGCTAATAAGTGATGGAGCCAATACTGGACCCAAAGTCTCTTGATTTTAAGCCCTGTGTCCCCTCTATTCTAGCTTGTTGGTGAAACCTCCTCCGGAAGGTCAGTCACCTGTACTAGGTGAACTACATCCATGCAAAATCCTGCCTGAAGGTATGAGGTTGTAGTAGCACCCCAGCTTTGGAGTGGATGTTTTGTCTAACTCCCTTCACTTTTCAGATGAGAAAATTGAGTCTTAGGTGACTTGCTCAATGTCACACAGTTAGTCTGAGATCCCAAAGGCGCCCCACTGTCCCCTTCCATGTTCCCATGAGAGGACATGATGGACTGACTGGTCCTCAACTTTCTTCTCTCCACTGAGTGGGGAAACCCCTTCCTGCCCTATGCCCCCCCCCACTTATCCCAGGGCCCTAGTTTAGGGTTCCCCGCTGATTCCCTGTATTTATTTTTTCTCCCTTGTGGAGGGAGGAGCAGGATAAGCTTTTGAGCCAGCTGAAAGAGCAGCTGCTGGTGAGACCTGATTAGGTTTCACATCCAAGGCAGAGGGTGTCGGGAGCCAGCTCCAGAGTGCAAGCCAGGCAGGCAGAGGCCATGCTCTCCCCTCCCCCCGCTTCCCACGGCCCTGGAGGCCCCTTGGAATGGTTCTTGGGGGGGGGAGAATTGGGCTAGACAGACAGTGCCTGGGCAAGACCAGGCCAGCACCTGCAGCCAGCATCTCTGGCTAGCTTGGGATTCCAACTGAACTACTGACTGCAGTCCTGGGTGGGGCCTCCGCTTCTCCATAGGAAAAATGGGCAGAAGCTTACCCTATCTCCCCCAGGAGAGGGTAAAGAGAAGTGGGATCATTTCACCTTTGAACTGATAAGCATCTTCCCCTTTGCATTAATGAATACTTTAGGTATTTTGCTTTCTGTCCTTCAAGGGTCTACTACAATGATTCATTCCCCAGAAAGTCTCTCTTTCTCCCCTAGAATGGAAGGTAGTTCTTATTTAATCTTAAAACATCTAATGTGTGTATGTATGTGTGTGTACACATGTATGTGTGTATATATATAATCTTCACATTCCATATTTCTCTGTTTCTTTCTCTCTCTGCCTCTCTCATTCCTCCCTTTCTTTTTCTCTCTGTATTTATCTCCCTCTATTTGTTTCTCTCTTTCTCCTTCCCTTTCTGTCTCTTTCTTATTCTTTCTCTGTCTTCCTTTCTGTCTTTTTCTGTCACTCTCTCTCTTTCTCCATCTTTCTCTCTCCCTGTCCCATCACTCTCTTTCTCTCTTTCCATCTCTTCCTTTCCTCTCTCTCTCTCTCTCTCTCTCTCTCTCTCTCTCTCTCTCTCTCTCACACACACACATGACTTGTACTTTGGGCCTGGCATGGTGCTGTAGACAGAGAATTAGGTCAGGAAGATCTGGCTTTCAATCAAATCCTGCTTCTAGCTTTTTCTCTCTCTTTGGCTGGAAGTTGTTTAACTAAGACTCTGGGTCTAGTCCCTTATTTTACAGCTGAGGAAACTGAGGCCCAGGGGATTTACAACTTGTCTAAGCTTATATGGTAACAAGTATCTCTCAACATATGTGAGAATAATAAGAACGATGAACGGAACCAGTTTGGAGAGCAGTCTGGAATTATGTTTGAAGAGTTATGAAATTTCGTATGCTTTTTGACCCAACAGTATCACCAGTAGGTCTATTTCCCAAGGTGATCAGGAAATAAGGAAAAGAGCCATATGTTCTAAAATACTTATCATAGCTCTCTTTGTAGTGGCGAAGAACTGGAAATTGAGGAGATGCTCATCAACTGGGGAAAGGCTGAACATGCTGGGGTATATGAATGTAATGGATACTATTATTCCATAAGAAATAATGAGCAGGATGCTTTAGAAGAAACCAGGACAGATTTAGATAAACTGATTCAAAGTGAGGTGAGCAGAATCAGGAAAACAATGTACACACTAATGGCAACATTGTATAGAGATCAACCATAAGTGACTTAGCTTTCTGCAGCAATAGTGATCCTCATGAAAAATGTTATCTGCCTCCACAGAAAGAACTGATGTCTGAACATAGATCAAAATATATTATTTTGCACTTTCTTTTTCCCTCCCTTTAGGTCTCTGTCTTCTTTTACAACATGACTGTTATGGTAATAAATGAATGAATGAAAAACAAACAAAGAAATAAAAGATGGAGTTGCAAAGAGTGAAAACTTCTCAAAAACTGTTAGTTTTTTTTTTTTTTAACAGAAAAGCTTGAACAGAGAGAAAACCAAGTCCTAGAGTTGAGAGGACAGAGAAAAAACTCCCATTTTACATATGATGAAACAAGGGTGCAAGGGGAAATGACTTTTTTTTTTTTTAGCTCTTTTCCTTTTTTTCCTTCCATATTTCTTTTTTCCTCTACTATTTCCTCCTTTTCTCTATTCTTTTTCTTTTATCTCTTTCCCTCTGTACTTGACAATTTACAATCCACACATCATTTATTAAGCACTTACTGTATGCAAAACACTGTATCTAGCATTCAGGGAGAAATGAAGTTGACTTAAGACAAAGTCCTAATTCTCCTGGATCTCCAATAGATCCAGCATCAGGAAGACTTGGATTCAAATCCCAGTTCTATTACTTTACTACCTGTGTGATCTTAGTCAAGTCACTTTCCCTTGCTGAAGCTAGTTACTTATTTGTAAAATAATGGGACTAGACTAGGACTTTTTGATTCTGTTTAGCTTTAAATCTGTAAGGCTATGACTTTTTGCCATGAGAGGGAAAGGACACAAGACCTCATGAGGGAAAGATGCCCTAAGATACCAGATGTTAGGTGGAGATTGCAGAATGGGAAAGCAAGAAAGAGCCAGAGTCAGGGAGGCTGCTAATAGCATCTTATTTTAAGCAATTATTCTTTCTAAATTATAGTTATGCTCAATTGTTTCTGCTAGGCTAAAGAAGTCAAATAAAGCCAACAAGTCTCTTAGCAAACATGACGCACTGTGCTAAGAGCTGGGGATACAAAGAATGGCAAAAGACAATCCCCATTCCCAAGGAACTCGCGGTCCAACAGAGGAGACAACAGACCAAAAACTATGAGCAAATGAGATAGTTAGGACAAATTGGAGGTAATCAAAGTGGGAAGACACTAAAATTGAAGAGGAGTGGGAAAAGCTTCTTGCAAAAGTTTAGACTTTAATAGAGATCTGAAGGAAGCCAGGAAGCAGAGATGAGGAGTTTGTGGTAGGGAAGACAGTCACAGAAAATTCCTGTAGTCAAGAGATGGAGTACTGGGTGAACAGAACAACAGAGAGGTCAGCGTCTCTGGATTGTAGAGTATGTGGGGGTGGGGTGGAAAGTAAAATGTAAATGTTATTGATGCCTTGGGAATAGAGTCTGATTGCCTCACCCTAGTTACAGCTCTGCCTCTTACATAGTCTTGTGTGAATAATAAAATAGCTCAGTTAATAATAGGAGGTCATGTTTCTATGATGCTTTAAGGGTTACAAACTATCTTCCCTGAAGCTCTTGAAATGGGTATTGTAATGAGTACTCTGGGTAATGCAAGTAACAGTATTCCTGTTCTATAAATGAGGAAAACCAGGCTCGGGAGAGGGACTGGGACACCTCCCCATTCATACGGGGAGTAAGTGTCAGAGGCCAGGTGCAAGGACACTTGTCCCGATTCAAAGAATAGCCCTCATTCCACCAACCCATGCTGCTTTGCAATAATCATTAATGATAATTAGTTATATGATAAATGTACAATAATATATGATAAATATAGAATATAATTGATTATCACAATTAATGATAATAAAAGTATTGATAGAATGCTCTAAGGCTTTAGAGAGCTTTAAAATTATAGCCTCATTTGAAGGTACTATTATCATCCCTTTTTTCCACATAAGGAAACAGAGGCAGATGGAAATCAGATGCTTCCTAAGAGTCACACAATTAGTGCCTGAGGAAGGATCTGAATTCAGATTTTCCTCTTTCCAAGTCCAGAACTTTAGCCACTAAGCCATTTTTCACCCAAATAAAATCTCTCGAGTATCTTAGCCTTGGGTCATGATAAATAAGCTCCTCTCTATTATTGTTCCACTTTGGGCCAGGGCCAATAGGCCTTTCTGTCTATATTCACCAGGTCTGTTTCCTTGCCATCCTGGGGAGGATGTACAGAGTACTTGCTTACTGTGTACAATGCAAAGGGCAGAATTCAGGGCAGGGGTTGAGGCAGGGGGGAGCATGGTAGTTACAGGGAGCTAGTTTAGATTTAATATAAAGAAGAGCTTCCGAATAATCAGGGGTACCCAACAACCAGATGGGTTGTTTTGTTAAATACTAAACTCTCCATCACTTGGATATAGGCAGCTACTAGCTGGTAAGCTCTTTGCTGAAATCTTTTTTTTTTCTTACTAAGGTAAGCTTACTTACCTGAACAAATCACTTGACCTCAGATTCAGTTTTCTCATTTGTAAAATGGGAATAATAATTGCATCTGCCTCTTAGAGTTATTGGGATGATAAAAAAGAGATGTTTGTAAAGTGCTTTGTGAACCATAAAAACACTACACAAATGGGAGTGCAGTGGCTAGAGCACCAGCCCTGGAGTCAGGAGGACCTGAATTCAAATCTTGCCTCAAATTTAACATTTGCTAACTGTGTGACTCTGGACAAATCACTTAACCTTAATTGCCTTAAAAAAAAGATGCAAATGTGAACTATTACTGTTACTATATATTACACATACAGTATTATATGCTCAGATACAGGCTAGCACCTTTCAAGGATGCTGCTGAGGAGTTTATTGCACCAGGGGAGAGGTTTGGTTAGCCAGTCTTTCTGACATTCGGTGCTCCAACATACTTGACTAACTGACTTTGGCATTCTGGTGTTTATTCCAGCTCTGACATTCCTGGTTCTAAGGGCCCTCCCATCTCTGAAGTTTTCTGATTCCCATTCCTTCCCTTGATCTTCTCCCTAAGCCTCTCTGAAGTCTCAGCCCAGAACAATGATACCTAAATTGGCACCCTCCCCTGCCCCGACCTGGCCCCTAGGAGCTTAGGTCATCCCATCGGCCTTTGTAAAAACCCAAGCTTTCATCAATAATTGTTAGGGTTTCTGGGAATTTTGCTTTAGAAACTCCAATACAATGAATTCCAGTGAGGAATTCATTTGTGGAAAGAAGTGCATTCTGGGAATCTACTAGCCATTTAAAATATAAGTGCGTTCTACTTTAAGCAAATGCATTTAAGAAAATGATCTAGCCTTAAATAGGGAATTCCATAACGTATTTAGGAACACAAGACCACAGACCTATAAACAGAAGGCATCTGAGAGGCCAGCTAGCCCCCATCCCATTTTATAAATGCGTATACTGAGGTCCAGCTGGATTAAGGCTGTAAATGAAAATAGGATTTGGTTTATAAAAGTTGTTTGGGAACTTGGATGGCTATTAAGCAAATCAAATTACAGGCACAAGCTGTTGTCTGCTATTGTTGATCAATCAATTAATCAATCGACAAGTGTTTATTAAGCACCTACTCTGTGACCGGAATAAGAATGGTATTTCTTCATGCTCAGCTAAGCACATGAGGGCCGTTCACATTGGCTTGGGACCAGACCAATCCCAAGAGTCTGTGTTTCACACGGAAACACATAGAGACATCCAGCCGGCCACTCAGAACACGGCTAGTTTTATTGTCCTTCAGGGAAGGTACATGCTGGGCAGTCCCCTGAGAAAATAAAAATTAACTCCCCCAGAGAAAACTACCATTACAGCTAACATTAGGAAGCTCCCCCTCCCCGGCCCCCGCCTCTTCTCCTCCCCTCCTCCTTCCTCCACTTCCCACAGGTGGGTCAGGCTTCCTGCTGAGGGTAGGCATCCTTTTATTGGCAGATCAGCCAAATCGAGGGGAAAGACCATGTAATGTGGGGCCGGCTTCAAAGGGAGGCCGCTCCTGCTGGGGCGTGGGTCAGGTCTGGCCAGCCCTCGAGGAGCCCCTTGTGAAAGGATCTCATTACCCCTTGGGGGGGGGCTCCCACTGACCTGGAGGGAAAGGGCGGGCGGTGGAGGGGGCAGGAGGAATGACATATCTGCTAGTGTAGGTGAGACTAGTCACAGTTGGAATTTCTTAGAACGGGGCTAAGTATCCCCCTAGAACATTAGAACCCTGGAAACTTAGAATCATAAAATCTAGAGAAACAGAGGATCTTGGAATCACAGACAGCACTGAATAGTAGGATTTTAATCATCAAGCAGAGTCAGGACGACTGCTCCAGTGGCTCCCTTTTGCTAAAAGAATAAAATACAAACTCCTATCTTTGGTCTTTACGATCCTCCAGCTCTCCTTCTCAAGCTCAGAGCCAATCTCCTTTATGAACTCTCCAGCCAAATTGTTTTTCTTGCTGTTTTCTATAGACACTATCCTACCTCCATGCCTTTGCACGAGCTGTGCCTCTCTGCTTGGAACACTCTCCCTTCCTTATCTCTACCTTAAAAAGTCCCTATTTTCTTTCAAAGATCAGTCCAAGGACCCGCTCCTCCAGGAGTCTTCTGATTCTTCACAGTGCTAGTCACTTCATCTGGAAATTGCTTTGTATCTAATATTAAATTTTCCCTTTGTGTATATTCCTTTCTTCTAACCTTGAAAGCAAAGGCACACTTAGTTGCTGTGTGATTCTAGGCCAACTCCTGTCTGCCTCAGTTTCCTTATCTGTAAAATGGGAATTATAATAGTACTTACTACCCAGATTGTGGTGAGGATAAAATTCTATATTTGCAAAGCAAACATTAAAGCTCTCTCTATAAATACTAGATGTTGTTATTATTATATTTATTTCTATGTAATGTAATATAATGTTATATTTTTGTAATCATTATTAGTAGTAGAATGTTGGGCAGTTTCGTGGCTTGGTGGATAGAGTGCCAGACCTGGAGTCGGGTGATCAAATTTAGCTTCAGAAATTTCCTGGACACATCGCTTCATTCCTGTCTGCCTCAATTTCCTTATCTGTAAAATGGGGATAATAATAGTATCTGCCTCCTAGGTTGTAATAAGGATAAATTTTATCATGTTCACAAAGTTCTTTGCAAATGTTAAAGCTCTCAATAAATACTAGGTGTTATTGTTATTATTAAATGTTATATTATTTCTATGCAATATAACATTATGTTTTTGTAATCTACCTATCTAATCTAATAATGATTATATAGTTATAATAACATCGTAATTATATAATATAGATATAACACAATATAATTACAATCATTAGTCTAATAGAAGGTTGGGAATAGAGGTGGGCTCAATGTTTAGAGTTCCAGGCCTGGAGTCAGGAAGACCTGAGTCCAAATTTAGCCTCTGAAACTTCCCTGACTGTGTGACCCTGGATGAGTCACTTAATCTAATTTGCCTCAGTTTCCTCATCTGTAAAATGGACTAGAAAAGGAAATAGCAAACCTATTGCAGCATCTCTGTCAAGAAAACCTCAAATGGGTTCACGGAGAATTGGACAAGACTGAACAACCCCAAAGAATGCTGAGTCCTTGAAGAAGAAAGTGAATCTGCTTTTCTGCCACATAGCGTGTATTTAATAAGTGCTTGCTGAACAAATAGAATTCCAAACCGGGAGGGACTTGGAAGAGCATGGAAGGCACTTTTTGTAGGTCCTGGACTCCTTTGAGAATCAGGCAGGGAAGTCTGTGGACCTCTTCTCAGAATAGGCTTTTAAATGCATTAAATAAAATCCAGAGGATGACAAAGGAAGCCGATTCTATTAAAACACAGCAATCAAACCCCCAGCAGCAACAAATCCTGGGAGCCCAGGTGAGGGATTTTTGATCTTGTCCAACACCTGCAATTTACACGTCAGGCACTTTTTAGTGCCTTGCCTCCGGGTACTCAAATAGTTGCTCCCTAAGGAGCAAAACCCCAGGTTTTCTGCCTGTATAGCCAGTCCTGTTTCCTCACATCACAATAGAAGCTTCAAATATATAATCTCATTGTCGATTGATTTTGCTGAATGTTTTCCCCCTCCCCTTCCTCCTTTTCTTTTAGACATTCTCTGGCTCTCTGAGAGGGGAAAGGATAGGCTATGGGAAGAAATCTAGCCATGTAAAAATAGAAGCTATCAATGAAAATCTGTGTGAAAAAATCTCATTGACTGAATGTGGATTGAAGCAGAGTATTCTCACCGTCTGCTTTTTCTTTCTCGTGGTTTTTTCCCTTTTGGTCTGATTTTTCTTGCACGACATGATAAATATGAAAATATATTTAAAATATTTACATGTTTAACCTGTATCAGATTGTTTGCCGTCTTGGGGAAAGGAGGAGGTAAGGAGGAAAATTTGCAATATAAAAACTTACAAAAATGAATGTTGAAAACTATCTTTATAAGTATTTGGAAAAATAAAATGCTATTGAGTGGGGAAAAAAAGAACAAAAAAAGATCCCATCATCCTAGATTCTCAGAGTTGGGACCAGGGAGATAGCACTTTCTCAGCGCAGGAAATCTCTTCTCTAGCATCCTTGACAGGTGGTCACCCAAACTCTGCCCCATACTGGTATATTGGGGAGCCCGTATGTCCCGTGGTCCCTTCCCTTCACCCTCTTTACCCCACAACTTGATTGACACATGTTGTCGGCTCCCACAAGCCAATAAAAGATCCCCTCTGATAGCCAGAAAATTTTACAAGGGGCGGCAAGGCTTAAAAGTGGTGGGAAGCACTGGAGGCTGCCAGGAGGCTGGGATGAGAAAGCCTCGTGGAATGTGCCCTGGAGAACAGCTGCTTGGAGGCTTCTGGCTGCTGAGTCCCAGGGGCCCGCCAAGGGCTAAGGGGTGGAGGGAGGCGGGGTAGGGGGCCTCTGGCGACTCAGATATCACACTTCGGGGATGGGGGTGGGGGGTGGGGGTTGTGATATGTTTTCTCCTTTCCCAGTTGGGCTCCCCTCCGAAAGCAAAAAAGTGTCCTTCAGAAGGAACTGGAAAACCATGGATAGGGAAACTGATCGACTTGTCCCATAACTTCTCTAGGAAAACTGTAATATAATGGAAAGAGCCCTGAACTTGGAATCAAGCTGGGTTCCCATCCCAGCTGTGCCGTGAATTTGCTGTGTATCGGATCAACTCAAACAACTTCTCTGAGCCAAATGGGGAACAATTATCATGCTATCTATTTCCCAAAGTTGTCTACTGGGATGTTTAGCATTTCCATCCAAGTCCACCTTCCTTGACTTTTCAAGGAAGCTTACTTTGATTCCCCTCATCCAACTCTGAAAACTCCATGATTCCATGTTCTTTCATCACTTAGATATACTTACTTAGATCTTACCATATTGTTCTCCACATCTTTCCCAAATTTAGTTTATATAAACTTGGTGGTCTATACTTTATCATTTTTGAGTGCAAAATTATTTAGTTCCTTTCAAAGAGATTTCATTTTAGGAGGTAGTTTCTATTTAGCCGTGGTTTTTATTTAGACCGGAGGGTCTTAGTGTGAGGTCTGTGGATTTGTAAAAAATATTTTTATAACTTTATTTCAGTAATATTAGTTTCATTGGCAATCCTATGCATTTCATTTAATGCATTTTAAAGTGTTATACCGAGAAAGGGTTCTACCCGCCGTCTGACTGGCAAAGGGGCTCGTGGCACCCACACACATGTACGCACATATATGAAAAAAATCTTGATTTAGATCACTATACCACATGTTGTAGGTGTGAATCCTAATTTTCCCTGACTTAGAATAAATTGGAGCCATCTTAGAACACCTCCCACAGAGGCTCATCCAGGGTGCAGACACAGAGCAGCCCAGCCTCTAGTGCTGACAGTTTTGACATTTGAATTTACTTTGTCAGATCATTAATTTTCTGAGTCTGATTTTTCCCATTCATAGAATGGTACAGAGGAAAGAGTATCAGGCTTGGAATCAGAAAAACTCACCTTCCTGAGTTCAAATCTGGCCTTAGAGAATTATTAACTGTGCGACCTGGGCAAGTCACTTTACCCTAGTTGCCTCAGTTTCCTTTTCTGTAAAATGAGCTGGAGAACTAATGGTGAAACATTCCAGTCTCTGTCAAGAAAACTCCATATGGGAACACAAAGAGTTGGACACAATTGAAAATGACTGAACTACTACCAAACTAGAGTCCCTTTCAGCTGGGACATTCCTTTGGGTGTGCTAAAAAAAATTAGCTCTAGCTCTAATAGTCTATAATCTAAACTTCCTTCTTTCCTTCCTTCCTTCCTTCTTCCTTCCTTCCTTCCTTCCTTCCTTCCTTCCTTCCTTCTTCCTTCCTTCCTTCCTTCCTTCCTTCCTTCCTTCCTTCTTTCTTTCTTTCTTTCTTTCTTTCTTTCTTTCTTTCTTTCTTTCTTTCTTCTTTCTTTCTCTCTCTCTCTCTTTTCTCTCTTCCTTCCTTCCTTCCTTCCTTTCTCTCTCTCTCTCTGTCTCTCTGTCTCTCTCTATCTCTCTGTCTCTCTCTGTCTCTTTTCTCTCTCCTAAATTATCACATCTTTTTGGAGTCTCAGAGCTGGGAAAAGATTATAGAGGGTAACTGGTTCAATTCCCTGCTCATTACAAGAAACCATGATAGCATTCCAAAGGAATTCCTTGGGCAGCTAGGTGGTGCACCAGTCCTGAAATCAGGAGGACCTGGGTTCAAATCTGGCCTGAGACACATAACATTTCCTAGCTGTATGATTCTGGGCAAGTCACTTAACCCCAACTGCCTCAGCCAAAAAACAAAAGCATTCCTGCCCCCTTGTCCCCCTTGTCTCTAACCTTCCGGGACCAGGCTCCTCTAGTTTTTGACTCTGGGGAAGGCTGGGCATAGAAATAGAGGGTTGGGGCTATACAATTTATCATCCAGTGATGATCCACTGTTCCTCAAAGAGCACACTTTGTCTCCATGGATTTGCATCTGGCCATTCTCCATATCTGGAACATTTTGACTTTGAGCTTGCCTGGCATCTTTGGAGACTCAGCTCAAACCCCAGCTTCTGGAGGGGGTCTTTCTCAGTGTTTCTGGCTGTGAGTCTCTTCCTCCTAAGGTTTCTTTCCATCTGCTCTCTATCTGTCTTCTTTATAAACATTTTGTCTCCTGTATTCGAATGTTACCTACTTGAGGGCAGGGACTTGGCTTTTGCTTCTCTTTGTATCTCAACCTACACAGTGCCTGGCACAAATGATGCTTAATAAATGACTATTGATTTAACTCATTTGAGGATACTTCCTTGGAGACTCTTGATGGGCTTGCCCTCTCTTTGGGGTCTCCGCTATCCCCACTAAGGAATTCTTTTTTTTTTAATTTAATTTTTTTCAATTAATAAAAAAATTTTTTTCTTTCCCCTCCTACCCCTACTCCTCCACTGGAAAAGAAAAAAAGAACACTTGTAACAAATATGAGTCAAACAAAATATCTTTCCTCGGTGGTCATGTCCAAGAAATATGTCTCAAGTTCATCCCTCTCCGTCAGGATCCCCCTAAGCAGTTGTTCATTTCTCTCTGCCACATACACATATGACTATCTCCCCATCAGCCCCTGATGCTGGTCTGATACCCCCCCCCCCACCTCATACACACAAGAACACATCCATCGAGGAGGTGGGGCCAATAGCTGGAGTTCCCCCAAAGGGCCATTTATCATGACTTTGTCCTAAGGCGGCGCCCCATCCCACCCCCCTTCTTCTACTTGGCTTTCCTAGCAAGGTCCCGGGAGATGCAACTTCACACACTTTTCACGTGGAGAATCTGCAGGCCTTGCAGAATGTGATATCTTAGCCCAGGAAGGAAGATTAAGTGATCCCCTTCCATCCCCTCCTCCCAGCACTCCTTTCTGGGCCATATGGCGCAGGTCCCGTGTCTTCCCTTCCCTCTCTTATCCGTATTCGCTTCCGTCCTCTCGAAGGTTCCTAGGGCTCTGTCCTGTCCTGGTGCCCACTGAATCACTGATGTGGAAGGTCCTAGACACCCTCTCATTTTACAAATGGGGAAACTAAGGTCCGGGGGAGGGACTTGGCCAAGATCACTTTGCTTATAAGTAGAGAAGGTGGGGATTTGGATCTGAGTTTTCCTGCTGGTACCGACCAGTGATTTTTCTCCATGTTAGTTTATATTTTCTACCCACAACTCCTGTTACCCAAATATTGGGCACAACATTGTGTGCCCTTTCCCTCACTGCACACACAGATCCACAAATGAGTGATAATTTGGTGTAGCGGATGGAATTTGGGATCAAGAAGACTGAGACTTAGACCCGGCATCTGATGTTGACTTATCCACAGGCAAATTCCTTCTCCATTCCTAACCTCAGTTTCTCCATCTGCAAAAAATATACTGGATGGTCCCTGAAGTCCTTTCTAGCTCTAGACTGAATCAGAGACCACTGGGGGCACCAATGACCCCATGACCCACGGCTTATTTCCATGCCCACAGTGAGACTTGCCCCAACCTTCGCTCCCCACAGAAGCTGCACGT
Source organism: Antechinus flavipes (assembly GCF_016432865.1). Lineage (NCBI taxonomy): Eukaryota > Metazoa > Chordata > Mammalia > Dasyuromorphia > Dasyuridae > Antechinus > Antechinus flavipes. The sequence continues at coordinate 586,744,869 of NC_067400.1, forward strand.
GGCCCCCGGGCTCCCCCTCCATCACAAAGCCCATCCCGCCCTTACTTGGACCCGGGCCTCTGTCAGCTTGGTCCTCTGGGCCAGCTCCTCTCGGGTGTAGATATCGGGGTAGTGGGTTCTCTCAAAAGCCTTCTCCAGCTCCTCCAGCTGCTCGGCCGTGAAGGTGGTCCGGCTGCGGCGCTGCTTCCGCTTCAGGGGGAGGTCAGGTTCAGACTCCACGTCAGAGCCTTCATCCAGCCGGTTTCCTGGGGGGGAGAGAGGAGAACAAAGGGGCTTAGGGCTAAGATATCAGAGCCAGACCGGAGAGGGCCAGGAGCACCTCCGTCACCACCCAGAGGGTGTCCACACTCGCTCCCGCAGCCTGTGTCCAGCAGAAGTCCGTTCTGGGAAGTGGGTAGGGTTTGGGGAGCATCCAGTGAGGTGAGAGTCAGTGAACCTGAGTTCAAGTTTGGACTTTGTGACAGATTACCGGCATGAACTTGAGTGAGTCATTCAAGGACATTGAACTAGAAAATCTCAAAGGTCCCTTCTGTGCTTTAATGTTCTTCCCAGCCCTGGTGGTCTTCTGCTCCCAGGTCTCTTCCACTCTAAATTCTATGTTCTAAAGCTCCTTCAAACTCTTGAAACTAGAGAGCCTGATTCGAATTTTAACTCTGTTACTTATTACTTATGAGACCTTGGACAAGGCATTTCCCAGCATTCGAGCCTCAATTTTCATATCTGTAAAATGTGGAGGTGGGACACATAAAACATTCTTTTCTAAGGCCCTTTTTCAGATTTAACATTCTCTGTTCTAAGGGCCTTCCCAGGATTTGATAGTCTATGTTCTAAGGCCCCTCCCAGCCCTGACATCCTGGGTTCTAAGGGACCTCCCAGCTCTGACCTCCTGGGTTCTAAGGGCCCTCCCAGCTCTAACTTTCTCTGTTCTAAGCCCTCTCTAGATCCTGACAGTATATGTTCTAAGATTCCTCCCAGCTCTGACATTCTATTTTCTATGGCCTCTTTGTAGTTCTGACTAAGTGCAGAATCCTAGATTCAAATTCTCTCAGACATTGATTAGCTCTGTGAACTTGGACAAATCTTTTTGATTTCATTTCTAAAATGAAGGGTTTGCATTTGGTGGCCTCTGATTAACGTTCCATATTTCCTTTTAGCTTTAATGTTCTAGCTTGCCTTGATCCTTTATAATTCTTAAAAATGCCACAACTCTGGAAAAACTTGTATGTAGCATAATCCAGAAAACAACCTATCTCACCTAACCTCAAAAGCTATCTCAAAAGCTAACGGAGCAAAGATTCGTGGCAATGACCATTGTCAGTCTTAGTGCCCAATTCTCTCCATTGTGGGTATGGGGTCAGGGGAAGATGGTAGCTGGAGAAAATTTCATCTTCTGTAGAACTCGGCCATGTTCTTAGTTCAGTTTTGCTTAATTGTCTTTTTTTTTTGCCAGGGGTAGGGGAATGTTGGGATATGACAGTGGGATATTAAAAAAAAAAGATATAACTTCCTAGTTTGTTTTTAAATATTAAAATGTGTGTTTATGGGCCCCTGGGTCTGAGGATCAAGTGTTCTGGGCTCTTGGAAGCAGCATGTGTTTGTGTAAGAGGGCTGGCACCCCTAGGAATCGTGGGAGAATCTGGGATGGGGCAGCTTGAGCCAGGGAGGGGTAGATTGCCTCCTTAAGGCATTGACCATAAATCCTTCTGCATGATTCCTGAGCTGGCCCAGTGAAAGAGGCCCAAAAAGGCTGACAGCCAGCTCATCTGCTTGTGGACAGGACTATCATGTGTCAGGTTAAGAATCTCCTCTTCCTCCCCCTCCCCTTCTCCTCCTCCTTCTCCAGACCTCAGACCCTGGGAGCTCCCAGAAAAGGTCGGGCCAAACTCCTCAGCTGCTGGAGGGTGAGGAGGCTGCTCTGGCTCGGCCGTTTTCCCCAGCTACTGTTCTGGCTGTCTCCCCGGCCATCAATCTCGCCCAGTTTCCCTGGCACTGACCCGAAGCCAAGCGCCAGCTGGGTCTTCCCTTAGCCCATGCCCTAGACCCATTCTCAGAGTGGGATGTGTTCAATCCATGCTTTAGGAACCTTCCACCACAGAGAAGGAGAAGGAAAAGAAAGGAAGAATGAAGCCTTTTCTTCCTACCATTTTCTTTTTTCTCTCTTCTATTTTTTATTTCCTTTCTTTCCCTCATAGTGTCACCAACCTATCTTCCTTCCTTCTTTTCTCCCTCTTCTTCCTTCATCTCTCTCCCTCCTTCATTCCTTTCTCTTCCACCTCTCTTTCTCCCTTCCTCCTTTCCTTCCTTCCTTCCTTCCTTCCTTCCTTCCTTCCTTCCTTCCTTCCTTCCTTCCTTCCTGCCTTTCTTCCTTCCTTTCTTCCTTTCCTTCTTTCCTTTTTTCTAGATTATATTTACTCAGGAAAGACTCTGTGGGAGTGCTGAATCTTAAATGAAGTGTTGTTTAAATTAAAGAGAGAACAGAAGAAGAATATTAAAGATGGATAGGAGGAAGAAGCCAGGGACTCCTCTCAGAAGCAGGAATAGTTTCGGGGAAGCTCTGTCCTCTGCCCTCAACCCCTGCCCAGAGAGAAGGGAGCCCATCTAGAAGACAGAGTATATTTGGAGAAGAGTGAGAACTAAGTTTGACCACGTAGGCAAGGTGGACAGCCTTGAACTGAAGCTAAAGACTTCTGACTCAGTCTTAGAGGCAAAAGGAAACGTTTGGAGGTTTCTGAGCCATGGACTCAGCCAGGTTCTGAGCCTGCTTCAATTTCCTCATCTTTTAAAAACAAGGTCCTCAAGTCCCTTCAGACCTGGTAAAATGAATAGAAAAAGAGAGACAAGGAATTGAGTGCTGGAAAGGGCCTTTGAGGTCATTTAGCCCTAATCCTCTCATTTACTGAGACCTACTGAGAGTACATTTCTTATCCAAGGTCACACATGCACTATAAGTAGCAGAGCTAGGACTCAGAGTGGGCTTTCTGCCTCACTTTCTAGCTGTGGGATCTTGGGCAAGTTACTGAAGGTTGTCTCAAGGGCCTCAGTTTCCTTATCTGTACAGTGAGAGCAGTGTGGCACAATGGGCGAGGCTCTCAAGGCCCTGTGTCCGGCTGGGATTCCTGCCTGTGTGATCTTGGAGACGTAAGACACTTGACATCCCGGACCATGGCTTCCCCAACTGCAAAATGAGGGAGTGGGAAGAGACTGGACTCCCTTGGCCCTGGATCCGACAATTCATGACCTAGAATGAAAGTGAGGGACTCTATTCCATTCTGTTTCTCTGCCCTGAGATTGAGCGGAAGCTTCCCACTGGCTTCCCTTCGGCTCGGGCTCCTGTTGCTCCATTTTCACCCTTGAAAAAAGAGCCGGTTACCCCCAAAAAACCTTAGGGGTGGACGTCCCTCCCGGTTTCTTCTTCCATGTACTTGGATGAGTAAGCAGTGCCATGATGGGGGAGGGGAGTAATTAGTTGCTACTTCCTGATTGGTTGGGGGAAGATACCCAATCAATTCAGGATTTTCCTGTCCCTTCCAAAGAAGCAGGGAGGAGAAAGACTCTCTCATCCCTGCCCCCAGGCCTCTTCTCCTGCACACTCGTCTCAGTGTGTCTAAAAGCGAGCCGCTGGGGAGATCCGGGACTGGGGTCTCCCTCGCTCCTTCCCGCCATGTTGGGTCCCTCCGGATGTGGAGGCCCTCCTGGCCTGGGCTGGGGGCCAGATCCTCCTGACACAGTCAGGGGGCTACAGCTGGCGTCCCCCGGTGCCCTGTCTCCCCAAGGCACGTCAGGAGGCTGGGAGCCAAAGAAAGCTAATCCCCGGGATTAGTTCCCTGGGTATTGGTAACACTGACAACACAGCTTTAATTTCCTGATTCAGGATTCCTGACATAGACTGGGGATGATAGGGAGAGGGAAGAGGCCTTGAGATGGCACTGGAGGGAGGAAGGAGGGGGGCCCGGAGAAGAGAAAAGGACAGGGATTTTCTCTCTCTGCCCTTCTTCCCTTGACAATCTCATTCATTCCTGGGGCTTCCGCCACTGGCTGGATGCAGATGTGGCTGCCATCTATAGTACTGAGCTTTGGAGCTCCGGGACCCTTCCCAAGACTCCTTCTTGCCTCTGTGTCCCCCTGACACCTCCAAGTGAGCCTGTCCCCACGGGCACTTTCCCTCTGCTTTCCTGTTCTGCTTTCTCGCCTCCATGGCACCATATTCTCCGGTCTCTCCAGTTCAAGGTCTTGGGATGGCCACCCTTTCTTCTCACATCCAATTACCAGGACTTAATGGTTCCCTCTCTGCTCTAACTCAAACCTCTATTCCTTCTGGGGGGATGGGCCATCTTCTCAGACTATGACAATCACTTCCTCTGGTCTTTCCCCTTCAAATCTCTCCATCCTCCAATTCGTCTTTTACATCATTACCTAAGTAATTTTCTTCAGAGATATCGATTCTTCAAAGGCTCCCTATTGCTTTGAGGGTAGAATTCAAAGCCTTTCTCTGATTTCAAGGCCTTCTGCCATCTGGCAACATCTAGCATTTCCTGTCTTATCTCAAAAGCTCATGGATCTATAGTAGGGAAAGAGAGAGAGACAGAGATAGAGAGACACAGAGAAAAAGAAACAGAGAGACAGAGAGAGACAGAGAGAGAAAGAGGGGGAGAGACAGAGACAGAGATAGAGACAGACAGAGAAAAAGAAACAGAGAGACAGAGAAAAAGAAACAGAGAGACAGAGAGAGAAACAGAGACAGACAGAAACACAGAGACAGAGAGACAGACACAGAGAGACACAGAGAGACACAGAGATAGAGACAGACAGAGAGAGAGACAGAGACAGAGAGAGAGAGAGACAGACAGAGAGAGACAGAGAGACAGAGAGAGAAACAGAGACAGACAGAAAGACAGACACAGAGAGACAGACACAGAGAGACACAGAGAGAGACAGAGATAGAGACAGACAGAGACACAGAAAAAGAAACAGAGGGAAAGAGAGAAAGAGAGAGAGAGAGAGAGAGAGAGAGACAGAGACAGAGAGACAGAGACAGAGACAGAGACACACACACATACACAGACCTCAAGCTCGGGACTTTCTTCCTCCACCCTCATTTTACAGATGGAGAAACTGAGGTCCAACAACTAAATGTTTCCTAAGGCTCCTTTCAGCTACATACCTGATTTTCTTCTAAAAATTTATCATTGCAATGATTACAGAGATTCTGTCTCTGGCTTCATGAGCTTTACTTTTTACAATAAGAGATCCCATTTTAATGACAGAAGGGGAAACTGAGGCTCAGAGGAAAAACAATGGCTAGACCAGGGTCGTGGGAGCAAAGTTGAGGCTTGAACCCAGGTCTTCTGGTACTCACTTCTCCTCTTGTCTGTACTTCTACCACTTTAGGTCTCGATAAGATGAGGCAACTAGTAGAGTCAGAAAAACCAGAATTCAAATCTGGCCTCAGACACACTGTGTGACCCCAGGCAAGTCACTTAACCCTGATTTGCTTCAAAAAAAGAAATGTAGTTTTTATTTTGGAAGGCAATATGTTAAAGTAGAAAGAGCATTTGACCTGGAAATAGGAGCCCTGGGTTCATATCCTACCCCTGATACTTCCTAGCTCCGTAATCCTAGATGAGAGAAAATCTTATAGGATCATGGATTTCAATAAATGAACCATATGCCATTGAGCAAGTCATTTAACTGCTTTGTGCCTCAGTTTTTTCATCTGTAAAATGGGAATAATGATAATAATAATAGAATCCAGCTTCCAGGGTTGTTTCTAGGGATAAATGACATAATATAGGTAAAGCACTTTGCAAATCGTAAGGCTTGTAAAAATGCTAACTATTATAGATTTAGAGTAGAAGAAATCTCCAGAAACCATCTGATGTGTAGTTGCCCCCGGGAAGTCAGATGAAGGGACGGAGATCAGGAAGTCTGCAAGGGGAGAGGGATTGTTACCCGCTCCTGAGGTTCCGGCGCCCTTTCCTCTTTCTGAAAGGGACCTTAGAGACAATCTGGTCGGGCGCCATATTTTACAGATGGGGAAATTGAGGTCTAGTAAGTGAGGCGATGACTCAGATCATCAGTCTGCAGAAGAGACCGGGATTTGATGGAAGTAATTCCAGTGTCCATGAAGCATCTCTTAGTGCATGAGAGTCTGTCCTCTCAGGGCCTTTCCTTCTCTGGGTCTCAATTTTCTCTTCTATGAAATGGGAGGATCATGACTTTTGCTGTCTGTGTCCCAGGCTACTCTGAGATTTGAACCGAAGACCGGGATTGTGGGGCAGGAGTTTGAGTGTGAGCTGTGGCTGGTGGGAAGGGGGGGCAGCCAAGGAGGGGCACAGCCAAGGCTCAACAGGGGCCTGGAGCAAAAGGGCTCGGGAAGGGCCTGAGCCCCCCTCCCTGCTCTGCCCATCCCCCTCCTCCCAGGGCTCCTGGTAGCCTCTTAGCCTCGGAGTTAAATTAATCAACAGGATTAGGGGGAATCGGCCACAGTGAAGCCCCGAAGATGAAGCTGAGCCCTTGACGCTCCTCGAGGACCCGCTGCCTCTACGTGTGAAGCACCCAGAGGCTGGCCGAGGGGATGTGCGGGCGGGAGCGGCGTGGGAGCGCATTCATTAAAGCCCACTCTGGATGGGAGGGGAGAGGGAGGGGGAGCCGGGCCTTAGTGAGCCTGGGGCAGCCCCTCCCATCCTCCGTCCCCTGAGACCTCACTTCTGGTCCACCAGCCTCAGCTCTCTCTGTCTGTGTCTCTGTGTCTCTATCTCTGTGTGGGTCTGTGTCTCTACATCTGTCTCTGTCTCTGTGTCCCTGTCTGTATCTCTGTCTGTCTCTGCCTATGTCTCTGTGTTTCTGTCTCTGCCTATGTCTCTGTGTCTCTGTCTCTATCTCTGTCTATGTCTCTGTCTCTGTGTCTGTGTCTCTGCCTATGTCTCTGTGTCTCTGTCTCTGACTCTGTGTCTCTGTGTCCCTCTCTCTCTCTGTCTGTGTCTGTGTGTCTCTGTCTGTGTCTGTGTCTGTGTCTGTGTCTCTACATCTGTCTCTGTCTCTGTGTCTCTGCCTATGTCTGTGTGTGTGTCTGGGTCTCTATCTCTGTCTCTGTGTCTGTGTCTCTGCCTATGTCTCTGTGTCTGTGTGTCTGTGTCTGTGTCTGTGTCTGTGTCTGTGTCTCTACATCTGTCTCTGTCTCTGTGTCTCTGCCTATGTCTGTGTGTGTGTCTGTGTCTCTACATCTGTCTCTGTCTCTGTGTCTCTGCCTATGTCTGTGTGTGTGTCTGGGTCTCTATCTCTGTCTCTGTGTCTGTGTCTCTGCCTATGTCTCTGTGTCTGTGTGTCTCTGTCTGTGTCTCTGCCTATGTCTCTGTGTCTGTGTGTCTCTGTCTCTGTCTCTGTATCCCTGTCTCTGTCTGTCTCTGTGTCTCTGTCTGTGTCTCTATCTCTGTGTGTGTCTGTGTCTCTATCTCTGTCTCTGTGTCTGTGTCTCTGCCTATGTCTCTGTGTCTGTGTGTCTCTGTCTGTGTCTCTGTCTGTGTCTCTGTCTGTGTCTCCGTCCAATTCCTCCATCCTTTAATTTTTCCCAAACAAGCCAGCGCAGAGATGCGGGTGCTCAGGAGCAGTGTGGGCGAGGAGGGCGGCGGGGGCCGGCCGTTGTGGGCCACGGTGGGGCGGGAGGTGGGGGAAGAAGCCCAGGGGCTGGGGGGATCCTGGGCCCTGTGTGGCCTGTCCTCAGAGCACGGCCCTGTCTCCGGTGAGCTCCCCGTCTGATGAGGAGACATGATGATGAAGAGGATGAAGTTTTCTGTTTGTTGTGAGGGGATGCGGTTGGGGGAGGGGAGGGGTCTCCAGATACTCTGAAGGGGAGGGGGGAGACGAACTCCAAAGCTGGAGGCCCCCACTGCTAACCAAAGATGTCCTTGATTCCCCATTCACTCATCTCTAAAACCGATTCATTGTCTTGGTCAACAAGTCCGCCTCCTCCGGGAAGCTCTCCTTGACTATCTCCACAGAACAGGTTTTACAGGACCCTCCATCCAACGCTCTCATTTTACAGAGGGTGAGAGAGGCCCAGAGAGGGAAGGGCTATTCTCAAGATCACACAGGCCAGAAGCGTCACATCCCCTGACTTCACACCCAAATGATTTCTGTTACACTAAGCTGCCTCTTCCTCCGACTTCCGCGGGGCTGGAAGACAGCCCTGAGCTCTGCGCTCTGCCCGCTGGGATGGGGGCCAAGCTGAGGGTCAGGGCCAGGAGCAGAGAGCAAGCTTGGGCACCGCAGCTCTGGGGCTGGAAGGGCTTCCGTCCGGCTGCTCCCAGACGCCCATCGCAAGGCTAAGAAGCCGAGGTGCCCGAAAGATGCCGACACCAAGTGTGAGGATAACGACGGATTTCTCCCTCTCAAGCTCTTGGGCTCGAAACACTTCAAAGGCAACATCGCTGCCATTTTCAAGCCTCCTTTTGGGAAAAAGAAGAAAAAGGGGGAGGAAGGATGATCCTGTTTCACATATGGGAAAACTGAGTCCAGAAAAATAGAGAAAATTCAATGAGATAGGATGATCCCATTTTACATATAGGGAAACTGAGTCCAGAAAAATAGAGAGAATTCAGTGAGATAGGATGATCCCATTTTACATATAGGGAAACTGAGTCCAGAAAAATAGAGAGAATTCAGTGAGATAGGATGATCCCATTTTACATATAGGGAAACTGAGTCCAGAAAAATAGAGAGAATTCAGTGAGATAAGATGATCCTGTTTGACATATAGGGAAACTGAGTCCAGAAAAATAGAGAAAATTTAGTGAGATAGGCTGATCCCATTTTACATAAAGGGAAACGGAGTCCAGAAAAATAGAGAGAATTCAGTGAGATAGGATGATCCCATTTTATATACAGGGAAACTGAGTCCAGAAAAATAGAGAAAATTCAGTGAGACGCAACTCCAAGTGGCAACAGAACACATTATTGGGGCTTAGACTTGCAAAGAAATGGGGGTGATTGGGAGGTCCCTGAGAAGGGACAGCTCCAGGCCATAATGAGCTACTGGAGTGGTCCTCTCTCCCACATGCACACAGTGAACCCCGGGCTTTTTAGGATACCCAGACTTCTCCCAAATGCCCAAGAGCCCCTTGGCCCCTTCTCTCTGGGACCTTTCTGTAATTTCCAGGATTACTAAAAGTCGTCCAGAAAAGGGGTGGCTAGATGGCCTAGTGGATGGAGCGCCGGCCCTGAGGGAGTGAGGAAGACCCGAATTCACATGTGATCTCAGGCACTTCTTAGCTGTGTGACTCTGAGTAAGTCACTCAGCCCTGTTATCTGTAAAATGATCTGGGGAAGGAAATCGTGGACCCGCCAGCACCTTTGCCAAGAAAACTCCCAGAGTCAGACCTGAGGGAAATGGCTCAACGACAAAAGCCCAGAATAGGGAACTGGCATCTATAGCCTTGGGATTGAGTCTTATTTCTTCATTTAATAGAAGTGTGAAAGTCTCTTCCCTTCAGGGCCTCAGTCCCTTCATCTGTCAAATGGGAATCGCCGCCCTCCCAATGGCGGCTGCACGGCGGTTTTATGGGTAGTAAATCAGCGCATTGATGAACTAGGGGTCATCGTTCGTGAGCGACCCACACGACGGGCCCAGCGAGACCCAGAGGAAGGGAATGACGTCCAAGGTCGTCAGCGGCAGGTCGAAAGGCTCGCTAGGATCATTGCTCTCGAAGCATCTGGCCTGGGGGTTTCATTTTGGAGCCCCCCTTCCTCTCCCCAACATCTGGAAAGCCCCTCCATCCCTCTGCCTCCCTCTCCCTGTTATTACAGTTAACTCGGGCCCTGGTGTGGAGCTGTTGTGGCAGAGAAGCGAATCGCATAATAGTTGATATGCGTTTTAATCAAGTAATTCGGGCCTAGCGCAGTGATGGGGAGAGTGGGCAGGGTGTCCCTGAATACCAAGCAGCCCGGGGAGCGGGGCTAGAAAAATAGAAAAATCATTTTGAGCTCAGCTGGGGACCGAGGGCTCTGCGCAGCCCTCTCGCCGGGGCCTTCGGAGATGCGCTTTGCGGGGGTGATTTTTTTCAGACGCCAAATTGGTCAACTGTAACCAAAGCTCGGCTCTCCGTAATGCCCCTGATGGACCTTACAACTTGGGAATCAACAGGAACAATAAGCTTGAGGAGGGGGAAGAGAGGAGGGAGCGCAACGGCGGCGGGGGGAGGAGAGAAGGTGGGGGGTGGTTGGGGCGGGGAGGGCCCCGGGGAGCCCTCAGTGCGGGAGAAGGGCCTTCCTCAGGTTGGGGAGAGGGATGGACGGCAGACACAGGCCCCAGCGGCAATAGCTCCCGTGACAAGGCGCTGGCTGCCAGACAAAGGACCTTCCTCACAATGGCCTCTCCCTGGAGGAAGGAGAGCCCGAACGGGTTATTATCCCCATTTCATAGATGAAGAAACTGAGATGCACTACTGTTGCCCAAAGCCCCAAAGCTGGTAAATGTGAGAGCTCAGTTTCAAACCTAGGACCCCCCAGCTATTTCTTCTCCTGGGTTTGCGGCTGGCCGTCTCCTCCTCTCTTTGCTTCTTTTGTCCCCTTGCCCACTTTGAAGCACAGATGGAAGTCACCTCAATGCAGCAATTTGTTAGGTGGTTCCTCTGTGCCAGCTACCAGGCTAAGTGCTGAGGGCACAGGGCTTGCCCTCTCGTAGCATCACCCTGGGAGCCCCTCAGGCCTCGCCCTTCCCAGGGCTCCTAGTTCTAGCTTAGCTTGGTCTGGCAATGCTGCAGTTTCCTCGAATTCACGGGGAGCTCCCAAAGGCAGGGGCCAGGCTCTGTTCTGCACCAGGCAAAACATTCATTATCTATAGGACTTTGTAGAAGGTCACAAGTTGGGGAGGGGGGGATTGGGGGGGAAGAAGCTTCCCATCTGTAAGATAAAGAATAAACAGTCTAATGGACAAAACAAGTGTTCAGAGGGCGCCCCCAGCTTCGATAATCAGGTTCTAAGGTCCTTTCCTTAGAGCCTCAGATATTTTATGGTTCCCTTCCAACATTAACTTGTGTTCTAAGAGCCCTCCCAGCTCCAACATCCTGGGTGCTAAGGACCCTCCCAGCTCTGACATTCCATGTTCTAAGGGCCCTCCCAGCTCTGCCCTCCTGGGTTCTAAGGGCCCTCCCAGCTCTGACTTCCTGGGTTCTAAGGGCCCTCCCAGCTCTGACCTCCTGGGTTCTAAGGGCCCTCCCAGCTCTGACATCCTGGGTTCTAAGGGCCCTCCCAGCTCTGCCCTCCTGGGTTCTAAGGGCCCTCCCAGCTCTGACCTCCTGGGTTCTAAGGGCCCTCCCAGCTCTGACTTCCTGGGTTCTAAGGACCCTCCCAGCTCTGATCTCCTGGGTTCTAAGGGCCCTCCCAGCTCTGACATCCCGGGTTCTAAGGGCCCTCCCAGATCTGACCTCCTGGGTTCTAAGGGCCCTCCCAGCTCTGACCTCCTGGGTTCTAAGGGTCCTCCCAGCTCTGACCTCCTGGGTTCTAAGGACCCTCCCAGCTCTGACCTCCTGGGTTCTAAGGGCCCTCCCTGCTCTAATTTAGAAGATGATATGAGTCTGCTCTTTCAATAAATGCAGCTTCCAGAGGCCATTTCTATGGAGGATTCAGAGGCAGTGCAGATGAGCCAAGGAGGCTTCCTGAGGCCTACTGAGGCCCCAAACCAGCCTCCTAAGGGAAGTGGATCCTCCCTAGGAAGAGGAGGTTGGATTCTGGGCAGTCTTCTCCCTGACCACTAGTTTCTCTAACTCCCTTCAACAAATTGTGAAGACAATAGTAGCTGATTTTCACTTAAGTTTTCATTAGTTTTCATTAGAATTTACATGTGTTATGTCATTTGAACCTTACAAAAGGAAAGGGCAATAAGTATTCCCATTTTACAGATGAGGACATTGAGAACCAGAAGCTTAAATGAGTTAGCCCAGAAACTAATAAGTATTGGGAAGTAGGATTTGAATCCAAGCTCTGACATCCTGTGTGCTAAGAAATCTTCCTCCAGATTCAGCCCTTTTTTTCTTTCCTTTTTTTTGGGGGGTGTGTGTGGGAGGCAATTGGGGTTAAGTGACTTGCCCAAAGTCACACAGGAAGTATCCGAGGCTGGATTTGAACTTGGGTCCTCTATCCACTGCACCTGGAGATTCAGCATTTTAAAAATCACCCCATGGTACCGTTCCAGGATCTGGCCCTCACCGTCTGCGATAAGCCGGCACCTGAGACAAGTCCGGTGTTGCCGCTCCTTCCCCCTTCACCGGCCCTCCCGACCTCCCCTTACCCGACTAGACACTGAGGATGGTGGGATGCTGTCTTCAGAACCCGGAGCCTTCTCTCCAGGAGTATCCCAGAGGAAGCCCGAGGGGGCCCTTCTTGGCTCCTTCCTATGACCTAGACCTCAGCAGATGGAATATCCATCAATTCCGCAGCCCCGGCTTCCCTGGCTGCATTCCTGCTGCCTTTTTTTGCTCCTCTCCTCTTCCCGTGGGCTCCCCCTCCACTTTTATCTTTCCTGGATTCCATTTGGACTTTTAATAGACCCACAGGAGTTGCGATCCATCCTGAATGGAGTGGACCTTTGTGCAATCTGTCTAAAGCTCCCACTCTGTTCATTGTCTGGCATTCAATGCCTTCCACAGTCTGAACCTTTCATACTTCTCCAACTTCACTTCCCACTGCTCTCCGACCTGCCTTTCGATCCATTAAAAGTGTCATGTCATTTTCCCTCCCTAGAGTGACCTCTCCCCTCCCCTTCCCTATCCAAATTCTGTTCATTTTTCAAGGCCCATCTGGGGTCCCTCATCCTCCAGAAATCTTTTCCTGACTGGAAGTTAGTTCTCCCCAACCTTGGTCACTTACTAGCTATGCAATTCTGGATGAGACATTTGCTTCCCTCAGCCTCAGTTTTCTCCATCAGGGAAATGGGAATAATGATGGCATCTCACAGAATTGGCAGGAACAAATATGATAATACATATAAATTGTGCTTATCTGCAAGCCATAAAGCACTTATATAAAAATATCAGGGTTTAGGGCTCAGTCTGCAGATAACACAAAACCGGGAGTCGGCAGTAGCTGTCTGGCTCTGAATCTTACACGTTGTAGAGAATTTTTCAAAAATTCTGCTTCAGATATGGTTCCTTGCGGATCTGGGGTGATTAAGAGGCTTCCTAAGATCAGCCAGAGATAAGAGGTACAGACTAGCCTTGAACCCGGCCTTCTGCTGGAGGCCACAGTTTTTGCCTCCCCTCTGCCCTGCCTGGGGAAGGGGACAGAGGAAAGGAAAGCTAGCCCGAGGGAGCTGGAAGAAGGGAAGGACAGACCCCAAACAGAAAGAACAAAGGATTAAAAAAAAAAGAGAGAGAAGAAGAAGAAGCCAGCTTGAATGGAGGGAATTGAAAGAAAGCAAGATATCAGTGGGCCCCGGGGCCTAGCTGGGGCTCCGTCCCACCTCGCACAAAACCTCAGGGCCTTTGGTAGCCCTGCTCACTCTGACGCTGGCAGCCACCCTAGGGGGCCAAGTGGGGCTGAATGCTGAGCTGACAGTCCCTGCGCCTACAACTGTGATCTCAATAAAGTCCCCAACGTCAGCGCTTCAGTCCCGCTCCTGCGGAAGGGACGCCTTGAATATTAAAACCCGGGGCCGGGACCCAGAGAATAGGCGTGGGATGGGGGAGGAGGGCCGAAGGGCGGGACACAGCCGGGCAGGGAGAAGGCCCAGTGGGGCCTCCAGCTAAGGGAGACCGGCTCTTGACAGGGTCATTAAGCAACTGGATGTACTGACAATAGCCACGGAGGGACCAACCATCACAGCTGGAAGGGACCTTAAAGATCATCTTAGGGGGCTGCTTCAGGAAACTGAGGCACAGAGGGGCTTCGGCCAAGGTGGCCGACATCAGGGAAGGGACGTTTCACAAAGAGATCATCCCTCGGGCTTTCTCCAAGTGTCTGCTCTGAGAAGGCTGAAGGAGGGAGGGGGCTGGGGCCAGTGGGGGGAGAAGAGGGAAGAGCTTCCTGGGAATGGGGAACGGGCTACCCATTCTCAGCCCTCTTAGTCAGGCCCTAGATCTACAGTAACAGCCTCCCATTTATGTAGCAATTTGGTAACAGCATCCCATTTATGTAGCAATTAAGGCATTTACAAAGCACTTTCCTGCCATGGGTTCAGTGTGTGATTCATGCTGGTAATAGCTCAACGTACCCATAAAGTAATTGTGTCTTTGAATTCTGAACTGATTTTTCTAAGTTCCCCCAGTTAATAAGTGTCCAGAGCCAGGATTCCAACTCACAACTCTGGATACAACACCCCTTAATTCAAGCTGATTCAACAGAAGCTTATTTGGGAGCAGCCCCCCGAATACAGTGTCTGATATAGTGAGAACAAAGATAAAATTGGGGGAGGGGTCCTGCCTTCAAGGTTCTTACGTTACACTTGAGAGAGAGAGATAATAAAACAGCTAAGAATATCCCCAATACATTGAGGAGGGAATTAACACTGATAACTAAAGAAACATATAAGACCATTGTGCCCTCTTGGATATATAACCAAAAATTTCACAAAGTCACAAAAAGGACTTTGAGTCCTAAGAGTCGGAAGGGACTTGAGAAGGTCTCACGTAGTCCAAGCCAAATACCAGTTGTTGCTGGTGTTTGTCCTCTGTAACATGGGGGAGGTGATGTCATGACGTGCGAGTGAATTAGATTTAATGAGGGAGGGTCCATGCAAGGTCAACTGCCTCACTTTCTCCTCCGGAGCTATCTGGATCCAGTGTCCAGTAACCTCCACTACAGCATAATATACAGATAGATGGCTCTTCAACCTCTGCTTGAAAACCTTTGAAATGAAGTCTTCTCTCTCCTCTGATTAAAGGGCTACCTTTCTTCATGGAAACTGGACTCAGCTCGCTCCGCTTTGCATCTGCTGCTCTGCTTGGGTTCAAATCCACAGAACAATATACTTCTAAGCCGGCTGTTCCCTGTATCGTGTCTCCTCCATTAGATCTGAAGCGCCTTGAAGGCCTTTGTGCTTATCCTAGTGCCTGGAACACTATAGGCACTTAATAAATTAATAATTATTATATAATATTTGTGTATATTATATGTTTGTGATACAATATATAATAATAAATTAATAACTTATTGGACTGGATAGATAAAATAAAGGATACTATCCAATTTGTCAATGTCTTTCTTATATCACGGTGCCCCCAACTGACTATAAATTTCTAAATGAGGTCTGATAAGGGTGAAATATAAAGTAACTACTATGTGCCAGACATCAAGTTTAAGTCAAGCTTTTACCATTTTTACTCCAATCCTCCTGGTTCTGCAGAAAACATCAAATTCTCTCCTCCATAGGACAACCCTTCAAATGGTTGAAGATATTCTCACGAGTCTTCTCTTCTCCAGATGGACCTTCTTAATGGTCCTTTTCTGGAAATGTTCAATTTGTCAATGTCTTTATTAAATCACGATGTCTCCAACTGAATACAAATCTCTAAATGAGGTCTGATAAGGGTGGAATGTGGAATGACTATATCTTTCCTATCTTGGAAGCTATGTCCATCAAGGCAGCCCAAGATTATTTGGATTTTTCTTTTCATTGCTATATTACAATTGCTCATTGAGTTAGTAGGCCACTCAAACTCCAGGTATTTTAGGACACCTATTGGCTAACCATGTCCCCCCTCCCCATCTTTTACTTGTAAAGTTAATTTTTTTCCTACCTAAGTGTAACATTTATGTTTATTATGATGTTACTTTAACTGATTTTGGCTTAGTTCTATGCTCTACCCAATCAAAATTCCATTGGAAATATGTCATAGAGATTACCTTGAGTTCTCATAGAGTATAAGCCTTGGTAGCTCCAACTAGAATAGAAATATGTTGAGTTAAACTCAATAAAACCTATGTTTTGTGGGGAAAAAAATCCATTGGATCCTGATTCCATCATTGAGTGTATTAACAGTCCTTTCCAGACTTATGTCATCTGCAAGTTTGATGAGCATATTATCTCTGTATTTTTCCAAATTATTGATTAAAAAAGAATAAAGCAACACAGTTGTTTTTCATGTCTGACTCTTTGAGAACCCATTTGGAGTTTTGTTGGCAAAGATACTGAAGTAGTTTGCCATCTCTTTCTGCAGCCCATTTTACAATGAGGAAACTGAGGTAAATAGAATGAAATGATTCATCCAGGATCATATAGCCAAGAAGTATCTGAACTGAGGAAGTATTTGAACTGAGGGAGATGAATGTTCCTGACTCTAGGACTGGCACTCTGTGTACGACATTGCCATCAACTTTCCAGAAAACAACACAAGGTCTTTCCACAGGGAAACATCCTGATACATTGATATAGGTCCCCTATTCTCTAAACTCAGCTATCTGACCAGTTCTGAATCCTGCTGATTATATTCTCACTTAACCAATATCTTTCCACTTTCTTCACAAAAATAGTAAGAAATATTTTATCAAGCTTTGCTAAAATCTACTGGTCTAGAATCAGAAAGAACTTAATTCGTATCCAACGTCAGACATTAGCCACGTGAGTCTGGGTAAATCATTTAGTCTCTATTTGCCTCAATTTCCCCAAAGGTAAAATGGGGACAGTAACAATACCTGCCTCCCCATGTTGTTGTGAAGGCCAAATGAGAAAATATTTGTAAAGTTCTTAACATACTGCCTGGTATACAATAAGCACAACATAACTGCTTATTCCCTTCTCTATTAATTTAGTTATTTTCCCCATTGAAAAAGATTTGTCACTACTTCCATTTCTACATGTTCACCAACCATCCCTTTAATAACATATTCTAGAATTTTCCCTCAAACTGAAGTCAAGCTCTCTGGTTAGAAGTTGGAAGACTCTGTCTTCTTCCCTTTCTGAAAAATTGTGACAAAGTTTGCTCTTCTCTCATCTGGTGGCACTTTTCAATCTTCTATGATCTTTAAAATATCAGTAATTGGTAGCTTAACAATCACATCTGCCCCTTCTTTCTAGACAGAGGATGTAGTCCATTTGGGCTGAGTGGAACTCAAAATGAACATTTGCGTGCTCAAATAGAATGCTGGCCTGGGGACAGGAAGAGTCATCTTCCTGCTCAGACACTTACTATCTGTGTGATCCTGAGCAAGTCACTTCAACCTGTTTGCCCCAGTTTCCTCACTTGTAAAATAAGCTAGAAAAGGAAATGGCAAACTACTGCATTATCTCTGCCAAGAAAAGCCAAAATGGGGTCAGAAAGAGTTGGATATAATGGAAAAATGACCGAAGAGCAACATATGTTGAGTATCCATTCCCTGTTAATTGTTTTTGTGCTGTCATTTCCAAAGCAAAGACCATTCTCCCTGGCAGAGAAAACAAAAACTGTACTATTCTATTGTCAATTATTACTGTCCTGTCTACACTATTCAAAAGTCCTATCTTTGCTTTGATCTTTCTCTTCCTATCAATGTTGCTGAAAAATAAAACCAAACCGAAGTATTTCCGTCTTTCCTGGAATGACTTAGTCTATTGCAGTTTAATGCATGTGAACCAACATATCTTCCCTCCAAAATCCTTGAAATCTGTGTTCCCCAAATCTAGGATTTATGTCAGACTGACTGAATTTCCTTCCCTCTTTCATAATCTCTAGGAAGTGGTCACTTCTCTCCTGAAATTCCTGTCATTTCCACCCCAGAAACTAATTCTTTCCTTTGAATGAGAATCAGATCCAGAATAAATTCTTCACATTCTTGGTTATTCCACTTTTTAAAGGATTACATTTTCCTAAGGCAAGTCAAAAATTATTTATTGGCTATTCTGCTTTTGAGTGAGAAAAAGAGAAAGAGAGAGGAGAGAGAAAGAGAGAGAGAGAGAGAGAGAGAGAGAGAGAGAGAGAGAGAGAGAGAGAGAGAGAGATAGATCTAGACAGTATCTGTACAGCTGAATTTTCTCCATTACGACCAAATAGCTTCTGTGTGAGTCTTGTGATTTATTTTCCAAACTCATCAGCTATTTAGTCTTTCTGTCCAGGTGGTCTGTAGTATACTCCAATTACAAAATCACTTGTTTATTCCTCCATTGATCTCATGCAAATATTCTGTTATATTTCCTATTTTGGTTCTGTGAGTTCTTTCCAAGAGAATACTTTCTTAATAGATAATTGAAAGTCATGATACAGCCATGGACTTTATTCTACCAAGTTTCAGAGATACCTGTGAGATCAAATTTGTCTCTTTGAGTTAGGACTTCTAATTCCTCTTGTTTCATTGTATATATAACTTCCTTTTATAAATGGAAATTTTGGACATTTGTGCATAATTATTTGAGGACACGGGTTTTACTGTTGGTTCCTTTCTTGTATTTTATTCTCCTTTAGGTAACTATTCTCTTAATGGTATCTACCTTTCAGTATATACACAGATATCCATATTTTTCCTCTATCGTTTTAGTTTAAAACACTCATGATTAGATTTGCAAGATGCATTTTTACCAGCCTTTATTAGGTGTATTCCATCCCTGGTCCAAACTACAAATCTCCCTCTCAGACACAAACTCCTCAACAAGCTCTTCACTTTTCAAATCACTTTTTCTCTGCCCAATCCCTTGTCTTCAAGGGGTGATTGTTGTTGTTATTATTCATCCTTTATTCTTAAAGAAAACTAATGACATCATAAGTGTGATGTCTTAAATTGAACAAAAACTGGGTTTGAGTGAGGCAGAATTGCACAATGCTCTCCCCTCCAGAGTCCTCAGTGGGTGATTAAGAAGAAAACACAATCTTGCCCTTATTGTCTTATTTTTTTTTTTGTTCAAGATGCCATAATCTTTGGCAATACTTTTCAGGTCCCTTTTGGCAGAATCATTTGTCCCAACATGAATCACCAGGAGAGGGTAACTGTCATACTTTTTGATAAGGCTTGGAATGTTTTCTGCTGGGTCTTGGAAATATGCCCAGGGAAAATAACAGAACCACCTATTATTATTGTCAGATCAACAAATAGCTGCCTGAGTACTCCAAACACCAAACCACCAACTTTTTTCTTCCTCTGACCCTTTCTGGATGCAAATATAGAACAAACAGTTCTGAAAAGAATTACAAACGGTTAACAACAATACGAAAGATAGTTCCAAATTACTAATAGTAGAAAAAATGCAAATCAAAACCATCTTAAGTTTGACCTTACACCTAGCAAATTGGCAGATGACAAAAGAGGGAAACATCCTTATTGGTAGGTTCTCTAGTGCATTTTTGGTAGAGTTGTGAATTGGTCTAACAATTCTGAAAAACAATTCAAAATTATACTAAAACAGTGACAAAGTGACAAAAAAAATTAGATCTTTTTGTTCAGAAACTCTACTGTGTCATGGAGGTCAAAGAAAAATAAAAGGCTCATATAAACCAAAATATTCAGATACATTTTTTATGGTAGCAAAAATCTAGAAACAAGGGAGGCTCCTGCCAATTACTAGGAAGGCTAAATAATTTGATTGTAGCAAGGATAAATATGAAAGATACAGAAGAATTATATGACATGAGATGAATGATATGACTTTTGTTTTATATAATATTGATGGGAGGGATGAGATATGATTTGATGCAACAAGAAGTAATTAGAACCAAGAAAACAATATATATAATGAATGCAATATAAACAGAAAGGAGAAAAAATATTAAATCAGATGCTGTATAATTATGATGACCAAGAAAAATAGTTGGGATGATGCAAATAGTTCCCTTCATTACAGTGGTAGGGAACTTATGTATGTGGAATATTGTATATACTATAAGGTTTTGTAGATATGTTACCAAGTTTTGCTTATTTTTTCCCTCTTTTAATTTTTTTCTTTCATTTTGAGGCATTTAAGTGATTTGCCCAGGATCACACAGCTAGTAAATATTTAAACTCAGGTTCTTTTGACTCCAGGGCCAGTGAATTCACTATATCACCACCTGGACTCCCTTTTAAATATTTCTTGCAAGAGAGGACTTATTGGTTAGAGAAGGAGAAGGCACAAATTAAAAATGAATATGATATAAAACAAAGATCAATAAATATAAAGTAATTTTAAAAAACGATTAAGGAGATAAGGAAAGCTTTTTCTTCCCTTTCTCCTTTTTCTCCTCCTCCTCTTCCTCTTTCCCCTCTTCCTCCTCCTTTGCAGTTGACATGATCTGATCTTTGAAGGAAGCTATGTATTCTAAAGGACAAAAGTCATTCCAGGAATGGGGGAAACTTTCTAGTTTGATTCTGACATAGAGTAGGAGAAATAGGCTGAAGCCAGACTACCATAAGGATTTAGGTGCAAAACTGAGGCAATAGGGAGCCATTGAATATTCTTGAGCAGAGAGTGGTACGGTAAAAACTATGCTTTGGGAAAGTGATTGTGGTAGGGATGTGGAAGAGAGAGAAAAGACTGCTTCTTCTACCATTCCATAATGTCTGGAAAATGAGTCCTTAAATACAACCTTACCAGCCATGCTCACCTTTCCTCCCCCATCACTTAAACAGGTAATACTAAGTGTTGACACCTGAGGTGCCCTCTCCTCCTCACCCCCTATCCCTAACTTCCTGGGGGCAAAGATGCGGTGGCTTCTATCAGACTCTCCAGGCAGCTTCCTCTCCTCAGTCACTAGGAACACACTGAGTGGACACTCCCGTGGTGATCAAGTCAATGGCCGAGATGACCTCCAAAGCTCCCGACCCATGGGGACGTGACTATTTGTAAGGCCGCAGTATTTCCACTGGGCAATAGAGGGCACTGGTTTCACAAGTTGAGGGGAGGCAAATATGGAGGAAGCAGGAGGAGGGCAATATTGTTTGGAATTATGCCGGATTGTTGTGTCCATGGTCTAAAGTCACCTTCCAAACTAATCTGGCCATAAGCCACTTTGGGCCCTGGGATGTACTGATGGAGGATGTCAGGGAGAATGAGGAGGAGCAGGGACTGAGCCATAGTGTGTTGGGGAGAGAGGAAAGGGCTCATTACCACAGGAGGCGGAGGAAATGGGAGTAGGGTGAACGAATTGCTCTGAAGTTCAGGGTGCAGGATGTCACTTTAGAGCCCTTCAGGCCCCTAGCTCTCATTCAAGCCCATCCAGGGGCAAAGTTTACCCTAAGAGTCCTCTGGTCTGCCTATCCATCCAGAGCTTCTCTTTGCCTTCCATCCCTCTTGGCCATCTGGCCATTCCTATTAAATCAAAACAGCAAGTATTAGGTGCTAAGTCTTCAGGGCTATACTTGGTACATGACTATGGCTGCGTCTCTACTTCAATAAATCTGTTTTCTCCTCTGGAAAGTTTTTCTCTTATCCCCTTAGTTGTTGTTTTTTAAAATTACTTTATTTTTATTGATGATCTTTGTTTTATATTGTATTCATTTCTAATTTATGCCTTTTCCTTCCCTAACCACTAAGTCATCCCTTGCAAGAAATATTTAAAAGGGAGCCAGGGGGCAGCTAGGTGGTACAGTGGATAGAGCACCAGCCCTGAAGTCAGGAGGACCTGAGTTCAAATTTGACCTAGACAGTTATTACTTCCTGGCTGTGTGAGCCTGGGTAAGTCACTTAACCCCAATTGCTTCAGCAAAAAAAAAAAAAAAAAAAGAACCAGGTGATGGTACAGTGAATTGACCACTAGCTCTGGAATCAAAAGGACCTGAGTTTAAATCCAGTCTCAAACATTTACTAGATGTGTGACCCTGATCTTTTCTACTTTCCTCAGAATGAGTTTGAGGATCGAATTGAAGATAGATATGAAAGCCCTTTTAAAATCCTATAAGAACATAAAGATTATTGTTATGGGGTCATTTTCTCCCTTACAAGGAGGAGCAAAGACCCTGAGAAAGGAGAGGACTTGGCCCCACTCACACAGCCCAAAGTAGCAGAGATGGGAATTTAACCCAGATCCCCAATCTTATATCTCATTATCTGCTGTCATTGTCATCAAAATTGTATAAAACTCATGAGAATATCATAAGTATTATGGATTTAGAGCTGGGAGGGCCCTTAGAACCCAGAATATCCGAGCTGGGAGGGCCCTTAGAACATAGGATGTCATATTTAATATATTGGATTACTTACAATCTAGTGGAAGGGGAAGGGGAGGAAAATTTGGAATACAAGGTTTTGCAGGGATCAGTGTTGGAAAATGATCCATGCGTATGTTTTGAAAATAAAAAGCATTTTTAATAATAAAAAAGAGCATAAGATGTCAGACTTGTGAGTGTCCTGTTGAAAATTATCCATCCATATGTTTTGAAAATAAAAAGCTTTAATAAAAAAAGAACATAAGATGGCAGAGTTGTAAGGGCCCTTAGAAGATAAAATGTCAAGAGTTTGGACAGGGAAGGTGAGATGATTCTTAGAAGATAAATTATCAGAGCTGAGGATGATCTAGAACACAGAATATCATTTCTAAGAGAGACTCAATGAACAATCACTTCATTTTCTTGATGAAGAGACCAGTCTGTCTAATGGCAAAGGACACAGGTCACATGTTCTTGCCTTCCAGAAGCTGCCCTGCCTCTAGTCCTTAGAAGGGCACCTGGGTTCCCATGGCAGGAGAACAGCAAAGAATGTGCAATACAACAAAAGTCAGTGCTGTGAGGAAGTTGATCATTTGTTTCTGTCTAAGCCCACGGAAGCTTTCCTGAATGAAATTCCCATAGAAATTATCCTTATCCTATTGTCTCCCCTCTGGCCTCTTCAGAACTGCAGGAATCTTCATTACTGGGAGCAGAGACAAAGAAATAAAGTTTGGGAGGAGGGGAGAAGAGAGGAAAGTTGTGATGGGGGTGGTTCCCTATCTGGGAAAAAGGGTTTCATGGAGCCTCCCTGACCCTATGCTATAATTCAAATCAATTTATGGGATCACCAAATGTCAGAGTTGGGAGGGGCCTTCGAACATGGAATGTCACAGCTGGAAAGGACTTAAGATCATGAAATATTGGAGCTGGAAGAAACTGAGAAAGACAGGCAGAAAGAGAGACAGAAACAGAGGCAGAGAGACAGTCAGAGATAGAAAGACAAATACTGGGAGAGAGACAGAAAATACAGCTTCATTGATCAGAGTGTACCATCTTCTAGTAACAAGTCCAGTCAGTGGCTGTTCCAATGAACGCTGGGTATTTTAGCTTTGCTTTGTTTTTTTGGATTAGCTAGCTGCCACCTTACTGGAAGAAAGGACCCTGGAGTCTAGGCCAGTTTTGATGAGAGGGTTTAAGAGATCCAGGGTGTGAAATATATAGCCCCAGAAGACATGCCTGAGGGCGTTTCAATGTAAATCACAGGCCAAACATCCATATAGGGTTCAAAACTTGGGTTTGGGTCACCCCTTCTTGTCCTACAAATCAAAACACTGTTTTTCATTTTTAAGGGCAATAAAAGAGAAATGTCTTCTAATGAAAAGAGTATGCTGCTGGAAACCCAGTGACCTGGGATCTGAAGGTCCTTGCCTTGTCACTAAGTCACAGTCACTTGTCTAATCAGTTAACTCATCTAAAAAGAAAAAGGATTGGAGCAGGTATGTTCTATGAGTCCTCCCAATTCTGATGTTTTATGTTGTAAGGGTACTCTTAACTCTGACATTCTGGGTTCTAAGATCCCTCCTGGCTCTGCTATTCTGTGTTCTAAAGGACTTTTCTGGGTCTGACATCCCGTGTTCTAAGCCCCCTCCCAGCTCCGACATCCTGGGTTCTAAGGGTTCTCCCAGCTCTGACATTCTCTCCTAAGGTCCCTCTCAACTCTGACATTCTATGGCACCGTGTCCTGTATCCTGTCATATTGCTACACAATCAGCCATTGATTTCTGTCTCCTGTCACCAAGGGATACCTTTCAAACCATGTTTCCCTAGCTCCCTCTTCCCCTTCCCATGCTCCTCCTTCTCCTGCCACCCCCGTCTGCCCCTTGCCTTATTCCTCTGCACAGCCCTCCCTAGTCAATCTCTGTGTAAGCCGGCCCTCTTCCAGCTGGCCCCTGTCAGGTCTGTTCCTCAGCAAGGCCAGCCCATAGTGGAAGGTGGTGGAAAAAATGTGGACAAATTTCTGATTTGCAACACTCTGGGAAAGAGTTTATTGCCATTGTTTGCGAGTCGATGTATAAATAAAGCCCCACGAAGACTGCAAGGAGAGACCAATGAAAAGCAGAAAACGAGAAATTTTATGGCCCTAAGTAGCATAGGCTAATGGTGATTTTTGAGTCACTGGACCATGGTAGTTACTTAGCTAAATGATTGCTGTGAAGCTGGGCAAGAAGGCTTATTTCTTAATTACTGTTACACATTATGTCAGGCTGATGTGCAAAACCAGCCTTGGGCCTGAAAAAGTTAGCCCATAACCATTGAAGGGCTGAGCCAGGGCTTGGTGTCAGGCAGAAGGCCGGCTTCTGGGGTGGAAGCGATGAGAAATGGAGCAGGGCTGCCTCATGAGCTCTCAGAAAGAAGGAGCATCATCCAGCTCATCCCCAAAGAAAGGAAGGGCCCGTTCTTGCTTCTAACCTTCTACCCACTGCAGACAGCAAAAACACCTGAGGATGAACCAGTGTTACTGTCATGGTGAGAGGCAGCTTGGTATTTCAGATTCAAAACCCTTTAGAACAGGAACTGTGAGAACTGGGAGAGGCCTTAGAACATGGGATGTCAGGTTGGAACATATCTTAGAACATGGAACTCAAAGATAGAAAGTATCTTAGAACACAGAATTCAGGGACAAAGTACCTTAGAACACAGAATTCAGGAAGCATCTTAGAATACAGAATTCAGAGACAGAAAGTATCTTAGAACACAGAATTCAGGGACACAGTATCTTAGAACACAGAATTCAGAGACACAAAGTATCTTAGAACACAGGATTCGGGGACAGAAAGTATCTTAGAACACAGAATTCACAGACACAAAATATTTTAGAATACAGAATTCAGGGACAGAAAGTATCTTAGAACACATAATATTAGAGGATTATTATTATAGAATAATAATAATATGGAAAGGACTGTAAAACAGAATTCAGAGGCAGAAAGTATCTTAGAACACATAATATTAGAGGACTAATATTATAGAATAATAATAATATAGAAAGGACTGTAAAACAGAATTCAGAGGAAGAAGACACTTCAGAACATAGAGTATCAGAGCTGAAATAGAGCAGAGTTTACTGAATTGAACACTGGCCAAAATAAAAACATTAGGGCTATGGGGGAAATAGACACATTCACTCACACACTATTGGTGGACTTATGAATTGGTTCAGCCATTCTGAAAAGTAATTTGAAATTATGGCCAAAAGAAACCATACCAACTCTTTGACCCACTGATACCACCATAACATCTATACCCCAAAGAGATCGAAGAAAGGAGAAAAAGGAAACATATATTCAAAGATACTTATTTTTTGTGTGTGTGATGGCAAAGAAATGGAAACTCAAAGGGAGGGAGGGCCATTGCTTGGAGAATGACTGAATAAATTATGGCATACAAATGCTCTAGAACACTATTGGATATGAGAAATGATGAAGACGACAGTGTCAGAGAAACCCAGGAAGACTCAAATGAACTGATACAGAATGACATGGGAAGAGCAAAGAACGATTTATGCAATGACAACAGTATTGTAAAGAAAAACAAGTTTGAAAGAACTTTGCTATCCGATCATGGTTCCAGAAGACTGATGATGAAGCATGTGACTATATCTTGAGCAAAGAGGGGATGGGATAAATAAGCAGAATGAGATATGTTTTCATACACATCTAATGCAGGAGTTTGATTAACTTTGTGTATTTGTTATACGAGTTTTGTTCTTCTTTTTCACTGGATGTGGGAGGTAGGTGATTGCTTGTATGTTGAAAAATATACTTTAAATTAAATAAAAAGAAACCGGCCCAGAGAGAGGAATTTATATGCTCAGTGTCTCTCGGTCCTCACCATTCCAAACTAACGGCCTTTTCTATGTCATGGAGCAACTCCTTTATCCATGATTACATTGGTGTGTTCTTTCTTTCTGTGCAACTGCATCCTTTCAAGGTTACTTGGCCAAATGGTTATCTGTGAAATAGCTGGTCCATCATCCATGAAAATAACAACGGTCACCAACGTGCACATGGTGCCTTTGGGTTTACAAAATGTTTTCTATCCTTTACTTCCACTGACCCTAACAACAAAGCTGTGAGTTAATGCTATTGTCATTTTTATAGTTATGGAGACTGGACAAGTGTAGCGGCCCAAAACCCACAGCTGGCAAGTGTTAGAAGTGGGCTTTGAATCTAGCCAGGTCTCTCCTGATGGGGCAAGCCAGAGCAATGGGATACCTAGCACACCTCTTAGGGGTCTGTCTCTCTCTTCTTTCCATTCTATCTCCTTTATTCTGGTTTCCTATGTAGGTTTGACCTTTCTAAGGACTTAACTCCAGCTCTGTGATCTTTCTAAGTAGATATCAAAGTTGTCAGTGTCTTGAGACACTGGAGAGGGAAGGGAAGGCTTGCAGAAAAAGAAAACAAACATGGCCCTCCCATTGATCACAATCAGTAGGCAGAGCATTCAAATGTGGGGACCAGAAGATACTGGCTGCTGCCAATAGACTTAAGGAATACACCAGTCTCTTTCTTTCACTCTGAAGATGCCTATAAGCAAACAAATAGAGCAAGAAGAAGCTCAGCATAATGATAGAGGGCTGGATTGGGAGTTAGAATACCCAAGTTAATAAATCTGACTCAGACATCAGCTACATGGCCTGGGCACATAACATCTCCAGTCTCAGTTTTTTTTTTCATCTGTAAAATGGAGGTAATAATGGCATGCACTTCACAGAATTGTTGTGAGAATTAAATGGGATAATATAATGGAAAGTGTTTTGTGAACTTTAATGAGCTATATAAGTGTTAGCTAATTTTTTTGCTGAGACAATTGGGGTAAAGTGACTTGCTCAGGGTCACACAGCTAGGAAGTGTTAAGTGTTTGAGGTCAGATTTGAATTCAGATCCTCCTGATTTCAGAGCTGGTGCTCTATCTACTACAAAAACTAGCTATCCCTGTGATAGCTCTTTTTATAATTATTATGAAATCAGAGAAAGTCCAACCAGACTATATATAACCAATTACATTCACAAGAGGGAAAGCATTAGAACCAGGTGACATCTTGTTATACAAGGACAGTATACCTTATTGTGAGGAAGCATCTTTATGGGTAATTTTTCTTATGCTCCTTTTGTCTATGACCATACATTGGGAAAATCTTATGTTTGCTATTGGAGGGCTTGTGCACGAAGAACATCGAAAGGTTTGGGCAATGGTTATTCTCTGATAAAAGCTTAGCAGTATCAATATCCTCGGTACCTTTTCTGAACTTTGTAGTGAGACATCATGGGACCCTGACACCTCTTTATCAAGTTGATTTTAAGGATATAAGATCGACCCCTGTCTCATATTTCCAGCCTTGAGTCTATAGAGTTGCCATATTTCTGGGGACATGTTTATGTCATAATGAATTATATTATAACAAGGGTTTACTATATTTGGGTGTTTGTGGTTTTGCTTTGTCAAGTCAACATAACTCTTGAGGAGAATTTTTAGAAGTGACCTATAGAACTCTTTTAGCAATTCATTAATTCAACAGACATCTAGAACCTGGAGCTTCCACAGAAACACATCCACCAGACACTTCTAAATCTCTAGGTATTTGACATTTGAGTTTTCAGCTTGATCTTTGTACCCCCATAATCATTCTTGTGCCATTGACTGTTTTTTCATCTTGCTCTCCCATCATCTCCCACCTTTGTACATTCTCATCAGCTAGTCCTCCATCTGTGGAACGTCCTTCTTTCATATCCATTGTAAGGAGATTCTTCTCTTCCTTCTGTCTCAGCTGATTCTTTTCCATGAAGCCTAGACTGGTACCTCTTTCTATTCCCTCAATTAAAACTGATTTCTCCCTCCTCCATTTTGTTTGGAGCATTATATTCTCTCTTTTGCCCTTATTCTATTCTACTGTGCATGATCATTTTTGATTTGTGGATATGTGCTAGATTGGAAGCTTCCTAAGGGTAAGAACAACATGATTTTTTTCATTAGTGAATTATAGTACATTGTTTATAGTAACTGCTTGCTACATGTCTGTTGAATACAACTACATGAAATGCAAGAACCAGCTTCGTGGCTTGGTGGATGAAATATTAGGCCTAGAGTCAGGAAGATTCTTCTTCAAACCTGACCTCAGAGGTGATCCTGGTGAACTTACACAATCCTACTTGCCTCAGTTCCTCTCCTGTAAAATGAGTTGGAGAAAGAAATGGCAATTCACTCAACTATCTTTGCTAAGAAAACCCAAATGTGGTCAGGAAGGGCCATATGTGACTGAAATGACTCAAGAATAAAAATGTCTGTTAAATATAATTGAATCAATTGCAATAAGCACCCTGAAAGTCAGGTTTGAAGGGAAATTGGTGAAAATGAGGAGAGAGAAAGAAGAAGGGGGGAATGATAAGAAGTGTGAGGAAAAAGTAGAAGAGGAGGAAGAATGAGTGGAAAGGTGATGTGATCTCTTTGAGAGTAGGAACTATTTTCTTATTTTAGCTTTGTATAATGTTTTTGCATACAGTCATTGGTTTAGAAAATATGTATTGAATTGAAAGAAGGTTATATGTGTGTGTGTGTATGTGTGTATGTGTGTATATGTGTATGTGTGTGTGTATATATATATATATATATATATATATATATATATATATATATATATTGCATATATGAGATCAAACAGATGTGGAGACGAGAAAGGAAAAAGAAAGAAGTCATGGAAGATGGATGGAGAAGTAGAAGAAAGGAGTGTTCAGAGAAAAGAAATTAAGTTTTAAGGCATTCAAAGTGCTTTACAAGCATTATATTTTGACCATGGCAAATGTCAAAATTGTGGGGGACAATAGCAGAATCCAGAATGTCAGAGATAGAAGCAACTTTACAACATAGAGCAGCTAACCTAAGAGGGTCATTAGAACATAAATATCAGAGTTGCAGAGGTGTAAAGAACAAAAGATGCCAAAACTTAGAATGTTCCAAGTAGAATGAAACTTGGAACACAGAAAAATAGAGCTGAACCCCTTAGGGCTTAGAGTGTTAGAGCAGGAAGAGTCTTTAGAACCAGAAATGTCAGAGTTATGACGTACTTTAGATCATTGAATGCCGAGGTTTCAAGCACAGCATGACAGAGATGGGGGAGCCCCAAGAATACAGAATGTTAGAACATAAGAAATCAAAGAAACTTGAGAATATAAAATTATCAGGCCTAAAGAGAACCTTATTCTCTTTTTAAATTTTCTTTCTTTTCTTTTCTTTTAATTTATTTTATTTATTCTCTTTTTCTCATTCAGACTAGTTTTTTCATTTTGCAAATGGAGATACCAAGTGAGGTGACTTGCCAAGTCTATCTCCATTCTCTACAGTTTTTTGAGTTGAGAGTCCCTCTCAACAATGAGAAGTTTCACAAAACATTCCCTGTCCCCACCATGATAAGATTTTGCTAGAGCTAAATGAAGATCAAAATGAGAATGCTCTGTGTACACATGGACTCTTGGGCTTCTTGCAACAACTCTGTAGACTCTCCAGGAATCCTTGGCCCACAGCATAAAAACCACTGATCCAGATTACATATGGATGGGAAGGTCCCTGGCCTTGATTGGCAGGGCCTGGTTGATCTTGGAAATAGTGAGGGTTCTTTTAAAACTTGAGAAAAAGAAAAAAAAGAGATGAAGGTTGCAGAGGGTAGGAGAAAGAAAGAAAAGGACAGAGATAGAGAATCACACAGACAGAGAGAAACAGAGACAGAGAGAGGTATAGAGAACAAAAGAGTGAGCCAGGGTGAGACACACAGATAGAGAGACAGACAGACAAACAGAGAGACAGAGAGAGAGAGGGGAGAAAGGGAGGGGGATGGAAAGAGAGAGATTGAGACACACACACAGAGACTGAGACACACACAGATAGACACACAGAGATACTGACAGAGAGAGAGAGAGAGAGAGAGAGAGAGAGAGAGAGAGAGAGAGAGAGAGAATGAGAGAGAGAGAGAGAAGCATTTTGTTCAACTTTAAGATTCATTTGCCTCCAAGAGAACTGGACAGTCTCCAGCACTTTTGAGGTAGGAAGCTGGGTAAGATTGGAGCCTTTATTGGATGCATCAGGTTCCCGTTACATGTCAGGGGATAAATCATAAACAAATGGCCAACATTTACATTTCTGAAGTTGCTTCCAGGCTCCCTTCCCCCACTCCACTTAAAGGTACATCATCTTAAGTAGTGCCTGATGGGAAGAGGAGCCAGGTGGTTCCATCAGAATATAGGACACCCTTTTTACCTCTCCAGCCCCCTCCTCCCCATCTCCACCCCAGAACCCTCCCTCCCTCTGGGTCCCTGGAGCAAGGCCAGCCAGAGGTTTCCCGTGTGAGTTGGTTGGCTTCAGTGGAAGCCCCTGAGGGCTGCCAATCTGGGCCCTGACTCAACAGGTTTCCTGAATTAGGATGTGGGAGCTCTGGCCCAATGGAGAGGCAAGAGGGTGGAGGGATGCTGAAGAAGGAGACTAGATCTCAGGGCTGTGCAGACTCCATTGCTGTTTCATCTCAAACTATAGGTTATATTGTTGGGAGAAGAAATGTGCTAAAACTTCTGGGCCTTCAACTGAAAGAGGATTGTGGGAAATGATGTCAAACAATAGACCTAAGAATAAGCCCATGTGTGACCTTTCCTGATCTACGTAGTTTTAGAAATCTGAGTATTATTTAGGCAAAGGAAGTTTCATTTTGGTAGAATGAGAGTCGATTAGGCAGAGAATTTGAAATAGATTCACAGTTCTGTTGCTCTTGATGTGGCCTTGGACAAAACCTATCCTTTCTGAGACTCAAGTTTCTCATTTATAAAAAGAAAGTTTTGGTCTCCAAAGTTGCTCCAGCTCCAAATCTGGGATCCTGTAGCCTGGGATCTTGTGAACCCTTCCATTTCTAAATACATCATCTATATTTATGTGGAACTCTCTGTATCACCAGGTTTGTGAGACCCTTTTTATTCTCCCACTTCTGACTTACCCCCTTCCCTATCGCTCCTACTTGCAACCAAGCTTTTGACCTTGAACCACTGAGTGAGTTCCCATTCCGTTCCATCCCAAGGCCTCCAGGGCCTTCTCTTTTCGATTATTCTTCTTGCCCAACTGAAATCTGGGGTTCCTATCCTCTAACAAAGACTTTGATCCATTCTGCTGACAACAGAACCTCCCTTAAGCTGGGTCCCACCCTACTAAGATTCCCTGGGGAAAAGGAATGCTTTGAACATTCTTAAACTCCCAACATTTGTCATCAAAAATCTCAGGGTATGGGAGAAAATCTCCATCTCGAAGCTAGAGCAACATTGCCTTGAATGTCTGGACTGAGAGAAGACATGGATTCTGGACTCAGCTCTGACGATTTGACCTTAAACAAATTACCTTCCTAGGTCTCAATTTTCCCAATCTAAAAGTTTGATATTAAAACAGAAAATAAAAAAATGTTTTCTGTGCTCTCTTTTAAAAATTCCTAAATGCTTCATTCCCTGATCCAATTAGCTTCATCTAGTGAAAAGTTTGTTGGAATTGGAATAAAGAAAACCTGGGTCTCAGAGATTCCATTAGTTAGGTTTATATTCCAAGCAGGTCATTAATAAAGCAAAAGTCCCATAGACATAAAAATATTTATAGTTATAATTGTGTAACAGCAAAAATCGGAAACAAAGTAACTGCCCATTAACAGGGGAACAAGTAAACAAGTTGAGGTCCATGAATGTAATAGAATATTACTGTGCAATAATGAGTGCAGAAACAACAAATATGATAAAAACAGAGAAACACAGAAGACTCATGAACTGATGCAGAGTGAAGTAAGCAAAACCAAGAAAACAACGTACACATGATTACAACAATGTAAATGGCAAGAATAATGGTTACAAAATAATGGAAAGTAAGTGTTACAAAATTACAAAAAACAAACATGACACCAAAGAAAAGGAAAAGTTACTTCCCTCCATTCCTTTGTAAGGGTAGTGTGGATACATAGGAACATGACATATATTGTTGAAGTTTAAAATCAGTTTTGCTAAAAAAGAAAAAAAAGTTTTGCCTTTTTCTTCTTTTCTAAAATTTTTTTGGGCCTATGGAATGGTTCTCCGGGAGGAGGAGAAAAAAGAGTAAGGTTACACGGGGAAATCGAAGTGATCCAAAAGATATCAACATTTTATTTTTAATTATTAAAAAGAAAAACCTTAGTCTTAGTCCTTACTGAGCCACTTACCAGGTGTGTGACCCTGAGTAAGCCATTTCCCCTGTCTCCTTAGTTTCTCTATCTGAAAAATTGAGGATAAGAATCCTAACATTTCTTATTATCCAGTGTTATAAAAACCCAAAGTGTTTTGTACAGTTAAAGCCAATGGAAATGGGAGCTCTTAATATCATCCCTAACTACTAGCAGATCTTGAGGAGGGGACACAAGTAGAGCTAAAACTACAAGTTAAGTTTAGAGATGGGGTAGTGCTGAAGGAGAGGGGAGCTCAAAATTTTTCACACCATGTCCAGATTTTCTCCCCTAAGCAGTTCCTTAAGAACTACAGGGAACAGGGACAGCTAAATGGCGCAGTAGATAGAGCAATGGGCCCTGATGTCAAAATTGATCTCAGATACTTGACATGTTCTAGCTGTGTGACCCTAGGCAAGTCATTTAACCCTGATTGCCTCCCCCAAAATAAACAGACTAAAGAATTACATGGGTTGAGGGTGCTGAATATCATGCCAAAAATAGAACGGGCAAGGGGCTACAAAAACGATAACAATAATAACAACTGACATTTATTATAGCATCTTTTCAGTTTGCAAATTCCTTTGTATAATCTCAATTGAGCCTTGACCAAAATCTTGTGAGATAGAAATCTATAAGTATGGTAATTCCCATTCTACAGATAAAGAAACTGAATCTCCCAAAGGGCGACTTCTATCAGAAGTCAAGTGTCTAAGTGCCATCTTGAGAATACTCCAGCCCTATCCTGCTCCCCTAGCATGCCTGTCCTTGATATGTCAGTCCCGCCTCCATCCATACTCCTCCTTGGCAACCCCCTCCCCCTCATACACACATAGTCTCTCTCTCTCCTTCCCTCCCTCTGTTCTTCCCTCCCTCTCTCCCTGTATGTTTGTTTCTCCTTCTTTCCTCCTCTTCTCTTTCCTTCCCTCCCTCTAACCCTCCCTCCCTCCCTGTCTGTTTGTTCCTCCCCTTTCCCTCTTTCCTCTGTCTCTCCCTTCCTCTCTCTTTCCTTCTCTCCCTCCCTCCCTCCCTGTCTGTCTGTTGCTCCCTCCTTCCCTCTCTCTTTCCTCTCTCCTTCCCTCATTCCTTCCTTCCCTCCCTTCTTCTATCCTTTTTTTCCTTCCTTTCCTTCCTTCCTTCTCTCTTTCTCTCCCTCCCTCCCCTCTCTCTTTCTCTCTCTTCCCCCACCCCTTCACACACACACACACACACACACACACACACACACACACACACACATACGCCCTGCTCAGGGCCCTTAAGGGAAATGACACAGGTTTTTACCAGACCATCTTGAGTCTGGACATGTTGGGAGAGGAAAACCAAAACAGATAAATGTGGAAAGACTTAGGAAGCAGGAGAGACCAAGGAAACCATCGGACTCTGGCCAACATACTGAGTCACTGTTTGCTGAAGGTTACCTAAGATGTGCTCCAACAAGAAACAGCCTCAACCTTTCCTCCATTCACAGACACACACCCTGTCCACACCAGGCTCAGTGAAATGGCTTTGGGGGTAAAAGGGGACTCATTGACCT
The DNA here is from genome assembly GCF_016432865.1 of Antechinus flavipes. Taxonomy (NCBI): domain Eukaryota; kingdom Metazoa; phylum Chordata; class Mammalia; order Dasyuromorphia; family Dasyuridae; genus Antechinus; species Antechinus flavipes. The sequence continues at coordinate 586,778,684 of NC_067400.1, forward strand.
TAATTTCAAGAAACCTGAATTGTCATCTTGGATCTGGTGTTGCTCTACTGTAAGACCGAGCAAATCATTTCTCCTCTCCAGACCTTAGTTTGCTTACCTACATTATAGAGAGGAAACGTTGGACTCCTTAATAGAAGTTCTCAATTTTTTGCTTTCAACCTATAGCTTTCAATAAACTTTCCCTAAGGTTACTCTTTTCAATATGAAAGGAAATAAATTTTAAAGCTTGCCGCTCACAAACATAATAAAAAAGAGACTGAGAAAAGGACTGAGAATCCCATCCTATAAATAAATTATTATAATCAGAATGAAAGCCTTTTCAGTAAAATCATATGTTTATCTACCAAATATTTCTTGTAACCACTTGACAAGGTTCTTGTAACCTCTGAGTATAAAGAGTATAAGACTCCTTCTAATATTTTATGTTCTAAAGTTCTTTCCAATTCCAACATTCCATATGCAAAGGTTCCTTCCAGCTCTGACATTCTGTGTTCTAAGACCTGTCCCAGCTCTGACATTCTGTGTTCTAAGGACCCTCCCCTCAAAACATGTTATGCTCTTTTTTTTCTTTTAAATATTTTATTTCCCCCACTCCCAGTTACATAGCAAAAAAAAAAATTCAGCATTCATTTTTACAAGATTCTGAGTTCCAAATTTCTCTCCCGCCTACCTCTTCCTCCTCTGAAGATGGTAGACAGTTTGATATCATTTATTCACTAATATATATGTTAAAGTCTTACTACCTCTGATATTTGGTGTTCTAAGGTATCCCTCTTTAAGAATTGTTAATCATGAAGTTGAGTGGAAAAGGAGAAACTACTTAAAATGGGTCAGGCAGATTAATGAAGACTGATGATGAAAAATGTTGCCCACCTCTGTATAGAAGGGCAATGGATCAACAGGCAGAATGACACATTTTTGGACATGTCGAGTATGGGAATTTCTTTTGCTTGACTGCATTTGTTGCAAAGGTTTTATTTGTCTTTTTTTTCCAGTGGAAAAGAAGAGGTAGGAGGGAGGAAAAAATAAATGTCTGTTAATTGGGAAAAAATAAAATTTAATTTTAAAAGATGGATGGGGAATCTTCATAGTCCAATCTTCATTGAGAGGTCAATTCCCACTTCCACTCCTCATGATCATTTGACATTGGGCAGGACCTCAGATTGTTTACTCCTCTCTAAAATGAGGAGGGGAGAGTTGGACCACTTGATTTGCAAGGTTCTTCCAACTGGAAGTTCTCTGATTTGAAGACATAGCTGATGTCTCTAGATCTGGGGGCCAAAGTCTTTCCTTACAGAGTTGTAAACCAAGCTACTGAGTCTACCAAAGTGGAGAGAGGGGAGGATGAGTTCTGTTTGTGAAGTTTTTTGAAGAGGTGGTTTTTTTTTTCTTTTTTGCTGAGGCAATTGGGATTAAGTGACTTGCCCAGGGTCATACAACTAGGAAGTGCTGAGTGTCTGAGACCAGATTTGAACTCAGATCTTCCTGACTTCAGGGCTGGTGCTAGGAGGTGAGGTTTTCTCCATGATTATTCACATCCTTCTGACGAAATTCTAACCAACTTCCATGGGAAGGTTCTTCTCTACTGTTCCGTTTCTATTGACTAGAGTATGAGAATTCAGCTTCCTCCTGGATCCAAACTTCATGGATTTTCATGTCATTTTCAGAAGCTCTCCTGCTAATAAGATAATGAATCCCATTTTTCTAGCACTTCAAGATGTACAAAAGGCTTTCCTCCTCACAATTATCCTGAGAGGTCAGGAGTGCAAGTGTTATCAAATCATTTTTTTAAAAAGAGATATAGAGACTAGGGCTTTGTAGAGGGGAAGATCATCTGCTTAAGAATGTCAGATCTTGGATTGAAACTCAGGTATCTGGAGTTCAATGACAATGTTCTTTCTATGAATAATGCTTCCATTCACACTCATACCAGAATAACCCAGAGACTCTGGACTCTTAGGAGTGGGAGGAATCTTAGTCTAACCTGTTCATGGTACAGAGGAAGAAACTGAGGCTCAAAGAAATGAAGGAACTGGCCTAAAATCATACATCAGACAAAGTATTGAAATGTCAGAGAGCCCTTAAGATGCAAAATGGAGAGCTAGGAGGGTCCTTAGAATAAAGTATCAGAGCTGGGGAGGAAGGACTTTTGGAACATTGGATGTCAGAGCTGGGAGGGCCCTTAGGACATGGATGTCAGAGTTGGGAGGACACACGATATCTCAAAGCTTGGAGGATCCTTAGAACAGAGTTACAGAGCTGGGGAGGACCCTAGAACACAGAATGTCAGAGCTGGGGAAGATTCAAGAATATGGAATGTCAGAAATGAGAAGGCCCTTAGAACAGAGAATGTCAGAACTAGAAGGAGTCTTAGAACATGGAATATTAGAGTTAAAAGGCATTTGGACGATCATACAGTAATAGATCTTAATCTTTTTTACGTCATGGTCCCTTTTGGCAATTTGGTGATTCCAGACTCTTCTCAGAGCAATGTTTTTTAAATGTGAAATGAAACTACTACAAAAGAAACCTATTATATTGAAATAAAGAAACCTATTATATGAAATATTGTTATCAACCACATATCTCTCCATTATCGTTTGAGTGAAACAGAATTGAGATTTCAGAGACTCATGGCTTTCTTAATCATGTAACCTCATCACAAGAATTTTGTTAAAAATTTGGATTTTAGTTTTAGAAGTTTGGGATCACTAAAAAAGCAGTGTACAATTTTCCTGAGGCAAAAACAAATACAGCTATCAAAATCTTTTAACGAAAAAATGAGTTTGCAAAGCCTTATCTAGTCCAGCCTCCTTATTTGAAGAATCAGAGGTGCAGAGAAGGTCCCCAAGCTGTTTAAAGTCAAGTCAATAGGAAGCACCTAAGCTGGACACAAACCCAGCTCCTCATCTCTCCATTTAGACCTCTCAAAGCATGTACATTTCTTCTACCTCTGCCCCGTTCTGGGCCCCATCACCACCTGCCTGTGTTTTTAACCAGGTGAGTCTGTGGGGAAACTCAATCCTGCTTTCATTTTCTCTCATTTGCCCAAAGCATATTTGCTAAGAACACTTTGAGGGTTCAGATGCCTTGGGATCCTTATTTATAAAACAAAACAAAACAACCACCCAAAAAAAACCTCCCCCCCTAAGTCTTTGATCTAGGTGGAAGACTGCCATACCACAAGGAAAAGGGAGCCTTTACCAAGGGCCTTGCCCTTCCCTGTGACTAGCTGGTTGGCGGGTTCCCTTAGCCCCACTCTCAGCTCCACTCTTCTACCTCATTCCCATTCTGTGCGCACTACCAGAGTAGACCCAACCTTCTCTGTCAGTTTTGGAAACTCAAAATAATGGGGTGGAGCTTCCCAACTCAATTACAAGGGTGCCCACTCTAACGGTCACTATAAAATGAGAGAAGCTAGTAAGGGAAGGTGTTTTTTCTACTGCAGGATTGGGTCTGGCAATACCTTAGATCTTGAAACAGAGTAGCTTAAGCTAAGGGTTGGGCAGAGATGAAAAAGGAATCTGGAAAAGGAAGCTGAGGTTCTAGGATGCAACCCAATATCCAAGTGGATATGGATCTTTTTCTCACCTCCCTGGCTCAGTTCTTCTCATAGTAGTAGAAAAAGGAGTGAATATGGAAGCAACAAAATGGAAGATATTGGGGATTCTTCATTCAAATTCTGGCTCTACTAGGAGAGTTGACTGTGTGATTTTTTGGACAAGTCACAGAAACACAGAATTTGAGATTTAGAAGACTATAGAGTCCAAGCCATATGTGAAGGAACCCCTTATATTCACACTCTCAACTAATGATCATCTAGCTTCCTTGGAGGATGGCGCTCACCACCTCTTCAGGCAACCAACCCTACTTTGGGACATATTTCTTTATTAGGAAACATCAAGTGTAAGATTGCTTCTCCACATCTCTCACTCTTTCCTCTAGGGTCTTTCCTCTGGGTCAACAAAAAAATCTAATCTATCTTCCAGATGTCAATCCTTCAAATACTTGAAGGCTGTTATCATGTGGGTCATTCCCTTCTTTCCTCCAAGTCATCTATTTTCCAGGCTAAATATATTTGGTTCCTTTCAGTTTTCTTATATGATATGACCTCAAGGATTTCATCATCCAGGAAGCCTCACTAAGCACAATCTAACTGTTCAAAGTCCTGAGCTCTCTGAGCAAAGGACATCAGGAGCCTTTCTCTATTTCTGGAGACCATAATTTTTACCTTTTGAGATCTTAGTGTTTTCTTCCTAAAATGAAGGTTTATCTAGATGATTTCTAAGATCATTTTCTTATCCTAATCCTAGTCTCTAAAGAACTCTCTTGGTGGAAGAACTAATAATAGTCCACTTTCATATTCCAGACTATGCTATGGTTGTATATGCTCTCAGGTATCTCACAGAGAGAAAGAAAATCTCATGGATTCCAATCCCTTTCCTTCAAGGCTCAAGGTGAGCCAATAAGCTTACCTAGAGGCCTGTGTCCTCAGTGCTAGCTATATTTGGGGCCTGGGGGATGAAGTCTACTTTTCAGGTCTTTGTTCAAGCCATCTCCTATTCCATGAATGAAGCCCCAGCACCATGACCATCTGTTGAAGTCTGCTTTATTTAAAACTATGGGCCACCTACTTTAAGAAGCCTTCCCTGGAACCTTCCTCACCCTCATGCCATCGTTATATTGCATATCACAGGATGTAAACAGTTAGAAAGGCCTTAAAGATCATTTAGTCCAATCCCACCATTTGCCCAAAGTTGAACAATTAGTAACAGAGTTGGGGTTTAAATTGGGGTGCCTTTTCTCCAAATGTAAAGATCATTCCATTGTCCCCAGGGCAGCTTTGAAATATTCCCACCTCAACCCTTAACTCCCTACCATTGGATCCCAAGCTCCTTGAGGGTAGAGACTATTTCCCTTATATTGCCCCTAGAGACATTACAGCGCCTAACAGATAACAAACATATCTTGCAGAATTCAAGTCAATATTTTGCCAATATTTCCCTTCTTCAGTGGGAAGAAGGCAATAGTTTCTTTTGGATGATGACATCTAGTCTAACCCATTCATTTTACAGAAGAGGAAACTGAGGACCAAAGAAATTAAGGAACTTAGGCAAAGAGATCACATTTGGGATACCCTCAGAAATTCATAGAACATCAAAATGCAAAAAATCTCGAAGGGGAGAGGATCAATTCAGGGTCATGCAGAGAGAAGACATTTTTTACTTGACTTGTCTCTTCCCATGAGTCTCTGGCATTCTTTTCCCTCAAAAAATTCAATAGAGGTCAAGGAGATAGAAATAAACACTTCTGGTAGACAAGGGATCTTCTCTCCCTTGGCCTCAGTCTCCCTTTGTAATAAGGGGAGAGGATTGGTCCGGATGGCCTTCTAGTTCCTCCTTTTCAAGCTGTGCCATTGACTTTTCTATTCCAACCAGTCCTGCTTCTATGGATTCTTTAGGGACTATCTAAGAAGCCATTTCTTGCTTAAAGCCTTCCCTCGATCCATCACTCTAACTGCAAGTGACTTCTCTTAGTCACCTTATAACTTAGTGCTTCTCAAACAGGATTTTCACATTCCATTTTATGTTATGAGTATTCGTGTACATGTCTTATTCCCTGATGACAATCAATTCAAGGGATGGCTTGATGCAGGTGAAAGGACATAAGGCTAGGGTTATGACATCCTGGGTTCTAAGGGGGCTCCCAACTCTGACCTCCTATGTTCTAAGGGCCTTCTCAGCTTTGATATTTTGTGTTCTAAAGATCCTCCTAGCTCTGACATTCTAGGTTCTAGGTCTCTTCCAGGCATTGTGCTAAGCTGTGGGGCACAAAGACAAAGATCAAATCTGTCTTGCCCTTGAGAAGTCTATGTTCTACTAGTTAGTTCATGTTCTAAGAGCCCAGTCAGCTGTAATAATCTAGAATTTAGGTAGGAATATAAGCAAAGGGATCAGATTATGCATTCCAAAATGAAAAAGGAAAGAGAAAAACCAGATAGGCTCTCCCCCAAGTGAAAGCCTTTTCTCCTCCCGAATCCCCTGCTCTTCCCCTCCCCCCCAATTTTTTCCTTCCATGACTGGGTAGAATGTAAAAACAATAAAACTTCCCTGCCAGGTCAGCAATTAGTTACACAGTCATTGAACCCTTCCTCCTCCTCATTCTCCTTTGACTCGGGCTACCTTAGAGTAAATTGCTGAGATAAGAGTTGTACTACATTGTCCTAGAGTTAATTCATTGGAGTTTGGACGGTTGAGCTGGGCTTTTAAGTCCAAGCTTCTCACTGCAGGGGAAGATTTTGGTATTGGCAGTCTGGAATACCTGTCCCTCTCACTTCTCCTCCAAATGCTGCCTTTAGATAGATAATCCTGTCTAGAAGAATATAGGAAAGAAGAAGTCTAATATTTAGAATGTTTGTAAAGGTCTTAGAACCCAGGATGTCAGAGCTGGGAGGGCCCTTAGAACCCAGGATGTCAGGGCTGGGAGGGCCCTTAGAACCTCATAAAACATTAAAAGGAATCTCCGGGCCTTGTATTTCCAAATAAGTAAAAGGCATCCTCCATGTGCTGAGACCCATCATTGGGGACACTGCTATCATCGCACTGCCTTATCCAGACTCTAAGGAGCCCAGTTAAGCAAAACAGGGATGGCTAAATCTTGTTCCTGGTGGGAGATTAAAATAGACTTGGTCATCTTAGTCCCTAAACCTAGGTTCTCTCACAGGAGAGAGCCTCTCCCACACTGGGACCATCTCCTCTCTCCTCTAAATCATCCTTTATGTGCTCTCAGGTTCATCTTCCTTTTGTGTAGACCAACAGCCGAACATAAATTTGGTTAAAAATCTTTGAGTCAAAAATCTCCACTATTTCCTTTTGCCTAAGTAGCATTTAAACTCTCAATAAGAGTCTGGATGTACATGATCTGGAGTCCTTTACCTTTTCTGCTTTGCCTTCTATTACTTTCCTCTCTGTACTTTATGCTGCTCTAAGCCAATCTGGGTCCCTCTTTATACTCCTAAACTTTACTGGGCCTTCTCCCTCATTCCCATCTTGAATTCTCTCCCATGTTTTAAAGACCAATTCAGAGGCCATCTCCTCCAGGAAGGCCTCTTTGCTTTCCCCCTCTTTGCCCATTCTCCTTCCCCCATCCACCCCATCTTTCTCTTTCTCCATCTCTCTCTTTCCAGATCTCATCTGGCACTATGTCTGTACCACTAAAATGCACTCACCAAATAATGTTGCATATTACTGTTATCTATTTAATCGTCCTATCCTCTGATTGAGATGGAACCTCCATCAAGGCAGCCATTATATTTTATCAGGCAAGCAGGTGGTTCCGTGGCTAGGATGTTGGACCCTCGGCTCTGGAAGACCTTCCTCAAACACTTAGTGGCTCCGTGTTCCTGGTTCTTGTCCCAATTCTACCGTGAACTACCCTCAATATTAGACAAGTAACTTTAATCAATAAATAAGTGTATCAAGCACCTACTATGTGTCAGAAAACTGTTAGAAGCTTATAAATGCTTGTACATTATCTCTTTGAGGTGCTAGAAATAAAAAAATTCCAATGGAGTCTTTATTCTCCTTCTCTTGTGTAGACAGACAATGAAGGAAGTTGGACTAAATTATCTCCAAAGTTCTTTCTATCCCTGGTCACAACTTCTGGTTCTTGTCCCTTTCCCTTCTGCCTCTGACCCGCCACAGAGATCCCCTTTCCTCATTTTCAGGGCACAGGCAAGCTCTTCTCCAAGCTTTGTGGTTGAAATTCTATTGATTATTAGTTCTGCTCTAGTCTATATCATACAATTTGTTGGTCCTTAATCTGAAACAAACTATTTCATATCTCTCAGCCTCAGTCTTTCTCATCAGGAAAATGGGGAGAATTAAGGTACCTTCTCTACAACCTAAGATCTTAGATTAGCAATATATAAAATGGAATTTTATAAAGAATCTTCTTGTTGTATCCTGCTGCCTATGTGGAAATGTTTGGATTTTTTTGTATTTAAATTCAGAATAAAAAATTAAAACCCACAAAATATAGAGCCATAGAAAGTCCTGTAGGCTCTGAGAGGAGACGGGACTTGCCCAGAGTCTCAAAGCTAGATTTGGGGCTCAGGTCTTCCTGTCAAACACTCAGCCAGCCAATAGCACTGATGTCCACCAGCGTCCCAAACACAGGGGAATAAAATGTAATTGGAAAATATTGAATGGAAAACTTTCAAACACAACAGAACATAAATAATGTTGCTATGTGGTTTTCTAAGTCAATATGTGGCTTTCCCTGCCCCCACTCCCTTCCTTTCCTTTGCAGCCACGTGTTCCCCAGCACACACGCTTTAGCTGGAGAGTTGGGTTGCTGGGGTCTGCCCCAACCCTCTGCTTTTTCACTCAGGACCATCTCTGGCTGGTTTGTTTATAACCCTGCCCTCCCAACTTAGGGCAGCTCTTCAGGGGTACCGGGGGCTTTTGAAAGTGCTAAGTACAGGTTACAGAGGTCAAAAGTCACAGAGCTCCCCTTGGGGGAAGTTCGGCTCTAGTCATCCATGAAATAGCAACTGTTCTGTTCAGAAGAGGGGGAGGGGATGGGATTTTTAAAATTATAATGATTCTCCATTGACCTCCCAACCCACTCCCCCCTCCTAAGTAGTCTTGGCTCCAGCCTTGATAAACAGGACCCCATCTGGATTTCTAGTCTCTATGCTTGCCCCTTCTCATTCTCTCCATCCAATGGATCCATCCTAGAGCCCAAATGATGGGGAAAGACCTCAAGGAGGGAGAGATGTATGAAGGGGAAGGAGCCCAAATTGGATCACTCAGGGAATCCTTTTTCCTTCCCAGTTCCTCAAAGGAAAGGGAGAGAAACTCAAAGAACAAGACAGGGAAACAAACTACTTCTAAAAAGGAAAATCAGCTAGCTAGCTCCTCCCCAGTTTCAGTTCCGCTCTCAATAGCTAAGGTTGAAAAGAAACATTCCACAAGAGTTTGAGGACTCAGCACCAAGACAGAGTCCTAAGTGACAGAATGCTAGAAAGTCAATGCTAGAGGGACCATAGAAAACAGAATATCAGAGCTGGGAGGGTCCTTAGAACCCAGAATATTAGAGGTGGGAGCATTTTTTAGAACACGGGATGTCAGAGGTGGGAGGGATCTTAGAACAGAACATCAGAATTGAAAAGAATTGTGATGACGCACAGAATGTTGAAACTGGAAGAGACCTTAGAATGTATGATATGAGGGATGGAAGGAACCTTAGAACATAGAATGTTAGAAGTGGCAGGGATTTTAGTCTAACTTCAACTCATTTTTCAGAGGGAGGATATTCAGGCCTGGATAGGTAAATGGGCAGGGAGAAAGGAGCCAAAATTCCTCCTCATAATAAAACTACCCTGTTATTGGTGCAAAGCTCAATATCTTTCACATTAAAAAAAAAAAAACTTTATCCTACAAAGCCATTAATAACTTATTCAAGATCACCCACGAAACCTGTGGCTGAGCTGGGAACCTTAGTTTCTTAAGTATTACACACAATAACTAATTTCAGGGCCATACCTTTTGAAGTGATTTTTTTTTTTACTTTCCTAACTCTCATTTTAAGGGAGCAAAATGTAGTCAAATAGTCCTTATTCTAAATGGAGGAACTAAGGAAGGGTGTGATTGTATGTGTAAGGAGGGTATGTGTGCACCCTCACAAAGTGTGTGTGTGAGTGTGAGTGTGTGTGTATGTGTGAGAGAGAGAGAGAGACAGAGAGACAGAGAGACAGAGAGACAGAGACAGAGACACAGAAAAAGAATGTGTATGTGAGAAAGAAAAAGAGACAGAGAGACAGACACACAAAAAAGAAAAAGAGAGACACAGAGAGAAAGGAAATGATAGAGAAAGATAGAGAGAGAGAAAGAAAAACAAAGACACAATGACAGAGAGATAGAGACAGAGAGAGAAGACAGAGGAGAGACAAAGACAGAGGCAGAAATAGAGAAGCAGAGAGAGAATGTGTGTGGGTGTGTGAGAGAGACACAGACACAAAGAGAGAAAAAAAGAGACAGAGAGAAAACAGAGACACAGAGAGGAGAGAGACAGACAGAGACAGAGAAAGGGGACAACAGAAACAGAGAGATTGTGTGTGAGAGAAACACACAGAGACAAATAGAGAGAGAAGGGAAGAAAGAGACAGAGAAGACAGAGATACACAGAGAGAGGAGAGACAGAGAGAAGACATAGAGAGAATGTGTAAGAGAGAAACAAATAAAGACAGAGGTGCAGAGAGAGACAGAGACACACAGAGAGACAGAGAAAGAAACAGAGAGAATGTGTGTGAGAAAGAAAAAAAGAGACACAGAAATAGACACACAGAGACAGAGAGAAAGGTAGAGACAGAGATACATAAAGTGACAGAGAGAGACAGAGAGAAAATAGAGACATAAGAGAGAGGAGAGACAGAGACAGAGAGAATGTGAGAGAAAAATAGAGAGAGACACACACAGAGACAGGGAAAGAGAAGCAGAGAGAGAGAGAAAGAGAAAGAGACAGAATGTGTGTGAGAGAAAAAAGGAGACACACACAGACAGAGAGACAGGGAAAGAGAAGACAGAGAAGAGACAAACAGAGGCAGAAATAGAGAAGCAGAGAGAGAATATGTTTGTATGAGAAAAAAAGAGAGACAGAAATAGACAGACAAGCAGTGACAGAGAGAAAGGAAGAGATAGAGATATAGAAAGAGACAGAGGGAGAAAACAGAGAGACACAGAGAGAGGAGAGACAGAGACAAAAGAGAGACAGAGAGAATGTGTATGAAAGAAAATTAAAGATAGAGACATAGAGACACACACACACACACACACACACAGACAGGGAAAGAGAAGCAGAGAGACAGAAAGAGATAGAGACAGAGAATGCGTGTGAGAGGAAAAAAGAGACAAAGATATAGAAAGAGAGAGACAGAGGGAGAAAACAGAATGAGTGTGAGTGAGAGAAAAAAGAGACAGAGAGAGACACAGAGAGAGACACAGACAGAGAGACAGGGAAAGAGAAGCAGAGAGACAGAAAGAGAGAGACAGAGACAGAGAAGAGACACAGAGAGAGACACAGACAGAGAGAGAGACAGAGAGAGAGAGACAGACAGAGAGAGAGAAGAGAGAGAGAGAGAAGAGAGAGAGAGAGAGAGAGAGAGAGAGAGAGAGAGAGAGAGAGAAGAGAGAGAGAGAGAGAAGAGAGAGAGAGAGAAGAGAGAGAGAGAGAGAGAGAGAGAGAGAGAGAGAAGAGAGAGAGAGGAGAGGCAGAAATAGAGAAGCAGAGAGAGAATGTGTATGTGGGGGAAAAAAGAGAGAGACAAATAGATACACAGAGACAGAAAGAGAGAGACAGAGATAGAGGGAGAAAACAGAGACACAGAGAGACAGAAACAGGAGAAAGACAGAATACGTGTGTGAGAAAAAAAAAGAGACAGAGACATAGAGATACACACAGAGACAGGGAGAGAGAAACAAAGAGGCAGAGAAAGAGAGAGAATGTGTGTGAGAGAAAAAAGAGACAAAGATATAGAGAGAGACAGAGAAAGAGATAGAGACAGAGACGTAGAGATACACACAGAGACAGGGAGAGAGAAACAGAGAGGCAGAGAAAGAGACAGAGAAGACAGAGAAGAGAGAGAGAGACAGAGACAGAGACAGAGACAGAGAGAGGAGAGACAGAGAGAGAGGAGAGGCAGAAATGGAGAAGCAGAGAGAGAATGTGTATGTGGGAAAAAAGAGAGACAAATAGATACACAGAGACAGAAAGAGAGAGACAGAGATAGAGGGAGAAAACAGAGACACAGAGAGACAGAAACAGAAGAAAGACAGAATATGTATGTGAGAAAAAAATAGAGACAGAGACGTAGAGATACACACAGAGACAGGGAGAGAGAAACAGAGAGGCAGAGAAAGAGACAGAGAATGTGTGTGAGAGAAAAAAGAGACAGAGAGATACAGAGACAGAGACAGATAAGTAGGGTGATGTGTATTTATGGGGGGGCACAGCCCCGACTCCGGGCACCCCTAGCGCAGCTGTGGCCATCTCCCTGCCACTGAACCATATGGCCAATCCCTCCCCCATCCGCGGCTCCCACCCCCCAATCTGTCCCTCCCCCTCCCCCCGTCCCGCCCTTCTTCCCCAGCAATGCCCATCCCGGCCTTCCTCAAAGACCCGGGGTGCCTCCAGGACGGCCGGGCCTCTGATGTGCAGCATATGGAGCCAGTGAGGCCCATAGGCCGGAGGAGGATGGAGAAGAGAGGGCGATCCAGCTCGGGGCTGGGGGGAGGAGGGAGGAGGCAGGTCAGGGAGGGGGTGGGGCAGGGGGAGGAGGGCGCATTAAAAAAAAAACCTACAGAATCCCCACTGATTATTCCTCCCCCTGCAGATGTACATTAATGCAGGAGAAGGGGGGACAGAGCCTTTGGTTGGAAAAGAGAGGAGCAGGGCTGCGATTTCTTTTTAACACGCCGTTGTCTGGCTTGATCTTGTCACTCTGAAGAGGGCCATTGAAAGGTATTCAGGCCTCAGCCTGGGGGGGACAATAGGCCCCAGTATATAAACTGACTGTTCAGTTGCCTGCAGCTTTTGACTGTCTTTGTTTTCGATTCTCTTAATAAACTTTTGGGAAGAGTTCATCAATCCACTTCAATGGCTGATGTTCTCATTCTCAGAGGGGACAGGAAAATAGCAGAAGGGCCGGCTTCTTCTTCTTCTTTTTAAAGGGGGCCTTTTAAAGGGGGGGAGGAGGAGAGAGCACGGAGGCTGTCGATCCCCCCACTTAAAACATACCCACACACAAACCCCCTAAAAGGGAGCCCAGACAAAACCCCCATTCATCAGGCGCCCCTGAAACCGACCAGTTGGGCTCGGCTGGCAGCTTTCGGAGGCCCGGCCAGAGCTGGGTTTTAGAGCTTTGGGGAGATTGGGGAGAAAAGAGGAACCGGCTGAATGGGAGAGCCCTGGCCCTGCCTGCTGGGAGCCGGCCGCGCAAAGTCAATCCTGGCTTCCCTTTAACCCCAAGATTAAACCCAAGAGTGCAGGACTTGGATCCGGGAGGGGCCCTGGGGTATTCTAGGGTATAAGCCAGAGTGTCGGGGCCTCCGAGCATAGAGTGTTAGGATACCGAATGCGTGTGTGCTGGGAGGGAGGCCAGAACATCCCGTACCCCAGCCGCGAGGGGCTTAGGGGGTAGAATAGTGAAGATCTGCACAGCCACTGGCAGAGCTGGGAGGGAAAGGGATCTCCAAGTACAGAAGATGAAAACGTAAGAATTAGAAAGGGCCTTGGAAAATGGGCAGGAAAACATCGTGTTTAACGAGCATTATTGAAGCGAGCACAGAATGTTGAATATTAGCACTGAAAGGGATCTGAAAAGGGCCACAGGACAGAGAATGTTAGAACTGGGAGGATCCTTAAAACACAGAATATCAGAGCTGGGAGGGCCCTTAGAACCCGGGAGGTCAGAGCTGGGAGGGCCCTTAGAACCCAGGCTGTCAGAACTGGGAGGGCCCTTAGAACCCGGGAGGTCAGAGCTGGGAGGGCTCTTAGAACCTAGGCTGTCAGAACTGGGAGGGCCCTTAGAACCCAGGAGGTCAGAGCTGAGAGGGCCCTTAGAACCCAGGCTGTCAGAACTGGAGGGCCCTTAGAACCCAGGAGGTCAGAGCTGGGAGGGCCCTTAGAACCCCGGAGGTCAGAGCTGGGAGGGCTCTTAGAACCCAGGCTGTCAGAACTGGGAGGGCCCTTAGAACCCAGGAGATCAGAGCTGAGAGGGCCCTTAGAACCTAGGAGGTCAGGGCTGGAAGGGCCCTTAGAACCCAGGAGGTCAGGGCTGGGAGGGCCCTTAGAACCCAGGAGGTCAGAGCCAGGAGGGCTCTTAGAACCCAGAGTGTCAGAGCTGGGAAAGGCCTTAGAACACAGGAAGTCAGAGCTGGAAAGGCCCTTAAAACAGAGGATGTCAGGACTGGGGAGGACCCTTAAAACTCAGAATATCAGAGGTGAGAAGGACCTTAGAACATGGAAGGTCAGACTGGGGAGGGATGTCACTTAATCCAACCCTTTCAGTTACACTGAAGTAGGGGTCCTAAGCTCCCAAGAGATGAAGTATCTGTTGCTTAATTAGAGCTAGCTAAAAGTTTGTTGACTGACTGACTGACCAATTATCTTGCCCAAGGTGACCCAGTAAATTCATTTGCTTGTAAAATTTTGTGACTCAATAGGATCAAATCTAAACTTCAGCTTCACCTCAGTGAGGAAAAAAGACGGAGAGCAGTCGCCCAGGGCCAGAAGATGCAGGCTGCCTTTGCCGCCACTAGCCATTCCCCGGGGCCCTGGTTCCATGGCCTTGGAGCCTGCCTCTCCCTGTCGTGAGGAGATTGGAAATGCAGGTGGCTCAGGCCCTCTGCAGATGAAGGTGCCTAATTAGCATGCTATCAATATGCAAACAAGTGCCAAACTGGCTTTTAATCAAATTTCCATTTGGGTGCCAGGCGCTGGAGGAGGGGAGGTAATGAGCAGGGAGGGCGGGGATGGGAGCCGGAAGGGCCCCGGAGAAGGATGGGGAAGAGTCCCCACGCACCCTTGGGCTCCGAGACAGTGAGCGGCCTCCCTGGGGGCCGCCCCGTGCCCGGACACTGCCTGGGGCCCAGCAGAGGCCCCGCGAACCTCGGGCTCATGGCTCCCAGCCCCGACGGCACTGAGCATTTTCAGAGCTGTCAGCTGAAGTTTGGCCGGCCTGCGCTAATGCATTTGACTCGGAAATCTCAACTTGACCGGGAACCCTCCTTCTGATTTAAAACAAACTCATTAAACTTGTCAACACTCATTAGGCCTGTAAAACGCTGAACTGGAGCCACTTGGGACAGAAGGCTGTGTGTGTGTGTGTGTGTGTGTGTGTGTGTGTGTGTATGTGTGTGTGTGTTGGGGCTGAAACACATTAAATAGAACTCAGAGAGAAAATAGGCAGGAGTGAGACAAATATGGCCCCCGAGGGACCGGCCTTGGGGAGAGGTGGGAGAGGAGGAGCCGGGAGAAGGGCTCGCTCTTCCTTCTGGGGGGGGATGACCCTGCTGAAAGGTGCCCAGGCTGGGGAGAGCCGGGGCTTCCGTGTGTCGCCATGGCAGGAACCGTCACAATAAAGCACGTTTTTTATAACATGGCTTAAGGTTTGCCAAGTACTTCCTATGGGCTGCCTCAGTCAGTCCTTAGAATGACACGGGGAGAAAACCGACCCGGTGACATTCAGGGACCTGGCCAGGGTCACCCACGCCAGGGAACAGGAGCCAGAATCCCGGAAGCATCAGAGAACACGAGAGTCGGAAGGGACCGTCTGCCCGGGTCTCCCTGATTCTGGGCCGTCCCTGCGCCCGGGCTGCCTTTCCACTAGTCGGGGCCTCAGGGCAGCAGGATGAGGGGGAGCAGAGAAGGAATAAGGGAGTAGGACTATTGAGGTAAGGAAGAGTGTGGGGTTTGGGGTGAGCCCTGGGTGTTCTGGGTGCGGTCCTTGTGATGCAGCCCTGGGGTAGGGAGGGGCGAAGGCAGGAAACAAGAGCCCAAAGAAGCTTTATAAAGGGGGGGTGAGTGGGAGTGGGGAGGAGCCACATCAGTCTGGGGGAGGATGAGGCAGTGTAGTGAGAAGAGCCCTCTGTTAACTTGAAGGCAGAAGATCTGGTTCTAGACACTGTGTGGCTAGCGTTGGATAAGTCATCATCACTCTATGCACCTCAGTTTCCTCATCTGTAAAATGATTGGGTTTGATGATGGTCTCTTCTAGCTCTGATATCCCATGTTCTAAGCTCCCTCCCAGCTCTGACTTTCTGTGTTCTAAGGGCCCTCCCAGCTCTGACATCTTGGGTTCTAAGGGCCCTCCCAGCTCTGACATCTTGGGTTCTAAGGGCCCTCCCAGCTCTGACTTCCTGAGTTCTAAGGGCCCTCCCAGCTCTGACCTCCTGGGTTCTAAGGGCCCTCCCAGCTCTGACCTCCTGGGTTCTAAGGGCCCTCCCAGCTCTGACCTCCCGGGTTCTAAGGGCCCAGCCAGCTCTGACATCCTGGGTTCTATCCTACTTCTAGTCTATCCTGACAGTCCAGGAGTCTGCTGCTGCTTTTCTAGCATGCATGCTCTTACTGTGGAAGAACATGATAAAATTCTTAGTGCTCTTTCTTCACAATCAGCCTGTGAAGGAGATATGTATAAATAGAAATAACCCATGCAAAAACTAATGGTTACTGGACTCTATGAAAGGAGCCAAAACCAAATTACAATGTTGGTTTAGAATTGATGATTCCAAATACCCATTTTAGAGACTGAGAAAACTAAGGCCAAGGAGGGAAGGATTTTGGTAAGGTTCTACAAGTAAGTGACAGAGCTGAGATTCAAATCAAGAAACTCATCCAAGCAAAGCTAATTCTCCTCCTGGGTCAATTCTGAGGGGAGGAAAAAGTGCCTTGTGAGCATTGGTAAACAATACAAAGAATGATTTCACTTTATCTAGTGTCTTTTCTGGGTCCAGATCCTCCATTTCATCAGTTTAAGGAACTCCCACAACGGAAACTCCCTTCACTGATGCAAGAGGCCACACTTCTGCAAATTATTGTCCTTAAAAGTTGTCTGGGGGCCACTGAAAGATTAAAAAACTTCCTGACTGATCCCATGGTCAGTACTATATATTTTAATAATAACAACTAATATTTACATAGCCCTGGCTATATTCCAGACCCTGTGCTGAACTCTTTACAATTATTATCTCATTTGATTCTCACAGCTGCCCTAGAAGGTACTATTATTATCCCCATTTTACAGATGAAGGAACTGAGGTAAATAGAGTCTAAGTGATGTGCCCAGGGTCACATGGCTAATAAGTGTCTGGGCAGGCCTTCCTCACTCAGGTCTAGTACTCTGTGTCACTTCCTTGTTAAGTCAGTACTTGAAGTATTAATTTCCCTTGTATGGCAATTTAAGGCTTATAAACTGGCTGGACATTCCATTCTCATTCTCCCAACAACCTTACTGGGTCAGGCATTAGGAACTTTAAGGAAACTGAGGCTCAGAAAAAAAAAGAACAATTTGTCCAAACGGAGGATAATGACCCCAGATTTTCCAGGCTCCAAGGCCATGGAGGACAGCCAGGGGGCCCAGAGGATGGAGCTTCTGGTCTGAAGGCAGAAAGACCTGAATTCAAATCTGACCTCAGATACGTCCTAGGAGTGTGATTCCCCAGGCAAGTCACTTATCCTGTTTGCCTCAGTTTCCTTATCTGTCAAATGAGCTGGAGAAGGAAATGGCAAACCCTTCCAGTATCTCTGCCAAGAAAAACCTCATCGGGGTCATGAAGAATCGATTGAACAACAAAGCCATTGCTGCTTTACACTGGGAGCCTTGTCACTCATAGCCCATCTCTCATATCTGGATAGCAGCATCTTAACCCCTTCCTCACCACGAAGAGATCTTCATTTAATTCAACAAACAATTCTGCTTAAATAAGGAACCATTATGAAACACATTGACAATGGAACCTTTAAAATGATTTTAAAAAAATTCTAATCAACAACATAAATAAACGTACATCTTAATTCTTAGAGCACTAATCGAAAGAATGCAATATATCATTGGGAAGGAGAAAGGAATAAACACTTCTATGGGGCCTACTAACTTCCAGGCACTATAAATAATGTCTCATTTGATTCTTACAACAATCCTGCAGAGCAAGTTTTGCTAATATCTCCCTTTTTTGGCTGAGGAAACTGAGGCAGACAAAGGTTATATAAAGGTTCTATGTGCCTAGAGTCACACCATTGATAAATTGTCTGAGGCAAGGTCTGAATTTAGGTCTAACTCCAGTCCAATGGAGTTGCCTTAATTGATTTGATTTTTCTTTTTACAATAGATTTGTTCTCTCCTCTCCCCCACAGCCCTCACACAGCCTTGTATGTGTGTGCATTCATGTATACTTACATGCATCTATTTATTTATTTACTCTTTCATGTGTGTGTGTATATATGTACGTATGTATTTTTGCTTTAACCAGGTTGCTCTGCTGCTCAACAGCAGAGCCTCCAATTCCCATCACCCCTTGTCAAGGAGATGGCATGCTATGGCTAGAAGCTGTCCTGGGCTGCTGGCCCCCCCTCAGCTACTAACTCGCTTCCCTCAGTCTAGGGTCAGTTTCTTCATCTTTAAAATAAGGAAATCGGACTAAATTATCTCCGTGCTGCCTTTCAGTCCTAACATTCTAAGGTCCCCCCTAGCTCAGACAGCCTGTATTCGAAAGATCCACATTCTAAGGCCTTTTCCAATTATTCTGTGTTCTCATGCCCCCCCCCCCCCCCGCCCAGCTCCAACATTCCATATTCTAAGACAAGGGTCCTCAAACTACAGCCCGCGGGCCAGATACAGCAGCTGAGGACATTTCCCCCTCACCCAGGGCTAGGAAGTTTCTTTATTTAAAGGCCCACAAAACAAAGTTTTTGTTTTTACTATAGTCCGGCCCTCCAACAGTCTGAGGGACAGGGAACTGGCCCCTTATTTTAAAAGTTTAAAACTAAGACCTCTTCTGTTTTGTGTTCTCATGTTCCTCCCAGCTCCAACGTTCCATATTCTAAGATTCCTTTCAGCTTAAACACTCTTAGCTTTCATATTCCCCCCAGCTCTGGCTTTTTATTTTCTAAGGTTCTTCCAAGATTTGGCAATATGTATTCTAAGGTCCTTCTAAGCTCCATCATTCTGTGTTCTCACGTCCCTCCTAGATCTGACTTTTGTCATTCTAAAGGCCCTCCCAGCGTTCATATTCTCAGGCCACTCCCAGGTTTGTCATTCTCTGGCTCTGTGTCCTAAGTTTCTACATCTCCCCGGTAGAAGGTGGAAGGAAGGAAGTGGGGTTTTGTCATGATCTAGCTAGATCTGCATTGGTTCTGGGTTGCTGTCTTTGTTATAGTCTTCCCAGATTTGGGGCAGCTCTCTCCCATGGATCCGGTCTGAAGCCCTTCTCCCACAGCTCTGTCTCTCCCCCGCCCCATGTTCAAGGGCCCCTCCCCTTCTTCAATCTCACCCCTAATCTCTGGTCAAGGTTAGGAAAAGGGGGCAGTGAGCCTTGTAAGAAACTTTCTTCCTATTGAGAATTTCATTAACTGCCCAGTGTCTTCTCCCCTGAGCATCCTGATCTTAAGCTGGCGAGGGGGAAGGTCACATTCAGTCCAGCTCGATGGCTGGGTGAACTCCTCCCTGGCTGGGGAGAAACTGGGGAGTTTTCTTTTTCAGACTCACCACTTCTCCAGTCCCCCTATTGTTGCCACTCTCCCAGGCTGCTCAGATTAATCTGTTCTTATTTGCAATCTGGCAGAAGAAAGCTTCACATCCTAGAGGGCTTGGTGTAAATCTTGCTGTGAGGACCAGGGGTCTGAGATGCTAAGATCACATGTGTCTGCTGTCTCCTGACGCTGCTACTTACGTCTTTTATTATTTAATATTGCACATGTTTATGTACTGGGCTGAGAGGAGCTGAGAAGGTTGTTTGGTCATATCTGACCCTTTATGACCTATTTAATGTTTGTTTTTTTTTAGGCAAAGATACTGAAGTTATTTTGCCATTTCCTTCTTCAGCTCATTTTACAGATGAGGAAATAGAGACAAACAAACAGGACTAAGTGACTTGCCCAAGGTCACACAGCTAATAAATGTCTGTGGCTAGATTTGAACTCAGGTTTCCCTGAACCCAGACCTGGAGCTCTGTCCACTGTGCCCTTGGAAATAAGAAATCTGAGTTCTAATGCCTAATAATAGGCTTTGGGCCTATCATATCATTTCTCTGGATCTCAAATTCCTCAGCTTTACTATGAGGGCATTGAAAGAGATAATATCTAGTCTTTCCCAGACCTAACAGTCTACACTCTAAGGTTCCTTTCAGCACTAAGAGTTTATGTTCTACAGTTCTTCCGAACTCTGATATTCTTTGATTTAAGATCCTTCCCAGTTCTTACTTTGGTTCTTCCCAGATCTCACATTCTATGTTCTAAAATTCAGCCTCAGAGACTTAATAACTGTGTGACCCTGAGCAAGTGATAATCTCTTTCTGCCTCAGTTTCCTCAACTGCAAAATAGAGATAATTATAACATTCCCCCTCCTAGGGTTGTTGTGAGGATCAAATGATATATTTATAAAAGTCTTGGCACTGGGCCTGGCATATAACCTGGCCCTAAATAAATGCTTATTCCCTTTCCTTGTCTTCTGTGATTCCTCACATCTCTAACATTATATGTTCTCATGGCTTTGCTAGTCCTGACATTCTGCATTCTAAGGGCCCTCCCAGCTCTGACATCCCGTGTTCTAAGGGCCCTCCCATCTCTGACATTCTGCATTCTAAGGGCTCTCCCAGCTCTAACATTCCATGTTCTAAGGGCCCTCCCATCTCTGACATTCCATGTTCTAAGGGCCCTCCCAGCTCTGAGATCCTGTGTTCTAAGATCCCTCCCAGCTCTGACTTTGTCTTCTAAGGGACCTCCAATTCTAACATTCTATGTTCTAATGATCTTCCCAGCTCTTATATTACCTATTCTAAGGGCTCTTCCAGCTCTGACATTGTGTTCTAAGAGCTTTCCCAGCTCTAACATTCCATGTTTTAAAGACCCTCCCAACTCTGGCATCCTGTGTCCTAAGGTCCTCCCAGCTTTGACTTTGTGTCTTCTAAAGGCCCTCCTACCTGTATTTTAAGGCCCCTTCCAGTTCTGACATATTATATTCTAACAGTAAGTGTTCCAAGGTCCTTTCTTGGCATAAAATTCTAAATTCCAATTAGGGTAAACATTGAATTCTCCCGATAACTTCTTAAGCAATTCTAACATTCTACGTGGTAAAGTCCTTCTAGCCCTAATGTTCTATATCCCTCTCAACTCTAAAATTTGATGTTCCTATTTTATCTCTCAAGTTTCCTTCCTCCATGAAGAGGAGCTAGGATATTTAGAGACTTGGAACAATAAGAGCCCCCTTGATAAATGCAGTTAAGCCAGGGTTTTCTGATGAAAATACCTTCCAAAATCTCCCCTCTTCCCCCCTCCTTCCCCCTCCTCTTGCCTTTCCCCTGTCCATAGCCCACATACTGTCCGAAAAAGTACACATTTTATGGACAAAATGCCAAGGGGGCAGCTAAGAGTTGAAATGACCCCAGGCCGGTTTAGTTACCTCCTGGAGCTGCCTTCTATGGGGTTTTATTAATATTCCCGCTGGGCGGGGAGGAGGGAGTGTTTGCTGGGGAGTCTATCTGGCTAGCCGCCTGCCTATTCCTGGCTCCTGTTTTTGTCTTTATTGGTTTACTTAGGTGTTAATCCCTGAACAATTGGGCTGGCCTGACCAGAGAGTCTTGGCCCTATTCTTGTTTACATCTCATTAAAGGGTCTAAAATGGCACTTCCCCTTTCAAACCCTCCTGCTTTTGAGATCCCGGGTCCAGCCCTGGCCCTTTGAAGCCACTACCCAGGAAAGCCCCCAAGGTTTGCAACTGGGCAGGTGCAGGCAGGAAGGGGGAGAAGGCCTTACAGAGGGCCTTCCTCAGTCCAGTCAGGAGTGTGTTTGTGTGTGTGTGTGTGTGTGTGTGTGTGTGTGTGTGTGACTGAATGAGTATGTGTGTGTGTGAGTGTGTGTTTACATATGTGTGTGAATGAGTGTGTGTGTGTGACTGAGTGTGTATGTGTGTGTGTGTGTTGTGTGTGTGTGTGTGTGTGTGTGTAAGTGTGTGTGTGAGTGACTGTGTGCTAGAAAAAAGATCCAGGGAGAGGGATATGGTAGTCACCAAGGCAAAGGCCTCCAACCAAAGAAATTCCATGTTAGTGTGGGAGGAAATTCAGAAGACAAGAGGACGCACAAATAGCTGGAAGGGAGACAGAGTGATGGGCTCCCTTGTGGGGGCTAGAAGGACTCCAAGACTTGTGCTTCATTACAGGAAAGGTTAGCAGAACAACTGAGAACTGTTACTAAATGTTAAATTTCTAGAGTGCAAGGAGCATATTTCATTAGAATCTGAAGAATTAAAGTCCAGTCTTGTCGTTTCCGTCACTGATTCTGTGATCCTGGACAGCTCACTTCTGTCTTCCCCCATTTCCACCCTACTCTTCCACCAAATCCTCTACCCACCTTAGTTTCCTCCTTGTAAAATGAAGTTTAATTGGATGATTTCCAAGAGTCCTTTCAATGCTGACGTTTTCTATTTCAACATTGTCTTTTAAGACTGCTCTAACATCTTTTAGCCTATCATTCTATCTTTGAACTCCTAGTTTTGGCATTTTATGTTCTTAGGTTCTACATTTATGTTCTAGGTTTTAACATCCTGTGTTGTGGCAAGTTCCTTTATTTTCTAATCTATATTTCAAGACTCCTTCCAGCTCTGATATTCTATATTCTAAGGCCCCTCCCAGCTCTGACATTCTGTGTTCTAAAAGTCTCTCCCAGCTCTGATTTCTCTGTTCTAAGGGCTCTGCCAGCTCTGACATTTTGTGTTCTAAGGCTCCTGTTAGCTCTGACATTCTCTTCAGGCCCCTGCTAGCTCTAATATTCTGTGTTCTAAGATCTCTCCCAGATCTGACATCCTCTGTTCTAAGGAGCCCTCCCAACTCTAACATTCTATGTTCTAATGTGCCTTTGGCTCTAATGCTCTAAGAAAACAGTTTTGATATCAGATACAAATCAGAAAAGTGGAGCTCTGATTCATACTGTACAATTAACCATTTATGGGATCTTAGGGAAATTTGTTAACATCCCTGAATGTTTCTACATGTGTGAAATGAGGAAGTTGGAATTAAATTTCTAAGTTCTCTTCTATCTTTAAATATGGCCTCTCCTCTGTCCCTCCCTAACTCTCTTCCCCAACCCTCCCCCCTCCAGCTCCCCTTCTTTGACTCCTTTCTCCTTCTATGACTCCAAGTCCCATTCAGCTCTAAGAATCTGTAGATTCTATATTAATCTTTGGGTTTCCTGCTCCAGGAAACGATTCTAAAGGGAGAGATTTACCTCCTCTTCACTGTCCCTCTAAGGAAAGCATCCACAGTTCCATTTTTTCCTAAACAATTGTAGCAAAGAGAATCTCCAGGATCCCACAGCAAGCCAAGGATTGAGCCTGAAATAAGCCCCCAGTGACCTCTTCCCAGCCAGCCGGGTCTCTATTAGAGCAGGCAGCCAAGAGCTAGTCATTCAGATTTAAAGCCAGGAGGGAGCTTTAGAGATCTTTTAGTCCAAACCCCACGGGCCATCACATAATAGAAAGAAGGGAAAAGGAAGAGAAGAGGGATCATTTGCCACCAGATAAGCAATAGGCCCTTATCTCTAAAGTCCATTAACAGTGCCCCGGGGCTCCGATCCTAGAACTGGAGGAAAGCATCAGGCCCTCTTCCCACTGCTGATGGAGATAGGAGATTGCCGGCTCACCTCAGATCCGGACTGACTGGGGAGGACCGAGGACAGCACTTGTGGGTCTACACCTTATCCTGCCTTTAGGGAAGAATGAACTTCTTTCCTTTATACGCCTTCTTAGACAATATTCCCGTCCCTCCCCGCACCTAGATAGACACAGAATTCAGAATTGGAAAGAGCCAATGGCCACCATCTGGTTTAATATTTTATTTTACTGAGAAGTAAAACTGAGTTCCAGTGAAAGAAATTACTTGTCCAAAGTCATACAATTACTTATTGGTAAAGCTCAGGGGAAAATGTAGGTGTCCAGCTCTAACATCCTTTCACTTTAGTTTACAGGGGACTGGATCTAAATTTCCTTTCAAGACTTTGAAGGGATCTTGTCTTCTCAATGGGTGAAAGAAGAATGAAAGGGGGAGACAGGATTTGGAACTCAATTTTTAAAAGATAGCTAAAAATAAAGGATTTTTTTTTTCTTGCGGGAGGAGACTCTAAAGGGATAAAAGGGGAGCTCTCTCCATACTGCCGCAAGGATGTGCCTTTGGCAAAGCAAAGCAAGGCAACAAGCATTTATTAAGCTCCTACTGTATGCCAGGAACTTTTAAATTAATTTGTGGGATCTTGGACCAAAAAAAAAATGATAGAATGTTAGATATGAAAGGGGTTTTAAATATCTATTCTACACCACCCCCCTGCTGTTTCACAGATTGGGAAGCTGAGGCCCAGAGAAATTAGAATGACTTATCCAAGATCATACAGCTAAATCACTCTGTCTCTTTGGTGAGAAAAGGAATCCCTCAGAAACAAGAAGGAGAATTTTCCTCTATGACTTTATAATCAAAAGCAAGATCAGAATTACATAGGAATTGGAGGCATCATATCAACGTCATCACCATCTGCAGTATCTAACAGTTTTCTAAGCTCTTTCTTTTATGGTTTGACTGTTGAGATATTCTCATCTGCCATTCCTAGCTATGTGACCTTGCACAAGTCATTTTGCCTTAGTTTCTATATCTGTACCATGAGGATTATAGTATTTGTACTACCTACCTCAAGAAGTGATTTTGAGAAAAACGTTTTGAGAATTCTAAGCACTACATAGATATGAACTGTTATTACTAACCACAGATCACTATTGTGGTGATTAGAATAATCTTCAAGAATAAAGGAAAGGAACAAAGAGGGAACTTTGGAGAGGTGTTTTATTTTGTTTTGCTAGGTGGGAGGGGGAAGCCTTCTGGAGTTTTGTGAGTTCTGAATTCTCTCCACTTAGCACTACTGCCCCCCCAAAAACTAGTTTTATAGGCTATAAAATTCGTGCACAACTATTATCTCATTTAATCTTCACAAGGTAGACTAGAGATTATTGTTCCCATTTGGCATACGAGGAAACTGATCCAGAGAAGAAAATTCTGTAACTGGAGAATGTTAGAATTATAGAACAATGCTTCCCAAAGCACTTGTGACATGGATCCTTCAGGATTTTTCCCCCGTCTTTAACTTTTTTCCCCTTAAAGAAATTATCTTTTGAGGGAAAATACTTCTTAAAAAGACAAAATAGAAGTTAATTTTTACAATTATTTTTGGAAAGAACAATTTTACAAGAAACTCACTACCTGGGTGACGTTCAGGAAGTCTCAACTTCTAAGCAAGGACTTCTCTGTGACTTACTGACAGTTTTACTCATATGAAATACCAGATCCTTCCATTATTGCTTTGCTTTCTTACAAAAGAAAAAAAATGGATAGAGTGCAGGGTGTGGAGTCCGGAAAATTCCGAGTTTAAATTCGGCCTTAGACACTAGCTAGGCAAGTCACTTAACTCTGCCTGCCTCAGTTTCCTTAATTGAAAAAAATGAGCCGGAAAAGGAAATGGCAAATCAGCCCAATGTCTTTGCTAAGAGAACTCCAAATAAAGTCACGAAACGACCAAACAACAAGACAAAGTTAAAAAAATAAATCACCACTTAAAGCTATTTTCGGAAGGTTACACAAGAAAATCTTAGACCGTAGGTGGTCGGGGCTGGCAGGAAGCTAAACTAGAAAGGATTTTAGAACGGAAAGTCAAAGTTGGAAGGGACGTGAGGACGTAGACTGTCAAAGAGATGAGACGGACGTTAGTAGATAGAAAGTCGAAGTTGGTTGGGATGGTAGGACACGGAGCGTTAAGAATTGCGAAGAATCTAGAATCTAGAATGTCGGACTTGAGACGGACCTCAGTTCGTGGAAGTCAAAACTGGAAGGGACTTTAGAACACAGAAGCTTAGAACGTAAAGACATTGGAACGGTCAGTCAACTAATATTTATTAAGTGCCTTCAATAAAGAGCTGAAAGAGACCGATTCTCTCCCTTTACAGATAAAGAAACTGAGGTCCAGAGATGGGAAAGTGGCTTCCCATCCCCGAGGTCTTTCCCTAGCACCCATGCGACTGCGGCGGGGTCAGGGTCGCGGGCTTTCCCTCGGCTCTCCTTCGCGATCGCGATCTTCACGTCCCCTCCCCCTGCCCCGGGTCCCCGAAGTGTCCACCTCTTGACTTTATCCACTAAGTCAATAGTTTCGTAGCGTCTCTCCTCCCCCACCCCTTTCCCCCTCCCTGTCCCCTCCCCCCGGCCTGAGCGGGGAGCGCCCCGCGTCGCCTCCCGGTTTTCTTCTTGGGATAATGGGGTTTTTTTGTTGTCTAATCAGCCTCCTGAGGGGCCGGGAGGCCGGCAGAACTTCCCCGGCGCTTGTCGGCGAAACTGAAAACGGGATTAGACAGAGGCCGCTGCACACTCCATAGTTAGGCGCGAACAAGCATTCGGCTTTGGAGGGCCTCAGTCGGCCAGGGCCACTTCATCTTTCAAGTTGTTTGTATTTCTAAAGTGGCCACTGAGGCGCGAGGGCGGGGCGGGGGAGGGGGAGGAGGGGGAGAAGGGGAGTGCCGAGGGCGAGGGGACTCACAAAACGCAGGGGGGAGGGGCGGGGGAGGCTGGGGGAAGGGCGGGGGAGGAGAAGCCGGAGCCCCGGGGACTGGGGGGGAGGGAAGGAGGGCGTCTCGGGCCCGGGAGCCCAGGCTAGGGATCCACTTAGGAGTTGGGGAGGGGGGGTGGTGGAAGAAAACAGACTGAAAAACCACAGATTGGAGGCCACAAACATTTCTGAACAACCCAGAGAGGTCCGGGGACCGACACGGAGAACATCAGGGTTGGGGCCTTGGGATGACCCAGCGGAGGTCCTTAGAACACGGGATATTAACCGAGTATAGTCCTAGACGTGGAATGGTAGAAATGAACCGAGGAATCTGCAGCCATTGAATGAATGGCAGAGCTGAGAGGGCCCTTAGCAAACATCTGAAACTTCCTCGTTCCATAAAAGGGAAAGGAGGTGCCCCAGGGTCAGGTACTTGCTCCAGGTCACAGATTAAGCTCGCGAGGAAGTGGCCGGGTTCTTAGTGGAACCTGGGGCTCCGGACTCCGACGCATTAGCGTTTCCCTCTTTAAACCTCCTTCCGGGGTGTGAGGGCATGGCCAGCCAGGGGACAGGTTGTGAGGGGAGGGCTAAGAGCAGTTGGAAACCTGGTCCTAATCGGCAGCTCTCCCGTTTTCTAAATGCGATCTCAGTGATGGTTGATTCCTGCCTGGAGAGTTCCTGGCGTTGTACCCCAAGGGAGATACTTTGGCCTATGTGAAAGGGCGTGCTTCTTAGGCACATCTCCCCTCCGCATCCCCTAGCTCGGCCAATGAGCGGGGAGGCTTCGGATGGGACGAGGGAGGCCCCCGGAAAGAGCCCTTCTTGCTCACAAGAATCGGGTTCAAGTTCCATCTTGAACTCCACGTCGGCGCTAAGAAAGCAACCCATGACCTGACATTATGCGTGTTATTTTACAGCTCAGAGTCTCAGCATTGCCATCTATAAAATGGGGGTATTACAATTTTGCTCTACCTTACAGAATAGTTAAGATAAAACCGATAAATTGAAAGGCCCGATCAAGCTTGAAGCGCTAGCAACCTTGCACTTCGGGAGAAAAAGCTCCATGGAATGACCAATTATTACTACTGGAGGTTTAGATCTTTTTTGTGGGTATATGGGGGTGGGGGGAGTGCTGTCAAGCTCTCTACCTAATCTCCCAGGCTTCTGTCCAGAGAGCGTCAGTAGTCTGGAAGCAGGTGAAGTGAGGAGCAATTCTTCAAGCCCTACCCAACCCAAATGGAAAAATTTGAGTTGGTTCCTAAAGACTGGAGCTGGGCCCCAACTTCCCCCAGAGAGAAAGGAGGGACACAGGCAGGCTCTGGGCTGGGCTTTGAGGGAAAAGGTTTGCCTGCTCAAGATGCCAGGAAACAAGAGAGGGGTAAGGAAAAGATGTTTTCGGTGACCTTACTGAAATCTCCGTTTATTTACCCCCTTCGGGCTAGCGTGGCCCAGGACAGGGGCTGGGAGGTCAGGGACCCTCCAAGTTTAAATATAGACTATGCATTGTGTGAGACTCCCGGGGTGATACTCGTACTTGGGGATGTAGTCTGAGAGTTTAGCGGTGGGAGGGGGTGGGGAGAATGGGACTCGGACCTCCCTCTCCCTGCTTAGCTCACTTAAATCACTAGAGCCGGGCCTTGGGGACCACAAAGAGCTCTTCTCTCAGGGGCTCTTCTTCCCTCTCTTCTTCCCCCCTCCCCCACATTTTTCTCTCGTTTTTCCTAGTTACTGGCTTCAGCCCCCAATCTCCCCTCCCCTGGCACCTCCAGGCCTGCTGTTTGGTAGGTGTTGTTTGGCCCCTGCTTCTCCTCTGCCCGGACCCGGCTCTACAAGTAGTTCCACAGAAACTGATGGGGATCGAAAGTCCAACAAACCCTAGCACACAGGACCACCGCAACAGAGGAGAAAATATCAGGAGCGCACAAATCAGCACGTACGACACGGGGAAAACCAGAAGGCTTACAGGACACAACAAAATCCACACGGAAATACAACACGCAAAAAACAACAGAGTGGGAAAAACAAAGGGAGACAAATAATACCCAGCATCCAAACACAAAATAAGGAGCGCGCTGGCACACACGCACTTCTCCAAAGTAATTTCCATTCTCTGTCTTGAGTTCGGAGAGTCACTCCAGAGTAGCATTAAAGAGAACTCTGGAAGAAATCGAGGGGTTCCTCCTGCCTCCTTCATCGTAGCTTCCCTTGACCCCCAAACACAGCCTCATCTCCCTTGGTCTGGTGGAAACTAGGAGCGGATGAATTATTAATTTGATTCGAGAGTCCAATCCCCCGAATAAAATGGATAATTCGCCCGCTTCTATTTCATCCAGGTCTATTTGTCCCCTTTCTTTCTTCTCCCCTCCCACGGGGATCCCTAAAACTTCAAATCTGCGTGGCTTTGAGATCTTTGGAATGGAAAGAAGGAAGTGGTGGGCCGGCAGAAGAGTTTCCCAAACTTGCCTCCTCCACTCTGCTTTTTGAGGGGAGGAGAGGGGAGGGAGGGAAGGGGATGGGAGGTGAATCTTGCCCGGGCCTTAAGAAACTCCGGGAGAGTTCAGACCAGGGTTTTCAGAATGTTTCTTGAGCCCTCCCGCTTCCCCACTCCATCCCCCCCCCTTTTTTTTTTGTTGGGAAGGAAGGTCCAGTGTCTCTTTGATCTGCGATCTTTCGGCGCCTCAGACAAAGAGAGCACTGAAGGCGAAAGCCCCCTGGGTGCCTCTAGTACTCGGCCCCTCCTCCCCCAGGCACCTCGGACCCCAGGCTGGAAGGACCCCGACCAACAGTGCTCTCCGGGGTCAAGCGGAGGGCTTCCTTCCAATTTTAGTCAACCCTAAACACACACATATACACAGAATCTAGAGGAACCCAGGAGAAAGAACAATACTCGGGGGTGGGTGTGAGGAAGAGGAGTGTAGGACCGACAACTAACGCTTACTCATAAAGTAACCCTCAAACTCTACCCAGGGTATCTGCTCTGCGCCTCGAGGGAAGGCGGCTTTGCTGTGGAGGCTTGGCCTCTCAAATCCCGCCTCTGGGAAAGGCAACCAGGATGAGGAGGATCCAAGACCGGCTCCTTTCCCTCTTCACTTTTGGACAATCTGCCACCAGGCCCACTCCCCTCTCTGTGTAGCAGGGGGCCCTCAGAGGGTTGACAGTCCTCTCCAGAGATCAGGCTTTTTTCTCTCTCTTTTGTGATGTGGAGCTTCCTTCTACTTCTCCTCCTTGGAGGAGGATCTCTCTAAAATACACCTGATACAGATGAGGTGGGGGGAGGGGGAGAGTCTACAACCTGGATTCCAATTTACCACCCTAGTTTGGGCACTTGGCTGATGTGATGCTGCTCTGGCCGACCCAGTCTGGGGAAAGCGGAACCTCTCAAAGGAAAGGAAAGGATATTCCTGAGCAAGTCAGTTTTCCGCCCCCCTTCTAAGGTTGTTTCTTCAACTGTGAAAGGAGAGACAAGATGTCTATCTCATTATTCCTTTCCAGCTATTTCCATGTCCTAAATTCTTTCTCAACTCTAACGTTCTATATTCTAAACCCTTTCCACCAGCTCTGACAATCTAGGCTCTAAGGATCTTTCCAGCTCCATCCTTGGTTTTTAGGGTTTTTTCGGCTGCAACGTTCCTTGTTTTTAAGGTCCCTTCCAGAGTTTTAGTCTGGATAAAGGGGAACCCGCGGATCTGTCTGTCAGGAAGAAGTCCTGGGTTCTATTTCTGCCCTTTCCCCTCACGTACAGCTCTCTAGCCCTTTGGGACCAGCGACTTCCGAGCCGAAGGCTTGGGGACTCTGATCCACGTTCCCTATTTCCCAGAGGGACAAGGGAATTGCAATTTCAGTCAAAACCAAAACCAAACCAAACCAAAATCCGGAAAATGACAACTGAGACTGCCGAAGCGACTCTTGGATCCGGGAAAGGTAAGAGATGACGCGTGGTCAGTCTTTTAAGTCTCCCTTACCTCCTTTTATCCCCCCTCCCCCTCCATCCCCACCGACATTCTGTTTATTTATTGAATGAACCAACTCCCCCGACTCTATCCTCAGCCACCACTGCCCCAGCCCCGGGAGACGTTGAGGACCATCCCCTTCTCAGCTCATTCATCCTAAGGCCAGAACTAGCGAAGCAAGTAATCGGAGCGCCTCAGATGTCCGCGCCCGCCCCGCCAGCCAGAGCGAGGCTCTAATTAATAGCCCGCGATCCCTGCGAGCCGTCGGGCCGTGCGGTAATATGATGAACTCCCTTTGTGCGCGTGTCACCGAAAATGTTTCTGATAAGGGGAAGCAAAGCGAGGATCAAAAGGCCCTCGCTCCCCGGCTTCCTCCGGTCCTGCCGCCACTCTCCCTTTGCTCCTCTGCTCTGCTCTTCTCTCCTGTCCTCCCTTTTCCTCTCTCTCTCTCTCTCTCTCTCTCTCTCTCTCTCTCTCTCTCTCTCTCTCTCTCTCTCTCTCTCTCTCTCTCTCTCTCTCTCCTCTCGATCTCCATGTATCATTATCCCTATCTCTTTGTCCTTCTTCTATCTAAGCTTCATCCCGCATTTCCGAGTCTTTCGGGGCTTTGCTTTCTCTCTTTCTCACGACTTTTGTCCCCATCTTCCTAATTTTCTGCCTTTTTGCTTCTCTCTACTGGGTTCTCGCCTGGCTTTCTAAGGTTCTTGCTCACTGTGTCTATTTGTTTCGCTCTTTCTGTGCGTCTCCCTTTTCCTCTCCCTTTTGGGGGCGCGTTGAACTCCACCGTTCGGCTTCGGCAATGAACTCACTGGCAGGCTCCCCAAGTCCGGGTCGCTGCCCGAGATCTGGAGTCACCGACTTAAAACAGCTCCTGTCCTACTGGCCGAGAACACACTCGGGCCCACGCGGGCACAACGTCACAATTCGGACAGTTCCGGGGTGACACACTTCGGTGAGTCAGTACCGCCCCGGAGTCTTGCGTCCTGCCCTGCGGACACACTTTGTACAGCCACAGAATAGAAAGGACAGCCGTCGCCCCAACCGAAATACACGTTGTGTGGGTCCGGTCCCCAGGGGAGCAACGATGGGGCAGTGGAGAACACGAATAGTAACAGAAATAATGTTAACAATGACGGTAGCTTCCTTTATATAGCGCTTTGAGGTTTCCAAAGGGGGGGGGGGGCGCATACATTCGAAGAGTTCAATAAAATACACAGATCTCAGCCCCACCCCTGTAGCTCCCTCTAGTGATTCCCAGCTCGTGGGCTGGAGCTGGGGTCCAGAGATGCCCCTGTTATCTTTGCGGGAACACCATACACCGGGGTCTCCAGCCTCTACTAGGGACACCTGACGGCTCCAGTACCCGCCTCTTTGACCCCTTGGTCTGGGACTGAGGGGGAGGAGGGGAAGGATCTGCTTCCCCCCTTCCCTGTTTTCAATCCCTTCCTCTTTCCCCTGAGTCCTCCTCCCCTCCCTTCCTCCTCTTGTCCCTCACCCCCTTCTCCCTACCCCCCTCTCCTGTCTCCCCCTGACCCCTGACCTGCCTCTCCCTCTCCTTCTTTGTTTGAAGTTCAGGAGAGAACTTTCCAATAGCAGCCATTCTCCCCTACCCCCACCCCCCCACCCGGCCAGCCTTAGGTCACCGTTCTGCCTTGATTCGATTTGGGAGCTCCTTCCCCCCTGGCTCGACCCTAGCCCGGGCCCACAGCCTCCGGAACAACCCAAGGAAATACTGACCTTGCTTACACCTTTTTTCTCCCCCCAGCCAAAATAGTCTCGAAAGTTTTTTTTTTTTGGGGGGGGGCAAAATGGGGGAGGGGATGCACGAAGAAAGCGGAAGCTGAAAGGGAGAGTGGCTACATTAAATACCCGATTTCCAAATTTAAAGAGAAGAAATACACCCCGATACAAGCACTACTTGCAAATGCTAACCTTACTGCCTTTTTGAAAACAAGGAACTTATCACTGAAGGACTTTAAATGGAGGGATTTGGATCCTCGTTAAAGACAGATATAGGGCTAAGATCTCTGGGACGGAGCAGGCAAGAGACCTCTCACTAAATAGTAGTTTTAGAATTCTCCCCTAAAGTCCTCCGGAACTCGAATATTCTATATTCTAAGGTCTCTCCCATTCTAGATCCTAAGCGATCCCTTCAAACTCTCACATACTCTAAGTCACTTCCCAGCTCAAACAGTCTATGTTCTAATATCTCTTCTAGTTCTGACATTTTATGTTCTAAGTTCTCTTCAAGTCCCAACATTTTGTGGTTCTAAGATTCTATTGATCTCTTTTCTTTTCTTTCTTTCTTTTTTAACCAATGCTTTCTTAGGAATGCCTGGAATGCTATCCCCCTCCTCCCCTTTACCCATCCTTCAAGGCTCAACGCACGTCCCACAATCTTTGTGAAGTCTTCTCTTTGCACCCCAGACAAGTCAGTTTTTAAACCTTAGTAATAATAAACCGCAACACTACTTATATGAGCTTTTTTTTTTGGGGGGGGGGTGTTCCAAAGCCCTCTCCTACCCAACCGATGTTCTCAAACTTCCTGCTGTGAGTGGGGCAGAGCAGGGATTATTATCTCCCTTTTACAGATGAGGAAAAGTACTTTGCATGTTCTACTCCTCTTGCATTGATGATGGTTTCTGACTCCCGTGATTATTTGTTATCCCCCCCCCCAGTCTTATTTTCCCAATGAAAATAGTGAATTCCTTGCGTTCTCGAGGAATTTTTTTTTAAATTATCCTCGTATCTCTAGGACCAGCTGGACCAAATAATAGGTGTACAATGAACAGACATATTCTTTTGGATGCTGGTGATAGAACTTTGGGGAAGAAATATCATAAAAGAATCTTTGTTTGCTTCCAGTCTCTCTCTCTCTCTCTCTCTCTCTCTCTCTCTCTCTCTCTCTCTCTCTCTCTCTCTCTCTCTCTCTCTCTCTCTGATCCCCCTTCCTTCTCTCCATACCTATACAGAAATATTTCGAGTGACAACTATCATATTCACAAAGACATAGTGTGTGTGTTTTTTCAAGGCCAAATAATCACCTTATCGCTTTAAGGCTAGTGTTATATGTGCTTTTAAATCCTTCCATGTAAATTCCACTGAAAATTTGGAAAGCTGAGGCAGGGGGAGGGGAAAGGGAAGGGGGAGGGGGGGAGGTTAATCCGGGTTTAACGCTATGATGCAGTCACAGGACCAGGGTTAGCCTGATTGTGTTATCTCTCCCCAACATTTGAGGCTCCCATATTTCACCCAGCCAAATAGCTGCGAGAGAAGTGCAGATGGCGGCAGTCGGCCCGCCTCAGGAAAATATGTTATTAATATCTAAATAACTTCCCAATACTGTCTGGTAAATCTCCCCTTCACCATTCCAAATGATGAATTCGTTTGAAGTCTTCCCCCTGTCTCATCTTTTCAATGTCTCTCTCTCTCGATCTTCCTCCTTTTCTTAACCAGGCTTATTTCAAACTGGTAAATATCTAATTCCTTTAACCACTGGGCCAATTGCCCAAGTCTCTTATGTACAATGCCTGGAAAACCTCCGTGTTTGGAAATGTCTTGAGGTGGACACACAGCAGATTGGTCTCCATTTGGTAATGCTTAGGAGAGGTGACTTCAGGACGAACCAGGAAGCCAAATTCAGGATATAGTTTCTTTCTTTCTTTCTTTCTTTCTTTCTTTCTTTCTTTCTTTCTTTCTTTCTTTTTTTTCTTTTTTCTTTCTTTCTTTCTTTCTTTCTTCCTTCTCTTTCTTTCTTTCTTTTTTTTCTTTCTTTCTTCTTCCTTCCTTCCTTCTCTTTTTCTTTTCTTTCTTCTTTCTTTTTTCTTCCTTCCTTCTTTCTTTCTTTCTTTCTTTTTTCTTTCTTTCTTTCTTTCTTTTTTCTTTCTTTCTTCCTTCTCTTTCTTTTTTCTTCCTTCCTTCCTTCCTTCCTTCCTTCCTTCCTTCCTTCCTTCCTTCCTTCCTTCCTTCCTTCCTTCCTTCCTTCCTTTCTTCCTTCCTTCTTTCTTTCAACAGTAAATTCCTGGTAAAGTATAGCTTTTTAAAATTCATTGCACTTCTTTGGGCCTCAGTTTCCTTCTTTGTAAAATCAAGTCAATGAACTAGGCAACCTCTCAGATCCCGTCCAGCTGTGACATTCTGTGTCCTAAGGTCTCCCGGCTGTAACAGTCTATGTACTCTTAGATCTCTTTCAACATAAACAGCTTCTATCCAAAGATCCCTTCCAACTCTGACATTTTCTATCCTGATGTTTTTTTCCAGCTCTGACATTGGGTTCTAAGGCTTTGGTAGTCTGGGTTCTAATATTCCTTTCAGCTTGGATGTTCTATGTTCTAAGGAATTCAGGGAGGTCCTTTCTAGTTCTGATAGTCTTATGGCTTATCCTGGACATTCTCGAAATCCCTGAAATGTATCTCCTCCTCTCCTTCAGTACTTCCCCCTTCCAGGCTCCCCTTAGGAACACCGGGTTGGGCTACCCTGCCTTCTCCTGGGTGGATAATTACTCTCCCCTCCCCTGCTTTCCCTTGTTTAAAGTTTGCTTTTTAAAATGTCTTGTATTCGATTATGCTATTCATTCTCCCTCCAACCTTATCTCCTTCTGTCTCTTCTCTCCTTCCCGTCACACTTGATTTAGGAGAGAGTTTATCTTGCAAACATTTGCCTACTTTGTTTATTTACACCAGGTTCTGAGGCTACTAGCTAGTGAAAGCCTGTGTTTGCCTTTGTAATTGTTATCTCCCTTTATTGTTGTATTGCATTTGTCTCAGCTTCGTGTTCTGCTTTTTTGGGGGGAGGGGGCATGGGGGAAGGGGTTTGTCAGCACCGGGTGTTCTAACTCTGTGGAAATGGCCTTCTCTGTTGGGACTTTCTCACTCCCCTCAACCTTCCTTCTCCAGCACCATCATCGCCTCTCTCTCTCTCTCTCTCTCTCTCTCTCTCTCCTCTCTCTCTCTCTCTCTCTCTCTCTCTCTCTCTCTCTCTCATCCTCTCTCCCCCCACCCCTCTCTAGCCCCACTGAATATGCACGGAGGAGCCCAGGCGAAAGCCAGCGAATTGCCTGACACCCTCCTATCTTTCTCCTGGCCCCCATTATGCGAAGTTGATCCTTCTCCGAACAGGCACAAATCCAGCCTGGTCTCTGTTTGATTAGATTGCCAACCGGGGTAATCCTTTGATTTGGTGAAGTGTCAATTACCTCTCTTAAAACACACATTTACCGAGGAGGGAACTTGTTGGTTTAAATCAATGCAGATGGCTTCTGATAAATTGACTATCAGCTAGCACCCCACCCCCACCTGCTTAGGCTCCCTTCCTCTCCTTGTTTTCTCTTCGATCACACCTCTCCCCCCCCCCCCAACACACACACACACACACACACACACACACACACACACACACACACAGGCAAGCACACACTTCTTTCCCTCCCACCTTCCTCTCACTAGTCCAGTAAACAATGCCACTCCCAGGTGTGAAGCCGAAAATGCGGCGGGGGCCGAGAGGAGCTGCTCCCCCTTCCCCTATTCACTCGCTCCCCCGGAGCCTAATTAAATTTGGCAGGTCCTTGTACGCACAATCAAAACAGCTTCCTCCAGTGTAGCAAGCCACAGAAAACCGCATTAGCAGACTCGGCCAAATTAAATTGTTGCTACCTCCTCTTTTCAAGTGTCTAAATAGACCTTCTTCCCTCCCGCCGCTACTTCCCCACTCCCGTACTACACCTGTAAATTCATCAGCCCCCTTCCGCCCGCTTAAAAATACAGAAGAAGAAAATAAAAAGGAAAACAAAGAGACACGACCTGGATCCGCCCACACACACTGCCCTAGACCCGTCCTGGGCCACCCGGAGCCCCGGCCGCTTCCTCTCCAAGGCCTCCTGACTCCAAAAGAAACATTTCGGGAGTGGGTTTTTAAGATTTGAGGGTCAAGGGGGAAGACAGATTTCCTTCATGGGTTTGGCCGAAAATCGTTTCAAGTACCCACGCGGAGTTTCTTTCCTAGCTCTGCTTTCTAGCTCCGACCCTGTCAGTTTCAACTATGACCTGGTCAGTTTCCGTGTTGACCTCCACAGTTTTCTCTCTCTCTCTCTCTCTCTCTCTCTCTCTCTCTCTCTCTCTCTCTCTCTCTCTCTCTCTCTCTCTCTCTCTCTCTCTCTCCCCTATATATTGTTTTCGGTCTCACTCTTCTTCCAGTCTCACTAGTTTCTTCAGCTTGGGTTTCCCTTCCCTCGGTTCTTTCCAACTTGTTCTTTAAAGTCTGTCCTTCCCGGAATCAAGGGGGGGGGGGCTCTTTCCTTTTTCACAAACTATTGAGCCCTTTCCTCCCTTCTCGAATCCCGAGATTGAGGTAAAGGGGGGGACAGGACTGGGGTGGGGAGGAGAATGGAGGAAGAGTCGAGAAGGACAAAGAGTTGGCCCATCTACGTTCCCAGGTGAGGAAGATAGCGCGGACTAGAATCTGGGATCCTAGGTGGCCGTACTAATATCAGCAGCTCGGATAGTAAGTAATACCTCAGTCTCAGCAAGGCTAAGAGTAGAAAAGAAGAGGAGGAGAAGGAAGAGGGAGAGGGAGGGAGGGGAAGAGAGAGAGAGAGCGAGAGAGACAGAAAGAGACGGAGACAGAGAGACAAGGAGAGACAGAGAGACAGAGACTATGAACGAGGAAAAAAGAGAAAATGGGGAGAAAAGAGAATGAGAGAAAGGAGAAGGAGGGAGGGAGGGAGAGAGAGAGAGAGAGAGAGAGAGAGAGAGAGAGAGAGAGAGAGAGAGAGAGAGAGAGAAGGAATACGAACGGCTCATGAATATCAGCCCAAGGCAAGCAGGAGTGAGCTGTTCAAAGATGAAAGTGCAGAGAAATAAAAGCCCAATTTAATCTGCTTTAAAACCCTTCGACTTAACGTTTGTGCTTCAAACTCTGAGAGTGAGGACTGATTGCGGATAAATAGTTTCTTACCATGCCTCGAAGCTATTACACCCCTCTCCAACACAGTTCCCTATTCAGCAGCCCCACTTTTCATTACCAGCTCTAATAAGTCTTAGCATTATTAAATGCCAAGCAGACGATAGAAAGAAACCAGCGCAGGGAGGAATCTCTCCTTAGCTCTTAAAGAGGAGAGCTCTTAAGCCCCTTCTTTGTCGACTCCCCGCGAGGAGAGGAGCAACCCCCCGAGAGGGCATTTGTCACAAGAGAAGCCCAAACAAAGTTGTGGCTGTCTTCCACCCCCTACCCCCGAGCCCTCCACACACCCCCGGTGCCCTAGCTCTCCTTTCCGTCCGGGGCTTCTCCCCTCCGCCGTGGCCAAGTCGGGAAGGCCGTAGGTTTGGGATTGAACCTTATGGCTGACTGTGGGAGGGGGAACCCCCAAAAGGGTCTGATCTGACGGGGTTCAGAAATAAAGGCTTACAAATCTGGTCCACGCGCCGGGAGCTCTGGCTACGTCCAAACTCACTCACCCACTCAGAGTCAAGACACCCGCCCCCAGACATTCGGATACACTCCGTTGCACAGCTCCGGCCTCACACTTGCTCCTTTCGTTAGTAGAACAATTTATTCGGGATTTGAGTCATCCCCACGGAATCGCCTGCGTTTCTTTCCAGATCTTTTCTCTCTCAAGCGTAATAGAAAGGCAGGGTCCATGGTCCTTCTCAAACTCGGGATAAATGGGCTTCGTTCTTCCTCCTCCCCCCACCCCCGGCAACCTTCACTTTCCCCATAGCAAACCGAACTCCTCACAGGTCTCTCGGGGGCAACCTCTGTCTAACGAAGGCAGTTCGGCAGTCCGGGTTTGAGGCCGCTGCGGGCCAAGAGACCACTGGCTCCCTTCCCTGCTTGCCGGTCCCTGTTTTGGGCCCTTTGCCCTTTCCCGCGGCCCGCGGAGAAGCGAAATCTCGGTACACGGCGGAGGTTCCCCTTCTGTGCCACCGACCCTGAGGCCCTCAGACTTGCTACCTCAGAACAAGAGAGCCCGGCCGAATTCCTAGCAGCTCTCTCTCCCCGCGGACAGTTCCCTTTGCTGGGACTTCAAAAGCTCCCTTTCCGTAGTCAGATTCTCAAGATGGGAAGATTTGCCTCATATATGGAGGAGTAAGGAAAGGTAGAGGGGAAACGGATTTTTATTTTGGCTCAGGGTGGGGACTTTTTTCCACCAGCCAGAAGTACAAAATTGTGTGTGTGTGTGTGTGTGTGTGTGTGTGTGTGTGTGTGTGTGTGTTTGTGTTTAAGCGCAGAAACACATTCCTCTCACCTCCGCTCTATCGCCCGGAAAACAAACAAACCAAAAAACCTCATAACAAAACCCCCCAAGTCCACAGCCGACCCTTAGAGACAGAGTGTGTCGGGGCTCTGCCTGGATGCAAAATTTCGCTGTGTCCGGGGCCTCAGGCCGGCGCCCGAGGGGCCTTAGAATATTCCCCGGCACTCAGAGCAGCGGGGAGCGGCCGAATAACTTAGCTCCCTTTCTTTGCCTCCTCCCCGGCCCTTTGTCCAAGAGCAGCGCGGCTGCTCGCACGTTTTTGAATGTCAATAGCCCGCCCCTTCCCCCGCTCCCCTCCCCAGGACTTGGGCCCTTTCCCTCCGTTCCTAGTCGCCCTCCTTCTTGTACTGGGGCTGCCTTTGTGGGGCAGGATCTGGGCTCGGGAGGCGGCAACAAGCCAGGGGGCTTTGTCTCTGAAGTTCATCTTCAAGGTTGGGAGGAAGAGTCAACAACCGGGCTGATGTGTTGGGGGCGGTTAGGGGAGAAAGGGACTGCTCAGAACAAACGACTGATCCGAAGAATTTCAAAGTTTTCTCCCTAACTCCTTTCTCTGCCTTTCTCAAAGTCGCGCAGCAGCAACGCGCGCACACACACGTACACACACACACACACACACACACACACACACACACACACACACAATTCGGAATTGCCTTCTGCCTTTTATTTTTCCTGCCAATTCCCCGGTACCTCTTCCGATCTCTACTTTTCTATTCATTTTCACCACCTCTGTCCCCTCACGCTCTAGTCTCACTATCACAATTCCCACTCTGCCGGGAAGTAGAGTCAGGAATCCGACAGCCACTCTCTGCTTTCTACCCCCCTCAAATTCAAGAGTAGTTTTCGGTGAGTGCTCCCACCAAGAAAATCGCCCCCAAATCCCGCGCGGGCCCAGATCCCGAGAAACCGGCCACGGAGCCTGTAGTCGGCGCGTCTGTTTCTAACAATCAAGGGTCCCGAGCGAGGGGAGGGAGTCTGGGCCGGGCCAGGCAGGCCGTGGTCCTGCTCTCTGGCCCCCAGTATATGCCCGAGGCTCGAGACTACGGGGATGCTACTTTTCCCCTCATCCCATGACAGGGCCGGAAACTTCGGGACTAGTTTTAGCTTCTTCACTTGCCGTGGGCCCGCCCCAAACCGGCTTCTTCCCGGGGGAGGGGAGACCCGGGCTTTTCCCCACCCCCCACCCCCAGGCAGGCCGCGATCTCCTAGCTCTGCCCCGGCCAGAATGAGGTACCGGATTCCCCCGCGTTCTCTAATTGATATTGATTGCACCGATCACTCAACTGTCAGGAGGAGTTTCAAGGGACCGTTTAGAGAGCAGTAGAAAAAGCTGTCGAACAAATTCATTTAGGGAGCCGCGATACGCCCCCCCCCCCCACCTCCGGCTGCCCTCCCCTAACCCTCCCCTCGCCTACAGTTTCCTATAAATAATTGATCGAGACCCAACTCCCCGCGAACAGGCTAACGCCTTCCTGCACTCACGGCGGGGAAGAGGGTTAGAAGGGAGACCTGACTGACCCCCCACTTCTCCGGAATGGGGGCGGGAGGAGCTTCCCAAAGCTCTCTGAAAACATCACTTCCTTCCGAATCCCTGTACTTCACTCCGCTGAGAAAACAGACTATAATAGGAGGTAATACAATGACGATATAGAGACATACCCTTGCCTTCATTCATTTACTACAATGGCCAGAAATAATAGCAATAACGTGATGCGTATTTGGGGAGGAGGAGAGAGAGCGAGAGAGCCCGGTTTTCCTGATCCGAATACATTCGTCCTTTCCTCCCTCCTAGAGTCTCTGTCCTGTACAATCCAGTTGCTTTAGCCTTAATCTCTCCCTAAGAATCCAGCCCTTTTTAGCGCTTTGGGGAATAAATACAAAGTGCTTTACACCCATCGGCCATATCTAGCTTTTGCAGAGCCTTTGCAAATTTGCAGGACTCTCTTTCCACGTAATCTTAAAAGTTGGATAATGCAAGTAAGTCCTTTTACGGACAAGGAAACCAGATTCAGAGGGGGTAGATCGACTTGGCCGTGGTCACACAGCAAGCATCAGAGGACAGGTATATTCACTTCCAAGTCCAAGGCTGGACAAGGTAGTACACCGATCTTGCTGAACTTATTCACTTAGCTCCTTAGATCTTTTCAATAGTTTTGTAAGGAGGACAGGACAAGTTCTCTAATACCCATTTTCCAGGTAAAGAGAATGAGGTTCTAAGTCGACAAGTGATGTGCCTGGGTTTGCTAGGCAAATTATGGCTGTGGTAAGACTTGAACTCAGGTGCCCTGACTCCCAGGTTAGGACAGTGTGCCTCTTTCAAAGTGGACAAACAAGTCTCTGTCTGTCTCTGTCTCTCTGTCTCTCTGTCTCTCTGTCTCTCTCTCTCTCTCTCTCTCTCTCTCTCTCTCTCTCTCTCTCTCTCTCTCTCTCTGGCGGAGGACGCAGAGGCCCCGGGAGGCCTTTCTCTACCTTTGTCGCCCAGGATGCCGTCGATGCTGTGTTTCGCCTTCTTCTCCCCGTCCTCCTCTTTCTTGTCGCACTCATCCTCTTCCTCTTTCTTCCCGAATTTGATTCTGAGCACACGGCTAATCGAACTCACTAAACCTCAGAAATTCAAAGGCAAAAGAGAAAGTATAAGCTGTGGAGAAAGTAAAGCTTTCCCTCCCACTCCCACCTCCTATCACCACCAGGAGCCTGGCCCCTCCAGCTTTGGGAAAGGAGCGACACTGGCAGCTGCTCGCCCACAAGTGTCC
The DNA here is from genome assembly GCF_016432865.1 of Antechinus flavipes. Taxonomy (NCBI): domain Eukaryota; kingdom Metazoa; phylum Chordata; class Mammalia; order Dasyuromorphia; family Dasyuridae; genus Antechinus; species Antechinus flavipes. The sequence goes on from NC_067400.1 coordinate 586,819,982, forward strand.
CAGCGCAACTTGCACCCGCTGAGAAAGTCATCACACTCAAATATACAACTTACCCATACGGATACCCACGAATACATCCCCAGGTGCCCCCCATAGCTTCCCGGTTTGGTATATAGCGCTAATGTTCACATGCATTAAAAACCCACATTTACAGTCATTCACAAACACGTTGATATACATTTATTCACACACTCAAACATACACACACTTTTGTACAGATGCAACTTTAGGCACATACTCCTTTACACGCGAGAAATATCTGTATCTTTACACACTTGCACACACTTGTGCACAAACATTTCCACATACTTATGCCTGCATTTGTGCACACATCTAAATGAACCCCCTCCTTCTCCAATCCTAAACTGTCCCTAATCAAATGCAGTTAAGCCACCGGCACACCGGAACCGGCACCTTAGTTTGTGCCAGCACCAGCACCATCCCGGAACCGAGGCCCTAGCCTTGGCTCTGAAACTCATTCTGGTGTCTGGATCCCAGACTAGCGCCATGAAATGCGGGCCAGGTTAAGAGTGCAGAGGGGAAGGCCAGAGCCGGGGGGCCCAAGAGATGAAATCGGGAGGCTATGACCCTTGCATGCTGCAGCCGGCCTAGAGCCTGAAGTGGAGTGGGGCCCGAGGCTGAGCAGGGTAGCGTTTGGGTGAGGGAACCAGGATTCCGGCACTTCTGAGAAGTTTATCCTGGTCAATTTCCTGTCAACTAGTAGCTGAGTGCCGTCACAACTTTCTTCCCCTACTAAATTCAGTTTGTTATTTAATAAAAGCTTTTGGATTTGGGTCCCTTTCCTCTGTCTCTCTCCATTTTATTTCTTTATTCACATCTTTAGTTCTTTCAGTATCTTTGTCCCCTTTTTCTTTCTTAGTGTCTTCATTTTCTTTTTCAAACTCTTTTTATCCTTTCTCAGAGCTTGTTGGTACAATTTTGTTTCTTATTCATGCTTTCTTTTTTTCCTTTACGAATTCACCCTGCTTCTCTCTACCTTCCCTTTCCTTTCTCACAGAATTACTTTCTCTCTCCTTGCATGTTCGATCCTGCTCTTCCCCCCCTCTCCATATATTCCTCACCTGACTCCTTCTGGCAGGGACATTCTGGAAATAGAGGGCAAAGGACCCTGGGCTGGTTCAGCTGGTACCTACAGGACATTACATTTCTCCTGTGTGTGAGACTCCCAGCCCAGCCTGCTCAGTTGTCTTCTCACCTGAGGGAACCGTGCTCCGGTCACAGTGTCCATCCTTGAGCAACCGATCCCGGATTTCCCAGCTGAACATCCCGGGGTTTTCTCTTTTGTATTCCTCTATTTTCTTTTCCACGTCTGGAGTGGCTACCTGCTTTAGTGAGGGAATGTGGGAGTAGGACAGGGGAAAAGAGTAGCAAAGGAAAGGAGGGAGGAGAGAAATCACTTTCAATATAAACCTAAAATTGAGGCACTCAGATTATGAGATTGCCATCAAATCCTAGGTAGGAGAAAGAGGCAGTCACCCTAGTCATTAGATAAGCTGAGCTGGGAGGGACTTTAAGGGATCCTTCTTATTTCCCAGAAGGAGAAATGGAGGTCCAGAGAGGACAGCCATTTACCCAATGGGATGTAGAATTAGTCACAAAAATAAGATTTGGAAATCATATTTCACTATTATGAGTTGCCGCTTTTTCTATTAAGTCATAGGCTGGGCAAAAAGGAATCAGTTAAGAAAATCTGGGTTCCTATTTAATCTGTATCTCTTTCTTACTAGTAGTATTACTGCTGGACCAGTGATTTGACCTCTTTCAGTCTCGGTTTTCTCAACTGTAAAATGGGACAATACCCTAACACTTGCTCTACCTACCTCACAAGGATGTTATAAGGGAAGAGTCTTGAAAATTATAAAGTGTCAAATAAATACATAGGAATTGTTTGTTATTGTTGTTATTAAACTAAGAAAGTTCTCAGGAGCAGACTGAAGACAGGGGGTGGGGGAAGTGAAAGATGGAAAGGGGAAGCCAATATGAAGAGATCCTGATAGCTCTCAAAACCTGGGCAAGACCAGGGAGGAGATAAATGTTGGGTTATTCCCTCCGGGCCCCAGGAGAAAATAGCCAACCTATAAGGATGGAGGTATCCTTTTGCAGTCAAGGAGTTGTCTTCAGACAAGGGTCTCTAAGACGGTTACTCATGTTCTTCCAGCAATGTCTACCGGGCATTCAAAAGCCTGAGTAATCCTGACAAATTGTCCTCAATTATCCAGATAGTGAAAGAAGGAAGTGGACTTTCAGAATAAGGATGCTTATGAATTATCTAAATAGTTGAGGAGATTGTGGATTTAAGGGTTTTAGAAAGAGATCTGGCCTTCATTTCCTTGCAGTGGGGTAAGGGAGCCAGTATAGACTTTCCCACTTTTATCAAACTCTCTCTTATAGATAGGATATTGGAGATGGCGTCTGTTCTTGGGGGATGATACTCCTCTCCATCAGCATCTCTATATAACTTCTCCTGAGTTGGTGTTTCAGGAACATAGGACCTTCAGGTCTTGTATCTAGAATTAGGTTCCCTCCGCTCTCTGAGGATGGCGGTTGAGGAACTTAGGACTCCCAAGGACACTCACCCTGGGTTTGCTGCCCCCGATGGCCCCAGGCCGGATGGAGCCAGTCTCCTGGTAGCGGCATAGGATTTTGGAAACACAGCCGTGGGAGACGCGGAGCTGGCGAGAGATGACGCAGGGTCGGATGCCGTGGTGGGCCATCTCCACGATCTTGTGACGAATGTGGTTGGGTAGGGGCCTGCCGTTGATGAAGACCCCGCCAAGTTGATTCACCCGGCCCTGGCCCAGTGGGGTGGATACTGTGGGGAAGGTGGAAAGAGAGGAAAATCAGAAAAGAATGGGAGAAGTCCATTACAAAGGTGGCAGGAGAGTATTTTAGGATGCAGCTATTCCCTTGGTTCCTAGGGCAGGCGTCCGCCCATTAACAACGAAAATGTTCCCTGTCAAACCTGGAAGCCGCTTCGCTTCGTTCCCTGTCTTTAGTGGGACCCTGCCCTCTAAAGCCGCCGCATCTGGAGCTTTACAGGTTCACTTCCGAAGGTGAAAAAGATAGCGGTTGTGCAAAAGGGGGGGTACCTCATATTTCCCCAATTTCACTACATGACCCTCTGTGTCCACGGGCAAGGATTGTGTGGTGTGTGTGTGTGTGTGTGTGTGTGTGGTGTGTGTGTGTGAAGGACGCAGGTAGAAAAATCGAATTCAGCTATAGAAGGAAAGGGCCGGTGGCGGCGGGCTGGGGTGGGGTGGAGTGGGTGGGGATCGTCTTGGACCAGGCTGAAGGACCCGGGTGAAAGGCCCTAGACTCTTCCCCTTGCTCGCCGGTACTCGATCCACCCTCACATCAAATCCACTGTGCCGAGAACTGAGGATTCCTATCCTCGGATTTGGTTGACCCGGAACAACTTAGAGACAAAGCCAATTTTTTTTTTCTTTTGAGCGGGGAGAACGCCAGTCACGATACTTGGACCCAAAGGAACCCTAAAGAAACCTTCCGTTCCAAATCGGGAGGTCTGAACAAACCCCTTTGGTTGTACGAGGGCTGAGGGAGTTAAGTAGCCCGTACTTGGTACGGACACCGTTGGTGTCCAGATTTCCTGTGGGCCAAGCAAACCTCCGAAAGGAAGAGCCAGGAGGAGGAGGAGGCCGGGAGATCGTAGTATATCGCGATAGCCAGCGGCCTCCGCTAGGGTTTCCCCAGAGGGGGCAGCCAGGGCCAGGCCTGGACCGCTGGGGCCTGCCTCCTCCCCCTGATTCGCTGTCCGAGGATTTATTTCGTTGTAGGTCAGCCTCGGGTTGAGGGAGGCGGGGATGGGTGCGTTGGAAGGGGTTCGTGGGGTCAGACTTTCTGGATTCCCCGAAACGTTTCTCTGCCCTTGCTCTGGCTTAGAAAAACCTTCCGGCCTACGGGACTGCCCTAGGGCCTGGGCTGTGCCGGGGAGGGCAGGAGCAGAGCTTCTCGTTCTCTGCACCAAAACCCCACCACACCGAACTTCGGCTGTGCGTTTGGGGTGTGTGCGCGCGCCACTGGGAGCTCCTTAACCGAGCTCCGGCTGCGCCGCTGGCACCCCTTTCTCCCAGAAGGTGTGCCGGGAAGGGGGGGGCTGCTCTAATCCGGACCCGAGCCCCCAGTGTGGGGACTGCATTGCCGCGGAAATCTAGCAGATTAATACAATTTCACAGCCGCCCGGATGGAGGAAGCTGGCTGCATAATTGGAAGGCAAGGAGGGAGTGGGGGCGAGGAGGGGGAGAGTAGGCTCGGGCTGCAGCACCGTCTCCCCCTTCCCCCGTGCTCCCCCTCCCCTCCCTTCAGCCCCCACTCTTTGCCAAAGTCGGTGTCTGCAGCTACCTCCGCATTTAATCAGCCATCCCGCGCCGCCGCGGCGGAGTCACCCGGCCTCCGCGGCCCGCTATGCCATTAGCGGACGAGAGCTCTCGAGTGGCCAACTTTATATTCAAGAGCCTCTCCAGCGGCCGCCACTTCTGCCTTGTCTGTATTCTCCGGCATGGTGTGCAAATATTGTCCTAATCCTCCGAGCCGTCCTCGCGCCGTCTGCTTCCCCGGCATCGCTAGAGCAAGGCACTCCACCAAATCCCCCCGGCGTGAAGGTTTTCCCGCCTGCGTGGCTTCCCACCACTTTCTCTCGCGCACTTGATCACGGAAACACTCGCTGGCTCTCGTCTCCTTCGGGGACGGGGCCGCCGCCTCTCTCCCCAGATCTCGGGCGGGCTGCCCGGCTCATTCCTCCTGCCCAGCCCCCTTTCCTCCCCTAGTCCAGCGATTCTCTTCCTCCTCCTCGGGCACCCGGCGCCTTCACAAAATCTTAAAAAATTCACGTTTCGGCGGGCTTGGGGCTCAAGTGGGGACCCTCGAAACACTTCCGTGAGACACCCCTATTCCCAGAATCTTCCTGATGTTCGTTTTCACTGACAAGTTTAACTTCTTTTAATTAGCTAAAATCACACACACACACACACACACACACACACACACACACACACACACACACACACACCCCTCTTGACTGGATGTAGGCGCTTTACCGTGCCTTCCCTTTGCAATTTTGATTTTAGGGGGAAATTTTGGGGAACAAATTCTTTACTCCTCTTTCTCTATGTAGCCACTGTCTCTCGTTCAAGGAGATAAGGGCGACGGGGACCGGGGAAGAAGGGGGGAGAAGCGGCGTCTCTCTGAAAACCCTAGAGTTTGGGAGTCCGGTGGAAAAGTTTTAAAATGAAATCCTTCTCCTTTCGTATAGTTTTGGGAGCAGGCCCAGAAAGGAGAGTTTTCTAGGATTAATTTCCTTTGGGGAAAAAGTATCGAAGTCACTATCCATACGATACATTCATCCGAATATTCGTTGTGGATAATCCCCTAAAATAAAATGTTTCGTAAAAGAATCTTCGTGGCTAAAATTTAAATCGAAAACCGACACAGAGCCGGGTTGGCTGGGTCTGCAGAGGGCGGAGAACGTTTCAGGGAAAGTAAGTGAAATTGGATAAGGAGGTGAAATTCACCAGCAGCTGAACCTTGCTGAGGTCGGGGACCGGGAAAGAAAGTCTTAGGAGAGGGGGGGAGTGAAGCCGAAGCCCCCAGGGCAAGGAATCGGGCTAGAACATTGACAAGTGGAGATCCCGGGAAAGTTCCCGGGACCCAGCGACTCCCGGGATCGACGGAGCGGAAGACCCATTCCCTCCAGTGCCCGAGAAGTCTGGGGACGCCACCCGCTCTCTGCTGCTACCACCGCGGTGTGCCCTTCGAGACAGTGCGGTCCCCGAGGACAGAGAGCAAGGGTGGGCTGTCCAGAAAGAAACCGAAGAGAGTAGAACACAAGCTGCCTTACCTTCCAGGGGAAATCCGGTTCGAGGGTAGTTCTGTCCCGGAGCCGGTCTCATCATTCTCGGTACGGTGCCGGGGAGAGCCGCCATTCTGGGCACGCCAGGGACAGGTCCGGAGTCCTCAGAAATCCTTCCTGTCTTCTCTCTTTTCCCCCCACTGTGAGCTCTTTCTTCTCCTCTCTCTCCCTTTCTCCTTTTTTAAAAAAACCTCTCCCCCCTCCACCCCCACACACTCTCCCTACCCCCCACCCCACCCCCGGCTGCAGTCAAACGCGTCCAGAAGCTGGGAAACCGGGAGGGGGGGGTGAGGTGGGGGTGGGGGTGGTAAGGAAGTTAAAACAAACAAATCCGACCCAAGTCTCCCTTCGTCCCCCTCCGCCAGAAGTTGTGCGGGCAGAACTGGGGAGGCAGAACTGGAAGCCGGCGCTGTAGAGATGGGGGAGGAGGAGGGGTGGGAATCCTGTCCCCCCCAGCCCCAGAAAAGCTAAGGACACTGGCTCTCTCACTAGGGGCTAAAGTTTCTGAGCTGAGGCTGTGAAACAGATTTCTTTGGGGTTTTTATTTTTCTCTCTTCTCTTCTCTTCTCTTCTCTTCTCTTCTCTTCTCTTCTCTTCTCTTCTCTTCTCTTCTCTTCTCTTCTCTTCTCTTCTCTTCTCTCTCTTCTCTTCTCTTCCCTTCCCTTCTCTTCCCTTCTCTTTCTCTTCTCCTCACCTTCCTCTCTCTCTTCTCTCTCTCTCTCTTCTCTCTCTCTCTCTCTCTCTCTCTCTCTCTCTCTCTCTCTCTCTCTCTCTCTCTCTCTCCTGCTCTCTTCTCCTCTCTTCTCTCCCCTACGCCTTCTCTTTCTCTGATACCCCTACCCCCCAACACGCGCACACACAATCCTTTCCCTTCCAAGAAGGGGTGATTGAAGGAAGAGGAAGGTGTCTAGTTGGTTTGGGGGTGTGAGTGGGAGGAGAAGGGAGGTTATATAGGGAGACTTTTGGAGAGAAGGGGAGTAAAGAGGGAGGGAGAGTGATCATCTACGTAAGTTGTTTAAAGTACTTTACTTCTTGGAGGAGGAAGAAGAGGAGGAGGAGAGAGAAGAAGAGGAGGAGGAGGAGGAGGAGGAGGAGGTGGTGGTGGTGGTGGAGGAGGAGGAGGAGGAGGAGGAGGAGGAGAGAAGCAGTGGTGACTGGGATCTGATAGGCTCTGACTTTTTCTTTTATTCATGAGGAGGAAAGGGGGCCCGGCGGAAGGGACCGAAGGGCCAATAGTGAAAAGAAATGTACAACGAATATATCTGTATTTTAAAACCCGCGGTCCGGCCTTGTCAGGGGGAGAAACAGAACTGCTTGTTAAAACCTGGGTGAATATAGTTGGGGCAGAGAAGAAAAGGTGAAGGCATGGAAGGACCTGCAGAAGATAGCCAAACTTTGTCCCAGTGTCTTTCTCGATGAATGCATTAGGTCCACAGAGGGTCCCCCCCCAAAGGAGTGGCAGCGGCGTAGCTCACCACCAGCTCAAAGGAATGCGCACTTCTCTCCTCCCTCTCTTGCTTTCCGGGGATCTCGGTGCCGTCCCTCCAGCCCCTTCCCTACATGCCCTCTCTTCCCATCAAAGTCGAGGGGAAGGGGGTCCGTTTGTGGCCAAATCTCGTTCTCTCACTCGGTCTCCTCTCCTCCTTTTTTAGGGGCACCGGCCAGCCAGGTCAAGAAATTAAGAGAATTAAAAGGGGAAGCGTTTGGGAGAGAATTTCCTTCACTGTCTTCGGACAGTGTCTCCTCCTCATCTGCCAGGGCCTGTCCCAAGCCTGTGGGCTTACAGTGCCACCTGCTATAGCTTCCAGGCGGAGTAGGGAGTGGGGTCCTAAGATTTGTATTTAGGGCCAGTGTTTGAATGAGCGAGTCTCCTTCCCGTTGGCCTGGAGCTCTCCTCGGACCCTTCCCCTTAATTCTCCCCGCTCCCCCCACCCCACCCCACCTCCCCGGCATCACCAGAAACCTGCAATCCTACCTAAATCGAGCTCCCCAGCCTAAACCTCCTCTGCGGGCTCCTGCTAGCATGCCCTCAGCAGGTGGGCGCATCTTTCCGGCCTGAGGTGACCGTCAGCCAGCGCACCGAGCAGCCAGTCGGGCCCCCCGAATATCGGGAACCAAAAGTCGGGAACAAGGGGGGTGGATGAAGAGTTGAGGGACCCGAGCAAGGACACGAAGGGTGAAAGTGGGACTGCCCGAGACTTGCCGGGTGTAAGGAATTGAATCCTGATATCGAGGTGAGTGCCGAGATGGAGGAGACACCGGGGGTCCTCGGACCCTTGGTCCAGCAGAGCAAAGTGACCGGAAGTCCGATTCAGAAGAGAATCTGGGGAGGGGAGACTGGGGGGGGGGGAACGCCCTCCCAGCGGGGCAGGACGCCAGGGCTGTTGGCCTTTTGTCTAACTCCTCCCCCCCACCCCCAAACGGAGCTCGGGCTCTACCCTGGAGGCAAGATACAATAAAATGAACCCAGCCTCCAAACTTTGTCCCCTTCTTCCATCTTCCCAGGCCGGAAGAAGGTCGTCCTTCAGCCGGCCTCCGCCAGTATGTAGAGCTGAGCAGGCCAAAGCTTTTGCTTACACTTCCTTCCTTTTTTCCCCCTTCCCCCTCACCTGCAAACTCTTTTTATAAACTCAACGTTTCATCTCTGTACAAGTCCCTCCCCTCTCCAATCCCCACTCCCAGTCTGGCAAAACTCTACTCCTGAAACCTCCCCGGGATCATCAGAAAGGCGCAGGGCGTCCGGGAGACCCAGGCAAGGCAGGGAAGCCGCAAGACGACCCCGAATCCGGGGCCCTCCGCCTTCCCGGGCTCCACAAGACTTTGCCTTTCCGGCCGGCCAGCCCAACCTACTTTAAACCTGCACTGAAAATCCCATTGGGAAAAAAACAAAACAAACAAACAAAAAAACAAAAACAGCCTTGTCCAAAAAATAGAAAAATGGGAGCGGAGAGAAATGACTAGACGCCTCAGAGGTCCAACTCCCTGAAATTCTCGCCACTCCACTCCCTAAACTGAGGAGACACCGAGGAAGAAAAGGAAACAGGCTGAGCCTGTAAGCATATACCTGGATGTGCCCAGGGCCAGAAGAAAAGTGAATGCCTAGAAGAGAGACGGAGAGACAGAAAATGAGAGACAGAGACAGAGAGACAGGGAGACAGAGACACAGAGATACAGAGACGGAGAGACAGGGAGACAGAGACAAAAAGAGATCGAAACGAGAGCCAGAGAGCCAGAGCAGGGGAGGGGGGAGGAGAGAGAGAGAGAGAGAGAGAGAGAGAGAGAGAGAGAGAGAGAGAGAGAGAGAGAGAGAGAGAGAGATACAAGGGTTTTTTCGCCTTATTAGTACACTCAGTTCTTCCCCTAATATGCACTGAGCCTTTCGTCCAAGCAAGATTCCCGAGTCTTGGGCTTATTCCGGGTGGTATAGAGGCCGGGAAAGTGAGACCGCAGCTCCAATCTGAAACACTGCACTCTCCCCTAGTCCCTAGACATCTTTTGCAAAATTCCCCCAAGCCCTGGGCCCAGCTGGAAGTCCCGAGTCGCTCCAGAGGGAGGCGCAATTCAGTCCCGACTCGTAGTATTTAGATTTGGAAGGAATCTTTGTGAGAGATTATTGTTTTATATAAAGGAACATTAAAGGGCCACCTAGCCCAGTCACCTTAATAAGCAGATGAGTAAACTGAGGCCCAAGGATTTTAAATGACTCGCCTAACATAACCTAGGGAGTAAGTGGCAGAGTGATGAGTGCTGATTTCTTTGTCTCTTCTATGACCCCCCTTCTCACAGTTCTGGGGCAGGATCTCATTCGAGGACCAGTAGCAGAACCCACAGTCAGGGTATTCATACGTGAGTTTGGGGGAGGGGGTGGACCACACCAGCAGTGTAGACGAAAAGCCTGGAGACCTAAGCTCTGGAGACAGACTCCAGCTGGGGGTGGGTGCTGGGTGGGAGAAAAATAGAGGGAGGCAGCAGCACCGGGAGCCAGAGCCCGAGGGTCTTCCGCTCGGGCGGAACGGGGTTTAAAGAATTTACCATCTAAGCGGCCATTCTAGTCATTGCTTGAGAGTTGTCCTATGGCAAGAAGCTCCCGCCCACCCTATGGTCCACCTAGGCCAAAGTCACTGCTATTTGATGGCAAAATCAAGAATCACCAAATAGCCAGGCTACTTCTCTTCCTCTCTCAGTTCCAGCCCCTTCCTTCTTATTTATCTTTTCTTATGAATCACAGGTTCAGAGTGTGGAAAACTTGGAGCTCTTGAGGAACCTCAAGGGCCTTACATCCTCATTTTTCAAAAGCAGTAACTGAGGCTCAGGAAATTTCAATAATCTGTCACACCAGTAATAAGAGACCGAGGGGGATTTCAGAGCTGGAAGTCACCTCAGAGGTCGCCTCGTCAGACCTGTTACAGGTTAGGAGGAACTGAAGCTTAAAGTCATGGTGTGGAGTAACGTTTAGAACCCAGACCTTAAATGACAAATTCAACCAGGAAGCATTTATTAGGTTCCTACTAGGTGCTAAGAGCCGCTATTCCGGACTCTTCCCAGCCCACTTTGTTACATCTCCCGTGTCCAGAGTCCAAACACACTCAAAAGGCGTCCCTCACACTCCGTCCTTATCAGAATGAAAAGGAAAAGCTTGGAACGGGATTGGGAATCACCGGGGGTTGATATGGCTCCCCAATCTCCCCCGAGTGAACGGAGCCACATTCTGGTCCTTTCCTGCCGGGCCGGCCCCTCGGGGCCAGGGACTGCGTGGAGTTGCCTTCCTCCCCGGCCCCACGGAAATGAATTCCTTCAGAAGGTGCAGAGCGGCCTGAACCGTGGCAGGGGATTAGCCCTCCTTTCCCTTGCGCCCCACTCCCAAGTCACCTTTACTCCAAGCGGCCCACGGTAAAGCGAGGCCATTGAAGTCTTTCAGTTAGTGTTGGGACGTTTTTGGAGAGGGTGACGCTTTGGCAGATCAGAGGCTGGTCGGCTCCGCGGGCCAGGAGGATGGGGGGCGCGGAGGAGAAGGGAGAGGACGGAGGCGGGGGACCGGGGTGGGCAGGGGATTGTCGGGCGGAATGAGCGTGGCGGTTCACTCCTGTTGGAGGCCAATTTCACAAATAATATTTGCAACAATTAAGCAGTGTGCAGGATGAAATGGCGATTTCACATCCAGGCCGCGGGTGGGGGCGGGGTGGGTGGCTGGAGTGGGGGAGGGAGGGATTTACCTGTTAATTGAAAGAGGGAGGAGCTTAGCCTGGGCTTCCCCCAACCCGGGACTTCTCCTCCCCTATCTTCCGCTGACTCAGTCCCTCTGTCTGTCAGTCTGTCTGGTTCTCCCTCTCTCTGTCTCGGTTTCTCTGAGTCTCTTGTCTGTTTCTCCTCCACTTCTCACTTTGTGTCTTTGTCTATTTCCCGGCTTCTATCTTTGCTCCTGGACCTGCCTTCTTGTCTCTGGGCTTCTCCGGGGCTTTGTCTTTAATTTCATTTTTCTCGGTGTCTGTCTTCTCCTTCTGTCTAGCTAGGTTTCTGTTATTTTTCTTTCTCGTTTTTTCCCCCTTTGACTTCCTTCCCTCTGTTTGTCGACTCTCTCATCCATTAAAACAAACATCATTCAAATGACAGACCCGCCCCGCCCTCCCTGCAAAAATAAAATAAAATAAGACAATTCCTGTTAACTAAGGGGATCCATTTGAGTAAAAAGAGTAGCCTCTGACCTCCCTCTTCCATGTCTTTATATATGTCATAGTAAGGTATCTTTTCCGTTGATATTTGGGTTGGATAAAAAAAATAGTTGGAGAAATCAACCCCAGGACTTCCTTCTCCCTTTCTTGGGATAGGAACAGTGCTGGAATTGGAGAGAAGATCGGAGAAAGAAAGGGATTGGAAAGGAAGGCAAAGGTTTCATGGGAGGGACAGTGTTTATAGAAAGGAACCAGTTTGGGGGACTTGGAGAAAGGCAAGGCTTGGGGAGGGAGGAGAGACAGGAGGAGAGAGGTTTGGGAGAATCTGGAAAGACATAGTGGTTAGGGTGGATGACATAAAAATGAAATTTTAGGGGAGGACTGGGAGAAGGAAGGAGTGTGGATGTGTGTGTGCAGGTGTACGAGTTCTTTCAGATCTAGGGAGTGGCCAGAGGGGCAACATTTAAGCTTTGGATTAAGGAACCTTTGAAGCTGTTGGAATTGTCCAGAAAAGTAAGGTCAGGTGGCTCCCCTCCCCCTCTATCATGATCCAAAAAAACTGCCTTCTGCCCTCCCGTTTCCACCCTAGTATTTACCCATAACTACCATTCTTTTAAGGATAATTTTAAAAAAAATCTTATAGTGATTTCCAAATAAAATTTCCCAAATCCAGTTTAAAAAAAAAAAAAAAAGCAATCATCCCTGCTCAGTCTAGCTACAAGAGATATTACAGAAGGAAATGAAGGAGGCAATTTCTTGGAATAGGATTCTAGATCTTGGAACTGGAAGTTCCAGAAATCACCAGAGATCATCTATTCTAGTCCCACTTTACAGATGGGACAACTGTAATCCACCGTGTGGACTTCCAAGACACAAACCCAGAAGAAACCAGAGAAGAAATGAGTAAACTTAGTTTTCCACTCTATCCCTTTTGTCCTTTTCTTGTCCCTCTACTCTCCCCTCCCATGGATTGTTTTAAAGTGTGAGGATGAATTATGACCAGGGAGAGCAGGCTATCTCGAAACAGACCTTCCATGATTACCAGGAGCAGCTGCTTTAAAAAAAGGTAGGCCTGCTCTTTTGAGTAGAACTCTCCCAGCAATCAGTATTTTCTTTTAAAGTGATTAACCAATAAATCTCCCTTTTAAAAAGGTGATAAATCCATTCTGGAAACCAGAAATTTTTACTTTCGAAGGGGCCTTTGCATTTTCAAATGACCAGACTAGACTTTTTTCAACTCCAGGAGCAGAACGCCATTTTCTACACCCCGCCATACACAATGATTTTGTCTTCATATATTTTATGAGACAGAAGTAAGAAGTAGGTGAGAATGGGAAGGAGAGGAAAATGACAGAGGGATGAACAAAGGAAAGCCTCAAGGAGACTAACTCCCCAGTCCTGAGGCAGAATTTCTTCTGTGAGAGAGTTTAAAAGGCACCCTGAAAACTAACACATTTTTGGCAACCCCAAATCCAATTTTTCTTAACCACTAGAGCTATTCCACCAGTGACCTTGAAATGTAGGCTCAGAACTGAATAGGAAGGAGACACTCTGGGAGATTGGTTTTCCTTAAATAGAGAACTCTTCCCTTCCACTATTCTTTAGACTAGAGAATATTCTAAGTAATAACAATTAAGTTGCTTTCAGTAAGTTTAAAATGAATTTATACCCCGATACTTTTATTTTATTACAGAAAGCAGTGATTTCACCTACTTGTACCATTTATGGTCTGCAGAGCTGCAGACAGACTCTGCTCTGTCTCTAGAATAAAGAACTTGAGTTCAAATACTGCCCTGATTACCTCCTTTCTGCATGTTCTTGGATAACTCATCTGTAAAATGAGATTGGACCAGGTAGCCTCAAATGTTCCCCTCCTCCCAGGCCTTATTCTCTGCCATCCTTCCTCCACCAAAGAAGAAATACGGTAACTCCCCCCAGCTCCTTGCAGTGATGATCCTATCCCATCCAGACTGAGATGCTTGGGAGGAACCCCTGGGAATTGGAAAGTGATGCTGTGCTTTGTTTGGTGGTGATGAGTGGTCTCTGTGTTTTATTTTTACCTGGACCCATATGTTTGAATATATATCTATATATCTGTTTAATGGTGTTTGTGTCCCCATTTTTTTTTTTGGCAGATACTGCAAGGGTTTGCCATTTTCTTCTCCTGCTCATTTTACAGATGAGAAAACTGAGGCAAACGGAGTGAAGTGACTTGCGCAGGGTCACAAAGCAGTGAGTGTCTGAGGCTGTATTTGAACTCATGAAATTCTCCTCCTGCCTTCAGGTTCAGTGCTCCGTGCACTTTGGCACCATCTAGCTGCAACAACCAAAAAATCCATCTGCAAATTATAAATGCACCGGACAAATAAGTTTAGCTAAATGTTGTGTGCATTAGCCTAGCGATATGTGCCTGTGAATCCCCGAGTCATTTTGTATTTGTTTCAATATTTACTGACTCGAGCATATATTGTTCCCTACCAGAAGGATCTGAGTTCTGGTCTTTGGCTGCTGGCATACAGTAGGTGCTTATTGAATTGGACTGAATGTGGAAAAACAGAGTGGGAGAGTGCACAGAAAGACAGAAAGTCCTGCCTCTGGCATATACTATCAACATGACCCAAGGGCCATCACTCTGTCTCCGTCTGCTTCAGTTTCCTCACCTGCTAATATTATCATCGCCTCTCAGGGATTTTGTGAGGATCAAATATTTGTAAAACACTTAACAAGTGCCTGGCACATAGTAGGTGCTTAATAAATGCTGATTTTCCTTCCTATGTATCATTATATATCATGGATTTAGAGCAAAAGGGGGTTTCAATTCCACTTCCCTACCCCCCATTTTACAGATGAAGAAAGTGGATCATAAATGATGACCTGTGATAGAAAGAAGGGGGCTCTGATCCTGTCCCATGATGCTGTTTTTCATATATGTATGTGTGTCTCTATGTGTACTGAGATGTATGTACTCTTCAAGCTGGTAGTATAAGCCCTTATGTATACCTGAGTTTTATTTATCCCGTAGGATTCTAGGTTCAATACCTGACGCATAGTAGGGCTTAAAAATGTCAGCTGAATGAATGAATGAACGTAAATAAAATGCAAAAATAAACATGTGATGGAGGCACATGCATCGGCCGAATGAATGAATAAATGAGTGTGTGTGATGGAGCCATGTGCATTTGCACTAGGGTTGGGCCATGGGAATTTCTTTTTGGAAGGGCCCTGTCTGCAGTGCGGGGGATAAGTTTTCTTGGGAGCTCCCAGCTCCCTAAACAAAAGACCGAGTGTCAAAGCATGTGGCTATCTTCCCTGGGCCTCCTTGGATCAGCTCTCCAAGTTCGATTTGCACCAGGTCCAGTATTAATAGGATGTAAACTGCATCCTTGGACAATTACCTTATCAAAGCATGACATCTCTGGAATGGGCAAAGTATTTTCATTAAACAAACCAAAGTAAGGAGGCCAGGCCCACTGGTGGCTAGCATGCTCTGGGCTTCCAAAGAAAACGAACAATCCCAGGCTTGTTTCTCATCCCCAGCCCAGCTGCGTTAAGGGCTTCAAGAAAATAAAACATTGTTTCCCAAGAGTTCTAGACCTTTTTTTGCTTTGGGGTGCTTGGGGGAGATAATCTTGCTGGAGTAGTATTAGTCTCTTCTGTCCCTCTTCTAACAGCCCTCCCAGCCTTGACACCCTGTCTTCTAATAAGGGCCCTCCCAGCTCTGACATCCTGTATTCTAAGGGCCCTCCTAGTTCCCACATCCTGGGTTCTAAGGGCCCTCCCAGCTCTGACATCCCGAGTTCTAAGGGCCCTCCTAGCTTTGACATCCCGCATTCTAAGGACTCTCCCAGGTCTGATATTGTGTGTTCTAAGAACTCCCTAGCTCTGACATCTTTGGTTCTAAAGGCTCTCCCCACTTTGACTTTCTTTGTTCTAAGACTCCTCCCATCTCTGACATTCTGTCCTAAGAATCCTTCTAGCTCTGACATATTATGTTCTAAAGTACCTTTAGTTATAATTACTAGAAAGTAGCCATTTATGTTATCCACATAATGAGTATTCAACAAATATCTGGGAATTATTGAATCAATGCAAAATAAAAAGTGTGTTGTTCTTGGAATCAGAAGGCAGAGAAATATATTCAAATCTCACCCTGGACACATGTTAATTTTGTGTCTACATACATGTTGATTAGTGTCTTGAAAGCCTCCCTCAGTTTCCTCCTCTGTTTAATAGGAAGAATCATACTTGCCACCTTGGGTTTTCATGAATAAATCACTTTGTGAAATTTGAAGCATATAGAACTGAAAGAAGCTCAGGGAAATCCAGTGATTTTCTTATGCCCACATAAGCATCAAAAGCAGAATTTGAACCCATATCCTTTGGATCCTAAGCCAACATTTTCTTTATCATATTACATTGAATTACAAGCTATATTTCTTGAGTCTAGAGGCTAACTTTGAGTCAGGAGGATCTGAGTTCAAGTCCAGCTCCAGATATTTACTAGCTACATGACTGAGCACACTACATCTTCTTTTTGACTTATTTTTCTCATCTGTAAAGTAGAAATGATAATAGCACCTACCTTCTAAAGTCACCGATAAGTAGATGAGATAATATTTGTAAAGTATTTTGCAAATTTTTAAGTTATTATTTTTATTATTAATTTTTTACTTTATTATTAATTATGAATTGCTTCACTCTACTCCAAGAAGCATTTATTAGGCACTTACTATATTCTAGGCACTGTGGTAGACCCTAGGGATACAGAGACAAAATTGGACAGCTCCTCCTCTACAGAAGCTCATATTCTAGTGGGTGCACATACTCCATATGTACAGAACTGATGAAAAGTAATCTTAATAGCAGCTGAAAGGACACAGAAAGTCCTTTTGCCAGAAACGTTTGAGCTATCTTGAAAGAAGCCATTCTGTCAGTCAATTAACAAATATTTATGAAGCACCTATTATGTGCCAAGCATTATGGTAATCCCTGGGGTGTGCAAAGGAAAGCAAAAGCTAATCCCTACCTTGTAATGGAGGAAATGCTATGTGTGTATGTGTTTCCAAATCATACGAGCACATGTATCTGTATATATTGTAACTGTGTGTAATATTAGACCCCTTCGATCAAGACCCCTTGATTTCCTTAGTTTCTGCAGAAAACTCTCTGCTAATGCAGATGGCCGACTCTCCGGCGAGTGAAGATTCTGGACATAATGGAGGGCGCCAGCAGCAGGGAGCATTGGATCTGGGGATCACAGAGTAGTTGTAAGGGTGGAAGATAGACCTGGGAGGCCCCTTGTAAAGTGCCCTGTGCTGAGCCTGGAATAGAGCTGGGACTTTAAGGATGGCAGTGAGGAAGGGGGAAATGATAGCTAAAGGGGAGGGGGAGGGCCAGGGTCTTCATTAGGTGAGAGCCAGTTGGTTTATGGCATTATTAGGCAAACTCTTCCCAGAAGGTTGTGTGTATATGGAAGGATTCTGGCTAAGGAGGGCAGAAAAGACTCCCTTGGAAGCCTTTTTTTGCCAGGAGGAGGGTGGCAGAAGATGGTGGGTCTGGGGGTGGGGCGGGCACCGAGGAGCTGCTCTTGAGGCGGCCGGCCTTCATTGAAATGTATGGGATTGGAGGGGAGCTGGGCTGAGTATTTGTCTAGGTGAATTACAAGCACAATCCCCATTTCCCAGAGGGAGCAGTTGGTTCATATTTATACATTTAGTCTTACAGGTGTAAAATAGGTTTCCTTTATGCTTATATAATAATTTTTCATTTGAATTTCAAGGCTTTATTCCCTTCTTTGGATTCAAGTCTTCCACCTGAACCTGATTCTCTCCATCACCATTAATTCCTTCATCATAAAAATGAATTTCATTTAATTCTCTATACTAGCAGCCAGAGCAGATCAAAAAGGGGCATTTGCAGAAGGGTTTTCCTTCCCTCCTTCTCCCATCACCCTGTTAAAAAAATCACCTATATCTCCCCCCCCCCCCATTCTCCCCACCCCATATACCTCCAAATGCTGAATTTGGGAAAAATGGAGCAAGGATCAGGATTGTTCCTTTATTAAGTCTGAGAAGCTGGGAAGCTCTACATGGCTCCCGGCCATACCACTGATTTTCCTTGTGGGATCTTGGATAAGTCATTTCCACACAGTTTTCTCCTTGAAAATGAGGGATGTTAAGCTAGATGGTCCCTAAGGTACTGTCTTTCCCAAGGGAGATTCTAGGATGCTTAGGGGGTAATTGTATATGGATATATGTATACACACATGGGTACAGATATGTGTGTATATATACATATATATTCTATGTATATATAGAATATATATATGCATATGTGTTTACCAGATCTGTTATCAGTGTAGAAATGTATCTTCTCAATGATTTTGAGATTTAAAAAGTTATTTTGACACACTCTCTAAGTCTGTGTGTGTACATTTTAGAGATATACACCTGTATTTTATGCATGTATATCCACATGTAATGCAAGTTATTAATGATCAATTATTAAGTACTTAATATATACCTGACACTCCACTAAGCCATGGTACCATGTTCCATACCATGGGAGCTGGGACAGGGGACGGTATGGTAGGGTACAGTATGGTGGGGTACAGTATGATATGATAGATGGTGTGATGGATATTATGCCAGGCCAGACCAAACCAGATTATATTATATGAGAGGCAGAATATTACAGCAGATGGAGTTGGTGTGAGGAAGATCTTAATTCTTGTCCTTCTGACACACACTAGCTCTGGACTCTAGAGCCTGGGTGTGTTACCTAATCTCCTAACATCCTGAACAACTCTTTATGATACTTGTCACAAAAAAGAAGAGTTGCTTATCTTTATTGATGGAGGGATAAATGTTTAAAGGCAATAGACCTTAAATCCAGAAGGACAGAACTGTTGTGGGAATTTGATTTGCTATACTGTGCATTTTTGTTATGAAAGAGAGAGAGATAGATTGTTCAGTCCTTTCAGCCATGCAAGAGTCTTAGTCATGACCCTATTGGGGGTTCTCTTGACAAAGACACTGAAATGGTTTGCAATTTCCTTCTCAAACTCATTTTACAAATGAGGAAACTGAGGCAAATAGAGTAAAGTGACTTATCATAGGAGTTTCCAACACTGGTGAAATCAAAAGTCTGGACTAAAAATTATATATATATATATGCTATCTGTCTATCCACTTGTCATCTCAATCAACCATCCCTCTATCTATTCATCCATCTATTTATATCTGTTGATCTATCCATCTATCATCTTTCTACCATCTATTATCTATCTCTCCATCTACCTATCATCTATCTATCTATCTATCTACCTATCTACGTACCTATCCATCCATCCATCCATCCATTCATCTATCCATCTCTCCATCTACCTATCATCCATCTTTCTATCTATCTATTTATCCATCCATCCATCCATCCATCCATTATCTATCTCTAACCTTCTTTCTACCTATCATTTATCCTTCTCTTATTTATCCATCTATCGAGCTTTCTGTGGTAGCTACATCTGACACATAAATGGTTTCTGGATACATACATTGCAATGACCTATAATTTAGTAGATAAATCATAGAGAGTTACTTGTGATTACAAGCTAGTATTCATAAGAGTTAGAATTTAAACTCAGTCTTTCTGACAGCAAATTTAACAAAGATAAAGCCACATCTTTGTCCTGGATAATGTCCCTAACTCACGTCATTGTAGGATGCTAAGCAGTCAACAAGAATTTATTAAGCACCTACAATGTGCTTCTAAGTTCTCTGAGTTATTTTTGCCTCTTCAATTGTGAGCTCGGGTTCTACTGAACTGTAGCTACCCAGTTCCTTTTGTAGCCAATGGTGTTGATTATGGTTAAGGTGTCCTTGGCAGCTGTGAAACAGTTTTTTTTTCCCTGTGTGAGATCCAATGATCCAAGATGGGCTTTGAACTGAACTCTTTCCCTTTGTTAGCATCCTATTCTAATCTGTCACACACACACACATGAGAACACAAGTGCATTCATATCCGCTTAGGTACAGTTGAATACTAGCCATTAGAATTCAAGGGAATTTTAAAACACTAACTTAAAATATGCTTTTTATAAATTGTTTTTAATATGTAATTGGGGAGAGAAATATATATATATATATTATATATATATGAAATTTCAATAAATAAATGCATTTCTTAATTTAGTCAAATAGGCAATTTTGACAGCCATATTGGAAAAAGAGATGCAGTTTGTTGGGTTGAGAAGTCAGTGGGGTAAGAGGCTGTATCTGGAAGTGGGTTCAAAGTAATTCTCCTTATCTTTTTCTCTCCTCGCGACCAGCAGAGTGTGGGGTAGGAGCAGAGAAAGGCTCGTTCTCCCTCGTTCTCCAGGTACAGAGAAGAGGAAAGGAACAGCCCTCTATGGAGAAGATAGAAAGGATTGCTTGCCAGCCTCAGCCCCAGCCCCAGTCCTCCCGCAGCTGTTTCACACAACCAAGGTTGGGTCTATACTCCACTATGGCTTTTCACACTAATGGAGTTCTCCATAGAGATATAGGAGAAACCCAGATTTGAATAGAAAACCCTCTGGGATGTAGACATTTCTTTATTATATAATATAGAAATACAAGACCCTGCCCTATGTGTTTATGTAACATGTACATGGAGCCATGTATAATACAAAAATTTGTGGGGATGTATGTGCCTCTTTCTCTTACACAGAAAGCATCTTGCTCTTTCTGACCTGTGTGACCTTCAGAACTCGGTTCAAATGCTGCGTTCTGCTGGAGTCTTTCCTGGGCTGATCTGCCCTTTGGAGACTCCCTTCTAGCTTGTTTATACCTCCATTGTTTGAGAGTTCAAATCCAGTTGTAAACCCTATGTTTGACTTTGGGAAATCCTGTCTGCCTCAGTTTCCTGCTCTGTAAAATGAACTAGAGAAGGAATGGAAAACCATTTCAGAATCTTTGTCAAGAGAACTCCAAATGGGGTCATGACAAAGACTCTTACATGGCTGAAAGGACTGAACAATCTCTCTCTCATTGCAAAAATGCACAGTACAGCAAACCAAATTCCCACAATGGCTCTGTCCAAAAATGTAAGTCTCCTTCTGGATTTGATAGGAGGTAGATGGCACACTTCATCTTCCTTTCTCTAGAATTAAGATCTGTCTTTGTGCCAGTCAGAATTCTAGACTTTCAAAATTGTTTTGATTTGTGATCTGGGGTAAATTGTTCTCCTTGTCCTGTTCTCTTCATCGGAGGCTGTCCAGTTTCCTATGGAGAAACAATATCCCATCACATTCATATACTACAATTTTTCCATCACTCCACGATAGATGGGTACCTTTCAGTGATCAATTTGCAATTCTACCAACAGTATACCCATAATTCTCTTTTCCAGAAGCCATCCTTCCCCTACACTGCCATTTTTCTCTTTTGTCATTTTTGTCAGCCTTTTGGGGGAGGAGGTGACTAAGAAGATTAGAATGTCAGGAATATGTTCTGTCAAGCATTAGAGATGCAAGGGTTCAAATACTCCTTCAGATACTTA
Organism: Antechinus flavipes; assembly: GCF_016432865.1. Lineage (NCBI taxonomy): Eukaryota > Metazoa > Chordata > Mammalia > Dasyuromorphia > Dasyuridae > Antechinus > Antechinus flavipes. The sequence continues at coordinate 586,841,075 of NC_067400.1, forward strand.
GAAGCTGTGTGACCCCAGGCAAGATATTTAACTTCTCTGATAAAGTTTCCTCATCTATAAAATAGGAGAATGAAATTTGGAAGCATCTAAGGTCCTATTTAGTTCAAAACACTAATATTAGAGGGTTTTTTGTTTTGTTTTGTTTTATTTTTTAGGGTTTTTTAAATACAAAATACAAATCCATTGGGTAGACTGTGGAGTTAGTCATTGAAATATTTGGATCGCATAAACAGGGAAAACAACATGGTTTTCAGTACCATTAATTTACTTATTTTACTTACTTTATTTAAGATCAGAATGGTAATGTTCTTTACCCCATCTCTTCCCCCGATCCTCCCCCAAAGGACAAAGACTTCCTGATGGATCATCCCAGTCTCTATATGCACTTTTCAGGCTTATATTATCTGATGGGGTTAGTGGCCCTGGGGACACTGTCCATCCTGGAAGATGTTCTCAAAGAAGCTGGACTCTCAAAACTCATTCCAGCCATCCTAAAGCAGCCTGGGTAATGAGCCGAGTGTCTCTTTGCCACCAAACGCTGCTGACAGCTGATTAGCAGGCGAGGACTCTCCAAAGATTTCTTTACATATATTAGGTTAGCAAAGGCTTTGAAAAACTTTTGTAGCAATTGAGCCCCGAAAAGATTTTTTTCTATTCTTCTTTCTTTTCTCCCCTGCCCAGGGGAGGGGAGAAGTTGTATTGAACGCCTTGAAATTTAGATAATAAACTTCATTATTTTGTCTTTGCCAAAGAGCCATTTGTCAAGGGATATGGTGTTAATGCTGTCTTAGCTGTGTGACCTGGGTAAATCAATTGCCCTCTCTGGGATTCTGTGGTTCTTAAGCTTTTGGGACTCAAGACCCCTTTTTACTTTTAAAAATTATTGACCACCCCAAAGAGCTTTTGTAAATGTAGGTCATATCTATTTAAATATACTTTATTAGAACTTAAAAGTCTTAGCATTATCATGAAAATCATTTTGATTGCATGGACTTCTGAAAGGTTGGGGGGAAGCATGGTACCCACCTTTTTGGTAAGTGCAGATTCAGACAATTTCTAAATCCCTTCCAATTCTCAGTTCCCATGCTGAATTTCATTTAGCTCTAACATTCTATTTTCCTTTTTTTTAAATTAAAGCTTTTTTATTTACAAAACATATGCATGGGTAATTTTTCAATATTGACCCTTGCAAAACCTTTTGTTCCAAATTTCCCGCCCTTCCCCTTCCCCTCTCCCCTAGATGGTAGGTAGTCCAATACATGTTAAATATACCATTCTATTTTCTATAGTGTCTTCCAGCTTTAAAAACAGTAATAATCGCCCATATTTTTCTAGGATTGGGGAAGTACTAGGGATGTTTAGGGAGCAATAAGGTCCTGTGAACACACACTGTGAGAGATGGAAGGGACATCCAGTCCAGTGCCATGGGTACCTAATGTGTAAGATATCTGCCACATCCTTCAAAGCCCAACACAGGAGTCACCCGCACCCAGGATGCCTTTCTCCACATCTCCTGGTCTCACACAGTCTTCCTCTGTCAATTCTGTATCTCTCAAACCACTTGGGTTCCATCTCTGTGAAGTGATCATGTTATAATTTGTATTTTAATTAGGTGACACAGCATAAAGAGCATAGAGTCTGGAATCAGAAAAATATGAGTTCAAATCTGCTTTTGCACATTTTCTAGCTGCTTGATCCTGGGCAAGTCATGTAAACTTTCTCTCAGCTTCAGTTTCCTTATCTGTAAAATGAGGATATTAATGTCAATAAAACCTACTGCCCAACGCTGCTGTGAGGACTTTGTAAAGCACTTTGGAAACCTTGAAGTATACTATGGAAGCTAGTTGTTGTTGTGAGTGTACCAGAAGCGAATGTTCTCAAGGGTGGAAGAGGCTAATTTTCATCTTTGTCTTTAGGCCAAGCACAAAGGTTCTCCGTGGAGCAGGTGCAGAATAATTGTTGGTACAATTGAAATGACTCTTCCTGAGCTCTCTGGACCTGGGACTTCTCCAGGTTCCATCAATGCCTCTTCAGTTACTCCTTTGTTGTCAGTGTTCAGTTAAGAAGTAATGGTGCTCCAGGAAAGTTTTCCCCAGGGCAATATGGTCTCACCTTCTGTGACTGCCATTCCTGGGAGAGTTGCCTTGGTCTGAAGTATTGCTGGATGTTCAGGTAGATTGTTCTGTGCATGGAAAGCTCTTAGACCAGACAATGTCAGAACTGGGAGGGCCCTTAGAACCCAGGAGGTCAGAGCTGGGAGGGTCCTTAGAACCTAGGAGGTCAGAGCCGGGAGGGCCCTTAGAACCCAGGAGGTCAGAGCTGGGAGGGTCCTTAGAACCCAGGAGGTCAGAGCTGGGAGGGCCCTTAGAGCCCAGGAGGTCAGAGTTGGGAGGGCCCTTAGAACCCAGGAGGTCAGAGTTGGGAGGGTCCTTAGAACCCAGGAGGTCAGAGCTGGGAGGGCCCTTAGAACCCAGGAGGTCAGAGCTGGGAGGGTCCTTAGAACCCAGGAGGTCAGAGCCGGGAGGGCCCTTAGAACCCAGGAGGTCAGAGTTGGGAGGGTCCTTAGAACCCAGGAGGTCAGAGCTGGGAGGGCCCTTAGAGCCCAGGAAGTCAGAGTTGGGAGGGCCCTTAGAACCCAGGAAGTCAGAGCTGGGAGGGTCCTTAGAACCCAGGAGGTCAGAGCTAGGAGGGCCCTTAGAGCCCAGGAAGTCAGAGTTGGGAGGGCCCTTAGAACCTGGGCAGAACTGGGAGGGCCTTAGAACACGGGAGGTCAGAGCTGGGAAGGCCCTTAGGATATAGAATGTTATAGTTTGAAGGAACTTTAAAGGCCATCTAAGTACAAAACTCTCCTTTGACAAGAAAAAGTTGAGACCCAGAGACAGGATGTTGCCAAAGCTCAGGAAGCTAATAAGTGGTGAAGGCATAACTTGAACTAGGATGGAAAGAAGGAAATAAGTATTTATTAAACACCTACTATGTGCTTGGCTCAGCACTAAGTGCTGGGGATACCAGTAGAAGCTGAAAGATGGCTGGGGCCTCCATTCCTCCCTCACGCCTGAGTCCCAGAGTGGTTGTCTCACTGCCTCGTATGGTATTCTGGGTCTAAAGGCCTGGAATTTCCCTGTGAGCTGCTGGGTCCCCCCTGTGCTGAGGCAGTGATGTGAAACCCTCTCTGAGACCTTTTCCCTCCCTTAACCAATTTGTAATTAATGGCTTGTGGAAGCCTCTCTCCCCCCTGCCTTTGCCAGAGACCTGTAAAACCTGTATGAGGAGCTCCAATTAGCTACGAGCAGCTCACCCAGGGACGCTCCCTGGCTCTTTGGCAAGGCTGGCTTCATGCAGGCAGGAGCTTTGTGCCTTTGTTTGCTGGTTCTCTGTTGAGGGGGGACCTCATCCCCCGACCCCTGGGGCCAGCTCCATTCCTATGGGACCATCATTTGAGCTGTTTCTAGGTTGTAATTTGGGGGTTGTTTGAGGCTGAGATTGGGTTTACTAGACTGGAGCTGGGGGAGGAATGGGGGGAGGGAGGCCGAAGAAGGGGAGAGGGAACAAGGCCCTCCAGGGGGCCTCTATTTCCCCTTCCTCATTCTCCATGTGGAGTCCCTGATAACAGCAAATTGAAAAGTTCAGTAGGTGAAAGAAATGGGGTTTTAGGAAAATAGGGGGAAAAGGAGTCAGGTTGCCTTGGAAGGCTCCACTGGAGCCTTGGTCAGCAATTTCAGGCCTGACTCTGCCTGATTTGTTGAGGAACTTAGTGAAGTCACTTCCTTTTCTTCCGCCATAAAATGAAGTTATTATGATCCCAAAGAGCTCTCCCAGCTCTGTCTGACCTCCTGGGTTCTAAGGGCCTTCCCAGCTCTGACCTCCTGGGTTCTAAGGGCCCTCCCAGCTCTGACCTCCTGGGTTCTAAGGGCCCTCCCAGCTCTACATCCTGGGTTCTAAGACCCTCCCAGCTCTGACATCCTGGGTTCTAAGACCCTTCCCAGCTCTCTATGTCTTTTAGCACAAACATTTTTTGTTCTAAGTCTGCTTAATGCATCAGGGTTCTTGTTCTTTCTGTCCTCTTGTTTCAGGCCCAGCAGAGGCCTTTGTCTCCTAGGCTTTCCCTACTAGCAGAGGAGACAGGGCATTTGTATGCAGAGAACAAGATTTAAGCAAATTCCAACCTTGGAATCAGCGTGTTCCAGAATCCTGGGGACCTTGAACCTTCCAGAATGGCAGCATTTAACAAATTCCAGTGCTCTCTGAGTCTGTCTAGTTCAACAGCCTCATTTCCATTTCATTTTTAAGTTGCATTGATAATTTTTCCTTTCCTTGCTTTTTTTTTTTAAACATCAATATCATTTTTTCCAATGCCTCTACCTCCTCCCCATGTCCCCACTCCCATGTAGCCCTCCTTTCCAAACAGCTCATTTTACAGATAAGGAAAGGGAAACCTAAAGAAATTAAATGGCTTGCCTAAGGTGACACGGATAGAAGAGTAAGTTAGCCGAGCTGGGATTCGAAGCTGAGCCTTCTGAGTTCAGCCCTGTTGCCCAATAGTCCGCTGCTGCCCTTTCCCTGTGTCACCATAAAGGAACAACATCCCTCCGGGCCACAGGGAGAGGAATTTGCTGGTTTTAAACGTATGCCCAATTATAAAAAGTCACCTAAGAAAGTGCCCAGGGACGCTGTCCCTCCCTGATCCTTCACATCCCATGAAGCCGCTCACCTGGTCTGCCCTTTTGTGCCCACTGTGATGGAGCCCGGGGAACAGGGTGGGGGTGGGCGGTGTCCAGCGGGGCCCTGTGAAGGGTCGATCTGCCCCCTGTGGGCTCCCAGGTGGAGAGTGGGCTGTCCTGCCTTACTTCTTGGAGAAGGCCCAGTTCTTTAACCAAAGAACTGTCATCCCCAGAGGCCCCGGCAGCCCTAGAAGTCAATACACCCTGGGGGATTCCTGAGAGTTTCCAGGCTCTGGCGGACATGCTGACTGTGGCAGAAAGAAATTCTCCTACTTCATATACTTTCCATCCAGATAGATCAGGGGTTTGAAGTCAGCTCTGAAATGGAAGACAATCTAGTTACTAATGCACCATAAAGTACAATAAATATTCCGCTGACAGGCTCTGAACCCAGGAAACAATTCAAAAACACTTTAAAAAAAAACCCTGAAAAAGTCAGTGTCTCATTTGGTGAGATTTCATTAAAAAGGGAAATTAAGCCAGACTGTCTTCCCTACCCTCTCCCCCCTGTACTTTCATTTTAGGTCAAGGTCTTCTTCGGTGGGGTTGTTTAATCTTAAATTTTAAAATCTTGATGCCAGAAACGATTTGGAGAAAAATCTCTTCATAAGATCATAAAGGCATTGGCTTGGAGGGGCAAGGGAGCTCTTAGAAGGTATCTCTCAAGGGTTCTTAACCTGTGAACTTGTTTTTAAAAAATACTTTTGCTTCTTCTATTTTTTAAATAACATATAAAATGAGATAGTCTCTGTAAAACATACAGCATGGTGTCCGGTGCACAGTAGCTACATGTTTATTTCTTTCCCCTTTCCCTTCCTTTGAATTTCAGCATAATTGATTTCTTTAGTAATTCTGTATGATTTTTTTTTTTTATGGATTTAAAACTTGATCATCATGTATTAAAGGCTCCATCGCCAGACTACCAAAGGGATGGAGGCTATGCGAAAACACCGTGAATCTGATTCTAGAGCAAACAATCAACTTTATTAAGCACCTACTGTGTGCTTCATAAATGTATCAGGCACTTGGGATACAAGGATTGCTAATCACTGGGAGTTTACATTTACAGTTACATAGGGAGCGGGACTCCCTTCGGAGAGGAAGGCTCCCCGGGTTACAGAATGACTTGTCCAGAGTCGCCCTGGGACTTAAGCCACAGAATCAGGCCACTGGATCCAAGCGACCCCAATGGAGGCCTTCTCAGCGCCATCTGAGCTGATATTCCATTTCTTTTTTGTCCAAGTCTACCAACCCCCTCCAGCGGTAGGTTGGACCCCCCCCCCCCACGTACACTCATATTTTCAAAATGTTCTTTTTCATTAAATCTGGGAGTCGATAGGGAGGAAATAAATGACCTGGCTACTTATATTAATTTTTAAAAAAATCATATAGTTCAATTTCCTTTGGAAGAAGTAGAATCTGCCAGGGAGGTGTGGGCTCTCAAACGTCTGCTGCATTTGAATGTTTGGTCTCGATAGGAGATAGGGACCCCGTGTGGAAAATTGTCTTTATCACCCCAATATGGAAAGGAAAGTTAGCGGCCATGCTCGGCATACCAATCGGGCAGCCAACCCTTATCGTAATCCCGAGAGCCTTCCCCCTGCACCATCACCTCTGTTATTGCAGGCAAAAGTCTAACTATCTTCCCTGCTGTAAGGAGCCAGATAGCCGAGGAGACGGGCTGGCGCAGCGGGCATAATAGGAGCTGAAAATTGCTCCCAAATAAAGTTTCTGAGGAATTAACTTCTGAAGGGCAGAAGGCAGCATGAGGCAAGTGTGGTGGGCTGACTGGAGGAGGAGGCTAGCCAGGGAGCGCCTGAGGCCTGAGGGGCTTCTATGCCCCAGGAGAGTGGGCAGGCCTCCCAGAAGCCCAGGGAGCCCATGGGGGCTGGGGAGTGGGAGCTATGGAACAGCTAAAAATAGCTGGGGCTCTGCCCAGTTTGCTGGAGGCTGGTTTCCAGCTCCTGATCATCGAGTAATTGGGGGTTCTCTTTGGCTGGAGGTGGGGGGTGGGAGAGTGGAGAGAAAGTAGAGAACAGAGCTCATCTGCAGCATTGACTCCAGTTTTATTTTTGCTTTTCTTGATGCCTTTCAGTCTACTCTCTGTCTCTTTGTGTCTGTCTATTGTCTGTCTCTCTTTCTCCCTCTCTCTGTCTCTCTCTGTCTCTTTCTCTCTCTGTCTCTGTCTCTCTTTCTTTGTCTCTCTGTCTCTGTCTCTGCCTCTGTCTCTGTCTCTATCTCTCTCTCTGTCTCTCTCTGTCTCTCCCTCTCTCTGTCTCTCTCTCTTTCTCTGTCTCTCTCTCTTTCTCTGTCTCTTTCTCTCTCTGTCTCTGTCTCTCTTTCTTTGTCTCTCTGTCTCTGTCTCTGTCTCTATCTCTCTCTCTGTTTCTCTCTGTCTCTCCCTCTCTCTGTCTCTCTCTGTCTCTGTCTCTTTCTCTCTTTGTCTCTCTCCTGGCTTTCTTTGAAAATAGCTGACCAATATTTTCATCTCTATCATCTATATTTCCTAGGGAAAGTGGTAAATTGCATTCTTGTATTTATTCTATCTCTGCCCTGTGTCTGTCTGTCTCCATCTCTGTCTCTCATTTTCTCAAAAGTGCCTTATGCCTTAGATTAATATGTGTCTTAAACAAAATCACCTACAGACACCTACGTTTCTTTCTATCACAATCCTTCAGCCTATCACTTTAATAGAACTTTCTGTATAACAAAGAAAAGATGCAATACATGGGGAAGTTAAGTCCAATTCCCCTGGGGGAGAGCAGCATGATGGGAACAGAACATGAGAACATTCTTCTAAGAACACACACAGACACATAGACACATGTTTTGTTGATGTTTTAAAATTGGTTCTTCTCAATTATACTCTCCTTCCCAAATCCCTCATCATCCTCAGATGGCATTAAAACAAATACGTTGGCCCTGTCTGACAAGTATGCCTCTTTCTGCACCTGTGGACCACCACCTCTCTGTTGAGAAGCAAGGGGCAATCACTCTTTGCTTTCAAGCCTTTGAAGTCACAACTGGTCACTGCATTATTGATCAGAATTCTGACGACTTCAGCAACAACAAGATTGTGTGATGATCAGCTATGATAGACTTGGTTCTTCTCAGCAATTCAGTGATCCAAGGCAATCTCAATAAATTTTGGACAGAAAAGGCCATCTGCCTCCAGAGAGATCTATAGAGACTGAATGTAGATCAATGAACACTATTTTTACTCCTCCCCCTTTTTCTTCTTTTTTTCATTTTTTCCTTTTGTTCTGATTTTTCTCTCTAACCCGACTCATGTGGAAATATGTAAAAAAAATGAATGTACATGTATAACCTGAAAAAAATAAAATAAAAATAAAATAAAAAAAGAATTCTGATGTCTTTCAAGGTTATTTTCTTTTATATTGTCATAGCTATTATGCATATTGCTTTCTCAATTCTGCTCATGCAGATCTACATTAATTCATGAAGTCCTCACGAATCCCTCTGAATTTTTTCTACTTATTATTGCTCATGGCACAATAAAAACCAGTCCAATATATTCCTAAATTTGTTCAGCCTTTCACCGATGGGTGGCACCTACTTTCCTTCTAGCTCTTTGCTGGAGGTCTGTGACTATCATCTGAGAGGCATCCATTGTGCTAATTGATGATGGCAGTAGGGAGACACACCTGGAGGAGAAGGATGCAGAGAGACAATCACTGGAGAAAGGAGGAAGCTGCACAGGGTTAGCCCTGCTACATGCAAAGGAGAAACAGACCACCGGAAGGAAGATAAAGCTTTAGCTTGATCAGGTTGCCTGCAGCTGAGGTGAAATGTGAAATACTCAGTTAGCCATATAACAAACTGCTTTGTGTTCCAGCACTGCTGGAGGCAGCTAGAGGATGCATAGGGGATAGAGCCATGAGCCTAGGGTCAACGAGATCCAAGTTCAAGTCCAACCTCAGATATTGCCTACTTGTATGACCCTGGGCTAAACCTGTTGACCTTTACCTTTTTCAGTTTTCTTATCTGTAAAATGGGGATGATATTTCCCAGGGATGTAGTAAGGAGCAAATAAGATATATGCAAAGTGCCTAGCACTGTGGCTGCTGTGATATAGATACTATATTTCCTTCCTTATAGCAAAGTTTAGACATTAACCATCCAGATAATTATACTTCTAATTATCAATTAAGTTACTGAGTCTTGTTTAGGTTATTCTTTTGATCCATACTATGATTTAGACTATATTTTGAAAAAATGGTTATCATTGCTTTCTATATAAGATTAAACAACCTATTCTATACTTGATTAATACTGCACATTGAATTATTTATTTCCTACGTTCCTCTTTTTGGAGAGGGTCTAGACTTGAATCAAATAGTGATATTATCCTCTGGAGTCTGAAGTGAAGATTCAGTAAGCCGATGAGTCTCTGATATCTCTAATTATAACTTAGTCTTCAAAACACAGTAACTGGTACAATACATGGAAGAGCAGACATCCAAGCCCTAATGAACCTCAGCCAAGTGGTGCCTCTATTTTAGAAGACATATATGTATGTGTATATATATATATAAACTTTCCATTTGTCTTTGACTTCATTGATTAGCCATTGAGTCAATCAGCTGGCCAATAAACATGGGTGCATTTTTAATAGTGAGATTTATTGATCATAGAGTATGTACATTTTTAGTGGTTTTTAAAAGGCATAATAATTGGTATGGGTTGAGAGTTACAAACTTGGAAAGTAGGTGTTCTTCCAAGAGAAACCTCCATCTGAGACAAAATCTGTGTGATAATCCATGGGATTATACATTATAATATCTATCTATCTATCTATCTATCTATCTATCTATCTATCTATCTATCATCTGTCTATCCATCTATCTATTCATCCATCCATCTTTCTTTTTTTTTTCTTTCTTTCTTTCTTTCTTTCTTTCTTTCTTTCTTTCTTTCTTTCTTTCTTTCTTTCTTTCTTTCTTTCTTTCTTTCTTTCTTTCTTTCTTTCTTCCTTCCTTCCTTCCTTCCTTCCTTCCTTCCTTCCTTCCTTCCTTCCTTCCTTCCTTTCTATCTATAGATACAGATAGGTAGCTATATATATTTATGCTATTATAGAGGAAGAAGGAACCTTAAAACATATATTTGTATTTATTATATATAATGGGTTACATATAATATATTTGTGTGTATATATATGGTATTATAGATCAAGAAGAAATCTTAAAACATAGGAAGCTAAAAAAAAGAAAAGAATGTCAAAACTGAAAGAGACATTAAAACATAGACAGTCAGAGTCAGGAGGGGCCTTAGCACATAGAATGTCAAAACTGGGAAGGATCTTAGAGCATTGAACACTGTTACCTAAAAGATTAGAGCTGAAAGTGACTTTATATCATAGAATGTGGTTACACATGTATCACTTTACTGGGGCAATCTTTCACTCCCCACCACCCTCCCAACCCCCACCCTGTGATTATGATTTAAGGGGTTTAAAAATTATCTTTTGGAGCTCTGTTCCTACAATTATTGGTCATGAGCCCCCACTATTATGCTATCTATTAATAGTCAGACAGGAGATACAATTAAAGAAAAGTCTTGAACAAAAGGCATTTACTAAGATGGCATTGTAACAAAAGTAGCTAAAAAACATGCAATCTTCTATGAATATGTGGAGCATCTGTGAGAAGAGTGGATACAAACTTGAAGTGAACATAAAATGGAGCACATAGGAAGGCAACTCAGTCTTTAATACAGCAGGATCCTAAGGTCCTTCCTGGATTTTGTAAAGTCCTTTCCTGAGGATTTGATCCTCAATTACCAGGGCTAGTTCTCCCTTGAATTTATATTTATCTCTTTTCCGATTGGAATTATAATTCTTGAAGCTGCTTCTGGTCTCCAGTGTCTCTTTGTGTCTTTGTCAGTGTGAAGAGTGGATCTCTTATTTCTTGAACTTTTATTCTATCTCTTATTCCCTAATTCTATCAAATTTATCAGAGCATGGAGAGAAAAATCCCCAATCCCCAAGACACAGAGGTTATACTCTACAAAGATGCTTCTAGTCTTTTAAAGATTACCTGTGCAGGTGGTCAATTGTTTTCTAGCTAATAGCCATAATTCCATTTAATTCAGTCAAGGAATTTGTTCAGTCTTCATAAGTGGAAGTTTTTAAAGTTAGTCAACATCTCATTATCAGTCTCTTACTTTCTGTGATTAGATCCTGGGCTTCTTGGGTTTCCCGGTCAGGGGGTTTTGGTAAAAGACCAACTCTCCAATGAAAAGAATGCTTGAGCCAACTTAGAACAGCTGAAGCCATATAAAATCCATCCATCCTACTCTCATCTCTGCTGATCTCCAATCTCACATCTCCAGTCCCCTTTCAGACAGGTCCAACTGGATGTCTAGTACACATCTCCCCTCCCCCCTACACATCTTAAACTCAACTCACCTGTTATCTTTACCCCAACCTCTTTGGCCTTCCTAACTTCCCTGTTACTGCTGAGCTCATCACCAGGTTTACAACTTAGGGGGCAATTCTCAACCCTTCCTATGTCTCACCTTCCTCCCTCCAGAGCCAACCTTTTTGTCAGGACCTGTTAATTTTAGCTTTGTGAGAGTTCTTCAGTACATCCCCTTCTCTCCCCTAACTTTGCTACCACTCTGATACAGCTCTCATCATCTTATGATTGGATTGCTGCAATAACATGCTGATAGTTCTGCCTGCCTCAAGTCTTTTCTCACTCCAGTTACTAAAGTGATTTTTTTCCAAAAGTGAAGGTTCATTCATGTCACCACCACATTACTCAGTATACTCCAGTGCTTTGCTACTAACTCTAGGATCAAATACAAAGTGTTCTACAGAGTACTTCCCATCCTAGTCCCCTCCCACCCCTCCAGTCTTCTCATTCCTTACTCCCCAACATGTGTTCCTTAATCCAGTGATGCTGCTTCTCTAGCTCTGACATCCAGGGTTCTAAGGGCCCTCCCAGCTCTGACATCCTGGGTTCTAAGGGCCCTTAGAAGAAATATTAAGAGGAGTTAGAAAGGGCTTCCTATAGATGATGAGATTTTAATTAGATTTAAAGGAAGACAGGAAGATAAAGATAAAGAGGGACACTATTCCAGACTTGAGAGACAGCCAGGAACCAAGAGTGGTGAATAACTTATCAAAGGATACAGAATGTCAGGGTTGGAAGGGCCCTTAGAACCCAGAATGTCAAAGCTGGGAGGATCCTTAGAACCCAGGATGTCAGGGCTGGAAGGGCCCTTAGAACTCAGGATGTCAGAGCTGGGAGGACCCTTGGGATACAGACTATCAGAGTTGGGAAGGCCTTTAGAACAAAGAATGTCACAGCTGGGAGGAATCTTAGAACGTGGAATGCCAAAACCAGGAGGAATTTTTAATCAGGATGTTGGAGCTCTAAGGGACCTTAGAATCTAGAAAGCTATTCCATAGAACATCAGAACTAAGATGGGTTTTAGAATGTGATGTTTCAGAAAGGGCTTTTGAACTCTTGACATCTATCCCCTCATTATGATAGAGGATGAAAGTGAGATCCCTGGCCGAAGTGATTTGCCTAAAGGCACGAAGCCAGTCGGGGACAGCAAGGTCTCCCCAGCAGTCCGGGGGTGACGGCTACCAGGCCTAGACATCCGAGCCAGCCTTCCCTGGCACTGAGGAACAGAAGTCTGTATGGGGGAGGGTGATTCTGGTGATCTCCGCGGCAGGAGAGAGAGAGTATTTCCCAGGAATAATTGGGCACTAATGCCATTATACCTCACATTTCATACTTCCCACTTCCCCAGGGCACTCCCTTGGAGGATCTCAAAGCCCTTTACATGACAATGCCTCCGTTAACTCCTAAATCCTCCCCAGCCTGCTGGGAGAGAGGTGGGTGGTATGGGGTGGATGCTTAGGAATTAACCTCAATTATTTTCCTCTGATTCAGACTGAACTGAGCTGTTAGGGCTTGTAGTTTCTCCAGCTCCCAGTCAGATGGTTTCTCACTGCAGTCCAGCTCTCCAAGCTGGGAGCCAAGTACAGAGGTGGCCGGTGAACCCCAGAAGGCCTCGCTGGTAGGGCAGGCCCCAGGACTCTTGGGAATTCAACCCTTGTCTTCTAGTCTTTCGGAGTGACCTCTAGCTGGCTCTTGCCGGTCTCTGAGCTCCATCTAACAACCTGCAGCTCGTTAGTTTAAGGTGCCCTTGAGGCTGCTGCTTGGGACTGGTTACTTTGCTTTGTTCCCCAGAAACAGATGACTAATCCACAGACAGTGACCCGAGGGATTGGGGATGACTCGAGGCAATCCCTCACCACTCTGGAGAGCAACTTCTTCTACTCCACTTTAGTAATCTCTTTCAGATGCTCTTGGGGTTTGAAGGGCCCTGGGATAGACCCTCATCCCTTTAAGCCTAGACTATGGAAATAGTCACGTGGTGAGCATCCCCGTCAGTGCCCTACTCGGCTATCAAAGGGACCGTCCTCAACCACAGGGGACCCCTACTCAGTAACTTGTAAATAAACTTCAGGAGCTCTCTGGTACCTCCAAGATTAAGTAGGAAATCTTCGGTTTGGGGTTCACAATCCTCCCTGGCCTGCCACTCCCCAGTCTCCAGTCCTTTTATACTTACACTCTATCAAGTACTTTCTGATCTGGAAACACCTGCTATCTGTTTCTAGACACTCATCTCTCAATTCAGGACAATTTTCATTGGCTGTCTCGCTGTCTCTCTCTCCATTTATGTCTCTGTCTGTCTCTTCTCTCTTTATCTCTCCCTCTCCTCTTCCTTATTTTTCTTTTTATCTTTCTTTTTCTCTTCCTTCCTTCCTTCCTTCCTTTCCTCCCCTTCTCTCTCTCTTTCTTTCTTTCTTTTCTCCATCCCTCCCTGCCCCTTTCTTTCTTTCTTTCTTTCTTTCTTTCTTTCTTTCTTTCTTTCTTTCTTTCTTTCTTTCTTTCTTTCTTTCTTTCTTTCTTTCTTTCTTCTTCCTTCTTCCTTCTTCCTTCCTTCCTTCCTTCCTTCCTTCCTTCCTTCTTTCTTTCTTTCTTTCTTTCTTTCTTTCTTTCTTTCTTTCTTTCTTTTTTCTTTCTTTCTTCTTCCTTCCTTCCTTCCTTCCTTCCTTCCTTCCTTCCTTCCTTCCTTCTTCTTCCTTCCTTCCTTCCTTCCTTCCTTCCTTCCTTCCTTCCTTCCTTCCTTCCTTCCTTCCTTCCTTCCTTCCTTCCTTCTTTCTTTCTTTCTTTCTTTCTTTCTTTCTTTCTTTCTTTCTTTCTTTCTTTCTTTCTTTCTTTCCCCTCCTTTCACTTTCTCTTCTTTCTGTCTCTGTCCTCTATGTCTCTCTGTCCCCTCCCCTCTGTGTGTATGTATGTGTGTGTGCATGTGTATGTGATTTTCCCTTTCTCTGTTTCTCTCTCTTCATTTCCATCTTTTAATTTTCCTGATCTCCTTCAAGTCCGAGTTCAATTCCTATCTTCTACTGGAAGTCTTTCTTGATTCTAATTCTAATTCTAATGCCTTTCCTCTGTTGATTATTTCTAATTACTTATCTATAGCTTATTTGTATGTAGTTATTTGACTGTTGTCTTCCCTATTAGCTTAGGAGCTTCTTGAGAGCAGGGACTGCCCTTTACCCCTCTTCATATCCCTTACACTCTTAATAAACAGTACCTGACACATAGTAGGTGTTTCATGAATTGACTTTGTGACTGCTATTGATAAGGCATAAGGACTGCTTTTTCCCCTCAGCTATGGCATAATGGAAAGAATATTGAATCTGGGTCAAAGGAGTTCCAGATCTGTACTTTATTAGCCATGTGACCTTGGATGAAGTAATTTAATTCTAAAAATTCACTTTTCTCATCTAGAAAATGAGTGAGTTGGACTAAATGATATCTAATGGCTTTGCTAGTTCCCAGTCCTAGAACTGTATGAAGCAACAGGATGTGGCTGATTGAGACAGGGCTAAATGTGGCCTCAGACACACTTTAGCTTTCCAACTCTGTCTTCTCAATTACCAAGTGAGAATAATAATATCCATCATAGTTACTGCTCATTCTAATTGGGAGACTCAAAGGAGAGAAGGCACATAAAAGTTCCCTTTGCTAGGGGATATGCTAGTTCTTAATCTGGCAAGGCGAGCTCACTCTAGAGCTGGGAGAGACCTTCTAAGTCATTTACCATCTACCTGCTCTTCTCACAAATGAGGAAATAAGCCCAGAGCACTGAAGAGACTTTATTCAAGGTAGGAAATGTCAGAGGCAGAATTTGGCTGAACAGTAGGTCTTTGAGTTCAGAGCCAATTGTCTCTGTAATAAGAGAACTTTTTAAAAACGTGCAATTCTTCTAAATATATTTCCACATTTATCATGCTGCACAAGAAAAATCAGATCAAAAAAGGAAAAAGTGAGAAAGAAAAAAAAGCAAGCAAACAACAACAAAAAAGGTGAAAGAATCATATTGTGATCCACATTTGGTCCCCAATAGTCCTCTCTCTGGGTGCAGATGGCTCTCTCCATCCCAAGTCTATTGTTGAAAAGACATAATCTTGTCGTTGCTGTGTTATGTTGGTTCTATCACTTCACTTAGCATCAGTTCATGCAAGTGTGTGACACACACACACACACACACACACAGAGGGGAGGGGACAGAGAGACATAGAGGACAGAGACAGAAAGAAGAGAAAGTGAAAGGAGGGGAAAGAAAGAAGAAAGAAAGAAAGAAATCAGCCTGCTGATCATTTCTTATAGAACAATAATCCATAACATGCATATATCATAACTTATTCAGTCATTCCTCAAATGATAAATATTCACCGAGTTTCCAGTTCCTTGTCACTACAAAAAGGGCTGCTACAAACATTTTTGCACAT
This sequence comes from Antechinus flavipes, assembly GCF_016432865.1. Lineage (NCBI taxonomy): Eukaryota > Metazoa > Chordata > Mammalia > Dasyuromorphia > Dasyuridae > Antechinus > Antechinus flavipes. The sequence goes on from NC_067400.1 coordinate 586,856,639, forward strand.
GTAGGTCCTTTTCTCTTTATTATGATCAATAAGAGATTTTAGACAAATTAGACAGAACCAATGTTTTACTTGGAGTCAGGAGATCTGGATTAAATCCTAGCTCTTTTTTTTTTTTTTTTTTTTACTATTTCTGTGACCATGGAAACAGTGCTTCCTCTCAGACTCAGTTTCCTCCTTTGCTAACTTTGGATAAGATGAGGTTTCTGGCATCCCAAGGCTCTGAGTCTTCCCCAAAGCTGTGCAGCCCAGTGGTCAGGGCTATTCTGTATCACAAGGGAGGAGTGAAGCTGACCCCTGAGCGTGTCTCTGTGGTGTCCAGTTTGTAGTTTCCCAGGCTACTCCCCAAAGGCAGAGACGTTTTTGAGGGTGGGGTGAAGGAGAGTTGAGTTTCATGTTTCTCTTTTGTGTCCTGCCTCAGATGACCCTGGGATTTTGTTTGTGTGTGAAGATGGGCTGATTCTGTGGTTTGGGGAAGAATCATTTCCTGATTTTTATCCAGGAGCACAATTAGAGAGCTCAGATTTCAAGGCCAAGGCATCTGTGAGCCAGCAGGGAGAGGAGGGGGAGGGGTGGTGATGATGAGGAGGAGGAGCACTCAGGGAAGAGTCCCCAGCCTCTTCCTCCTCCCAATCCTCAAAAGCTCCAGAGAAGGAAGAGACCATTGAGATCATTCATCTAGTTCTATCAGAACTCATCTTGTAGATGCAAAAACTAAGGGGAAATGATTTATCCAAGGTTACAGGTAGGGAGCAACAGGACTCACTGGCCTGACCACTCTTGCTCATGAACCTTCAGTGATTCCCTATTATCTCTAGGATAAAGTGTATACTGCTCCATTTGCATTTAGCTTTTACAGCCCGGCTACAATCTATCTTCAAAGCCTTAGTAAACATTATTCTTCTACATATACCTTTGGTTTGGCTAAACTGGCCCTTTTTCTCTTGCTCATTCACAAATCCCATTTCCCATCTCTGGGCCTTTGCCCAGGCTGGCCTGGATGCCTTGAATGCACTCCCTTCTCACCTCTACCTCTTAGAATTTTAACCTTTCTTCAGAATTTAACTCAAGTATCAGTTCCCTTGTGAAGCCTTTCTGGATTCACCGGCTACTAGTGTCCTCTCTCTCCCAACTACCTCATATTTACCATATTGTTTCCCCCCATAGAATGTAAGCTCCTTGAGGACAGATCCTGTTTCATTCCTGGTTTTGTGTCTAGAACAATGTCTGGCATATAGTAAACACTTAATAAGTGCTTGTTGTTTGAATGAATGAGGCTAAATATAGTTTTCATTCTATGACACAAGAGCAGCAGAACCCTGAGACCTCATGGCTTGTCCAAAGTGAAATATTACATTAGGAACAGACCTGGAATTCGCACCCAGAGTCCTTGATCCCCATCAGTTCCCTTTCTACTATGTCATGCTGTCTCTGGGGCAACATGGCTTGCCTAGGGCAAAGTCACTTCATTGCTCCAGCCCTCAGTTATAACACCTGCAAAATGGGAGGCCAATTCAAAGTTGTCCTCCCTCAGAGGAATGCTGTGAGGAAATGGAGGTTTTGGAAAAGAAAGGAATGAAATAGAAAAACTGTAATACACAATAATTGCCTGTCATCATCATCATCATCATCACCACCACCACCACTATTATCATCATTATCACCATGACCATCATCATCATCATCTTCTTCATTATCATCATCTCCATCATCACCATCATCTCCACCACCACCACTATCATCATCATCATCATCAACATCATCATCATCTTCTTCATTATTATCATCATCTCCATCACCACCACCACTACCATCCTCCTCCTCCTCCTCTTCCTCCTCCTCCTCATCACCACTACAATCAGCATCTGTATTACCCTCCTAATCATCATAATTAATGGATTTCAGTTAAGACACTCTTTTGGGAGGATGACCCAGATCCCCTGAAGGCCCTGGAGGAAATTACACTTCCCACTCTCACTTTTCTTCCTTCTTCCCTTCCTTTCCTGGTCTGCCTCTTCCTGTCTCCCCTTCCTCTGGCTGCCCTTCTCTCTCTGTCTTTCCTTAGCTCTCTGTGACTCTCTCCATATGTAGATCTTGCATTCCCTCTGACTCTCCCCTTCCAGATCTCTCTCCCTGCCTCTTTCTGTGTTTTTTCCTCACCCTCTTTATCTCTCTCTTGTCTTGTCTCTCCTCTGTCTCTCCCTGTCACATCTCTGCCCCACACGGTGTTTCCCCCTCTTTTTGTATTTGTTCTTCTCTCAGAGTCTCTCTCCTCTCTTTACCTCCTCCTCTCTCCCTCGCTCCATTTCTCTGGATCTTTTCAGTATCTCTCCTGTTCGCTGAACTCTCCTTTCCTGTTTCTTTCTCCCTCCCTTCTTTTTTCACCCTCCTGTGCCCACTCCCATTTCCCTTCTGTGTGAGACTCGGTCTTTTTCTTTCTCCTCTTTCTTTTTTACAAAGATCTGTTTGTCTGGGAGCCTGTGTTGGCTCCCAACCCTGGCCTGATCCTAATCTTCTCAGCAGACTGTCCGAAATGTAATTTGTGAACATGTCTCCTTCCTTCGTTTCAGCCTTGTGCTCTGCTGTCTGCCCGCTCCCTGCTCAGACCCCAAGCATCCCAGGGCTGTTTGGGGCCAGAAGGGTGTGTTTTGTTTTGTCTCTTTCTTCACTGGGGGTGTCTGTACCAGTCCTATTTCTCCATCAGTGTGGGGACTGGGCCAGGGAAGCAATGGGCATTTTAACTGAGCCTAACTTGAATTTCTGTAAGCAGAGGATGCAGTGGGAGAGCTCCTGCTCCAATAGCCCCAACATCCAACCCTGACATCACCACCAGGAATAGCAGCCTTGCAGCTCCTAAATCAGAGATCTTTACAACCCTAAACATTCATCTCTATATAATAACCACTTCAACTAAACTAACCAAAAACTTAACCGATATTTATTAGTCACCTTTTTTGGAAGATAGATTAGTCCTATGATCGTAGTCTAAGAGGGCAGGAGAAGGGAATATATATTTATATAGTGCCTACTGTGTGCCAGGCACAATACTAAGTGATGTATAAATCTTATCTCATTTGCTCCTGTCTCTATTATTATACCCATTTTACAGATGAGGAAACTGAGGCAAACAGATGAAACAACTTGCCCATGATCATGCAACTAATAAATATTAGGGTAAAAACCAGATTAAAATGCAATTTGGACATTTAATAATAAAAAAGTTTGTTGTTTTAGTCATTTTTTCAGTCATGTCTGTTGATCCCATTTGCTATTTTGTTATCAAAGACAATGGTTGGTTTGTCATTTCCTTCTTCAGCTCATTTCAGAGATGAGGAAACTGAGGTAAATAGAGCTAAGTGACTTGACCAGAGTCAGTAAGTGTCTGAGGTAGAATTTGAACTCTGGTAGGGGAATCTTTCTGACTCCAGGCCCAGTGCTTTATTCATTGAATCACCTAGCTGCCCTCCCAAAAAAACAACAACAAAAAAACTCCACAAATAAAAAATACAATAAAACTAATAATAATGCAACATAATAATTGTATTATAGTAATAATTTAAAAACTAAGTCAATATGTAACTTTCAGGGATCTTCATGTATGATTTCGTTCCCCCATCTCCTTTCTATTTGAATTTATTACCACTGGCATAATGGATAGGACATGGACTTGCAGTTGGTAAAAAAGTATTTCTTAAGCACCTACTATAGTGCTAGACACTGTGGTAAGTGCTGATAAAAAGAGAGACAAGACAAAACAAAAAGCCCCCCCCCCCCCAAAAAAAAAAAAAAGAAAAGAAAAGAAAAAAATTGTCTAAAGTTCAATTCCTTCACCAGATATTTACTATATGTGTGTGTGACCCTGTGTGATGCTGGGTAAGTCCTTCTCAGTGACTCAGTTTCTTTATCTGTAAAATTGGTGGTGGGGAGGTCAAATTTGGTGGTTTCTAAGGTTCCTCCTAGCTCTAAATCTCTAATTGCATGGAGAAATGACCTCAGACATTTGGAAGCAAGTAAGAGTCAGAGGCGGGAGGCAGCTCTGGGCCAGCTGCTCTTTGTCCTTTTCCACAAATGGAAGGTTGCATAGTTGCACGATCTGTAGGTGGGAGTTTCCAGATAGATTATTTAGTTTAACTTGTATTTAATTTTATAGGAAGTGATTTCATATAGGGAATAAGTGTCATAAACAAGATTTAGACCAAGTCCCCTGAAATTCAAATCTCAGGCTTTTCCCCTGTAGTACATTCTCCTAATATTCCAGGAAGAAGGTGGGAGAAGTGTTAAATATTCATTTAATAAAATTAATTTTATATCATAATAACAATAACTAGTAACTAACTTGAACAGAGCACAAAACAATATAATTCAATGCAATGTATTTATACATTAATAACATACATAAATTAATAATTTATAATCATTTTGTAGCTCATAAATACAAGGTAACCTCCTTTCTACTCCTTATATAACTGGAATGGACCCAGTTATTTACCTGCTGCTCCACCCTGACCATATTTACCTTTGTTTCCCCAGAGTTTGCCCTGTGTCTGCAAGATGTCATTTTTTTCTTGCTTGTTTGAAAGGAATATCTTTAAAAATATAATGGCAACGGTTATTTATTTAATGATTTTCATATAATAATCATAGTTAACATTTAATTAGCACATACTATGTGAGGGTACTATCCTAAGTCCTTCTTATAAATGTTGTCTCATTTGAGTCTCACAACAACCCTAAGAAGGAGGGGCTATGGTTGCCCCCACTTTGGGTAGAAACTGAGGTAAACAGAGATTAAATGGCTTGTCCAGGATCTGGATTTGAATTCAGGTGTTTCTGACTCTAGGCTCTGTGCTCTTTCTATTGCACTACCCAATTGCCTCCATCACTTTGGTAGCTCTGTGGGGAGTCAATTAGGAAGTAATTGCAATTGTCTAACTGAGAAATGATCAAGGGCTCTTCTAGGGTCATGGTCTGGTCCATGGAGCCAAGGGAAAGGGTGTGAGGTATATTATGGCCTTGCCTTCATACCACCTATTACTTCAGTTACTAAGAGGAGGGGTTCCACAAAAGAGGCAATTTCTCTCATGTGACATTTATCCTTTTGTCTTCCAACTCTGTAGAAAACTCACTCCTCTGAGGAAGTCCTCCATGATTAACCCTTCCATTTTGCCCTGCAGGCAACACTCAGTCTTCCATGTAGGTTCACAGGATTTAGAACTGGCTTCATTTTACAGATGGGTAAACTGAGGTCTGGAGAACTCCCGTGAGTTGGTCACAGTCACACAGGGGGCTCTTTCTATAGCCCCATAGCTGTGTCCTCCTATCACAATCATGGCAATATTTAAATTGGCAGGGATGGGTCCCATGGACTTGGAAGAAGAAGGCATGAGGTGTGTTATTTGCTACCTGGCCAAGTACTTTCCTCTCTAGAGCTCTATTTTCTCACTTATAAAACGATGGGAGCTCTCTATAGGCTCCTCTCATGGCAGGCAGTAGGGGTTTATGGAGAGAGCTGATCCAAACACTGAGTCACTCCCTGTGTTTTCTACAGTGACCGTTGTCCAGGCAGAGGAGTTAGTGAATCTGGGCCCCAAGATTGCCCCAAAGGTTCCCTTACTCCCAAAGGACAGTGATACCACCATCAACTCACTATCTGATCTAGGGATATTTCACACACCCCTTTTCCACGCCTCAGTCTTGAATGAGAAGCTGGGATTTAAATTTTTTTTCCTCCAGGAGTAGCTTGGTGAGGTCATTGGTTTGGGGATCAATCTCTCAGATCACAATTCTGTGATGTTAGGCAAATCATTACTTCTCCCTGACCCTCAGTTTCCACATTTGGTAAATGGGCGTAAGTCCGGCTCTGGCTTCCTCAGTTTGCTGGTGTGAAGATAAAAAGGGATGTTAAGTAGGAAATAGTTTTTCAAGAATATGTCTGCTGCAAGAAATTAGAATGTGAGCTCCCGGAGGTCAAGAACTACCTGCGTTCTTATTTACATTTATTTCTGAGTGTATAATTTGCCTCTCAGCACTTTGCCTGGCACAAAATAAATACTAGAGACTTCCTGACCTGACTTGGATGATGGCTGTCATGGTTAATGATCTAGAACCCTTTTCTGAAGGAGCTGAGTGATGCGCAGGGTTCAGAAGACCCATGACTTTTCAGAACACACAGGGAAAAGCTTTTCTGAGGGGATTTGTTCCCTTGTCCAGCATTTCTGGGTTGACCCTAACTCCCAAATCCAGCACATCAGAGCTTCCTCACTGGGTTGGTGGACAGATGCTGCCACCTTGTGGGCTTTATCACAAATAGATTCCCCTCCAAAGAGAGCTACAACAAATTCTTTTTTGGGGTGGGAGGTGGGGTTTGGGGTACGATAGTTCCTTGTCCTTCCTTAAATATTGTGAAGTTGGTCTTTTGTCCCAACCAGGACCCTCTTCATCCTATCTACCCCCTCCTCCTACCCCATATTCAATCAAACTGTTTTCAGGAAAGAATCACAGAAAATGTAAAAATGGGTCAGGACAGAAAAGGTCTGTGCTAGAAGGGAGAGTGGAATCCAAAATGTTAAAGCTGGAAGGGACCTGTCAGAGTTGGAAGGAGCTAGGACACACAATACAGGAACTGTTGGAATCCTTACTACCTGCTAACTAATTAGAGTTGATCTAATCTTACAAGAAGATGTTTTGGGCAGAACCTGAAACAAGTTACTAAGTAGAACTAATTAATACAAGGCTTGTGTTCAAACCTTTACTCATTGGAGTTCAATGAGTTCACACCTCCCTTGAAGCTCTTTGGGCCAGAGAGCACTATGGGAGAAAACCCACAATCCCTCTCTTAAAGGAGCATAAATAGAGCTTCAATGGGCCAGTCAAGGAAGTTCTTCAGAGTGAAGAAGCTACAAGTCGAGATTTCAGCGGAATTACACCAGAAGCCCTCTCTCCGAGACAAGGCAAGAGAGAATATATATTCCATTTGGCTGGCTGGTTGCAGAAGAGAGTTCAGCTAGATTGGAGAGGAGCACTCTGGTGCAGACACAGAGCACTTTGGGAGATTTCACCGGAATGACATGAAGAGTAGAGCTGGCTGGAGGCTGAAGAAAGCAGAGGCAGAGGCTGAAGGACCAGACCTTTGGATTTGGCAACATTCGGAGAGAGCTCTTGGAACCAAGCAGAGAGATAGGCCTCTAAGCTAACAGGGCTATATTGGAGATAATAAAAGATCTGAACTTTTATCACCTGGCTGCGTTTTGAGAAGAAAAAGCTCACCACAAGGAACCAACATAGGAGAGAATGTTAGGGCTGGGAGGGAGCTTAGAACCCAAGATGTCAGAGCTAGAAGAGCCCTTAGAACAAAGATTTCAGAGCTGGGAGGACCCTTAGAACCCAGGAAATCAGAGCTGGGAGGGTCCTTAGAACCCAGGATGTCAGAGCTGGGAGGACCCTTAGAACTCAGGATGTCAGAGCTGGGAGGGCCTTTAGAAGATAGGAGATCAGAGCTGGGAGAAAATGCTGAAAATACAGTGTCAGTGTCAGAACTAGAAAAGGTCTTAGAATTTCAAAAGTCAAGGCTAGAAAGAATTGTAATATTCACCTAAATTTGACAGAGGAAGAAGCTGAGTCCCAGACTGTGGCTGTGTGATTTGCGCATGTATCATACAGTGTATGTGACTTGCACTAGCTCCCAACCTTGAAAGCCTGAGCATAGGAGACTATCTTTTTGACAGTTCAGTAATCATTTCAACATACCTTGAGACAGATGAGAAAGAGAGGAGAGGTACCCAAGATCAACTCTTTTATCTTATTTACCCAGAGCTGGTCCTGCTCCCAGTTCCTCTCTTAGAAACAGCTATACTTGGCTGTGTGATCCTGGGAAAAGCACGGATCCTTTCTCAATCTCTGTTTCCTTATCTCTGGGAACAATAATGGCACCTAATTTATAGGGTTGTTGCGAGGACCAAATGAGAGAATATAGTGAAGTTTTTTTTTTAAACAAATCTTAAAGCCCTATATAAATGCTAACTGTAGTAATGATGATAGCAACAATAATAACAATAACAACTAATAGTAGTGGTGGTAGTGATGGGGGTAGTAGCAGTAGTAGTAGTAATCATATTAGTGGTGGTGGTAGTAATAGTAGTAAAGCAATAATATTAATGGAGGTGGTAGGAGTAGTGGCAGTAATGGTGCCGGGTTCATCCTTTTATTTTTCTCCCTTTCACAGGTCTGAGTTTCTTTGATTCTACAGAAACTTTCACCCTCAGAGAACTGAGAAAGACACTGAAACAAATTGGTACAAAGACACTGCTACAAGTGCGACCACGAGTTTCCTTTCCCTCGCCTCCTGTTAGTGGGATGGGACCCCGCGCTGTCCTCCCTGGCTTGCCCTGGCCCAGATGCCCTTTCGAGGTCCCGATCTCGGACGTTCCCCCTTTCCCAAGCTCATTGTCCCATGTCTGCGTTCTGGGGGCTTGTACAGCATGGGCTCCATGGTGTCCTGCTGGCTTCTGTGTGGGAAGTTCACGTGAGAATTTACCAAGTCTCTTGTGAGGGATACAGGCAGGAACAGGATGCAATCTGGGCCAAGGAGCTTCCGGGGGCTCCTGGAATACATTACAGACATTGTGAGGGCGGCTCCCCAGGCAGCCTCCTTAGGAAAGCATTGGGCAGGGATGGGGTATCGGAGCCTAGGAAATGGCAGTCAGAGGGGCGTGGCTCTCTCAGCCTTAGCCCAGTCTCCCGGAGACATGTGTGCCAGGACAGGTATCTGTAACACTGGGAGGTTGGGTGAGACGGCTTCCGCCAGATTTTGGGGCTCTAGAGATGAGTCTCTGTCTCTCGGAGGTTTGCAGAGCCTTTAATTTATATGAGCCTTGTGGCTAGAGCACTGGTCCTGGAGACAGTAGGACCTGACTTTTACTAGCTGGACAAGACACTTAATCTCTCCCCCTCCCCATTACACAAGTCCCCTGATGACCTCGCAAAGTGGATATTATAGAAATGATCCCTGCACTTTACAGAGAAGCAATGTGAAGTGGTGGATACCTATCTGGTCTCAAAGAGAGGAAAGTCTGGGTGCAAAACCTGCCCCTGGGTTCATATACTGACTGTGGGGCTGTAGGCATCTAACTTAACCTCTCACACAACAGCCCATTTTTTTTTGAGGCAATTGGGGTTAAGTGACTTGCCCAGGGTCACACAGCTAGGAAGTGTTAAGTGTCTGAGACCAAATTTGAACTCAGGTCCTCCTGACTTCAGGGCTGGTACTCTATCCACTAGGACAATTTTGTAATGGGATAAATCCTTAGGATTTCCTTCCCTTGGAATTCTTTATGTAAATGAAATCTAGTCACTATCCCCATTTTATAGATGAGAAGACTGAGGCCCAGGGAGGTTGTCCATGGCCATTGTGCTGGTACTTCTTGTAGTTCTTCACGAGCCACCCGACCTCACTTGGGGGCCATGGAGGAGGGCCAAGACTCACTGCCTCGGTTAGGGGTGTGAAATCACTCTCTTCTGCTATTTATCCTTGTCTGGAGCAAGAGGATGGATGGGGTGGGAAGGTGGAACTGACAGTAGGACCCCGACCAGTAGCTGCCGCAGGGACATGAGTAATGGGAAGCAGGCGCCCCCGGCTTTATCGGGGCAGATTCCAGCAGGAAGGGACTTGGCACTGTGGGGCCCCGGCAGGGCTGGGAAGAGAGGTGGGGAGAGGGCAAGGGGGGCTGCAGGGTCCCCTTCAGCACAGCCCCAGGAGCCACCTCTCTTCTTTCTCATCTCACGTCTGCTTCCCCCCATATTGATCCCCCTCCTCCCCAGAAGCTTCATGCTAGCCTGGGGAAGGTGTGCCCTGCCAAGATTACATCAGAATGAGTGAGTGTGAAAGATGGGGGAGGGTGGAGGGACGGGAGACCTCAGCTGCTGTGTCTCGTCAGGTCAGGAGGCAGGAAATCCACTCGTGTGAAAGCAGGATGGGAGCTGCCCCTCCTTTCCTGGCCTTGTCACTCACTCGGTAGTGTGGGGGGTAGGAGCTGAAGGGGTGTGCCTGTGTGTGTGTGTGTGTGTGTGTGTGTGTGTGTGTGTGTGCACATGCTCCCTCTAATGGTCAGTGTGCTAAACATGCATCCCAGTTCTGACATTCTGCGTTCTGAGAACCTCCTCTCCTCCCCTGCTCCCTCCCAGATTCTGAAATATTATCTTCTATAATCTGTTCCAGCTCTGACATCCTGGGTTCTAAGGGCCCTCTCAGCTCTAACATCCTGGGTTCTAAGGGCCCTCTCAGCTCTGACATCCTGGGTTCTAAGGGCCCTTCCAGCTCTGACATCCTGGGTTCTAAGGGCCTTCTCAGCTCTGACATCCTGGGTTCTAAGGGCCCTTCCAGCTCTGACATCCTGGGTTCTAAGGGCCCTCTCAGCTCTGACATCCCGGGTTCTAAAGGCCCTCTCAGCTCTGACATCCTGGGTTCTAAGGGCCTTCTCAGCTCTGACATCCTGGGTTCTAAGGGCCCTCCCAGATCTGACATCCTGGGTTCTAAGGGCCCTCCCAGCTCTGACCTCCTGGGTTCTAAGGCCCTCCCAGCTCTGACATCCCAGGTTCTAGGGGCCCTCCCAGCTCTGATATTCAATGTCCCTTCTATCTCTCATACTGTAAAATCATGGGGTAGCTGGGCAGCCTAGTTACTGTCGTGTATAAATTAGAATGAGCTCTTTTAGGGATCAAGACAGAGGGACTTGGTTAGGTTAGAGGGGAAGTAAGAGAGAGCAATCAGGGATGTTTCTATTCAGATCTAGGCAAGGAGCAGCATCCAGATTCCAAGGTCAATCATGAAAGACTTCTTGGGACTTAGGTGGGTTTTAGGAACCATTTGAAAATGAGGGAGAGGTAAATGAGTTATAGGAAGAAACAGACAGTAAAACTATTATTGGGAAGAGGAACTTCAGCTTTTCCCTCTCAGAATTAGATTAGTCTAACTTAAAAATAAATAAGAAAGAAGCTAAGGAGACAAAATAGAACTAACTTAGAAAAGTTAGGTATGATAAGCCTCTGGAGACAATTGTATGGGAAGAGAAAGGAGTATAACTTTTTTCTCAGCTCTACATGGCATCTTCACAAAAATTGTGTCAGGACATAAGAAACTCACAAACAAATGCAGAAAAAATAGAAATATTAAACATACCCTTTTTAGTACCACAATGCAATAAATATTACATGCAGTAAAAGACTTTGGAAGTGAAGATTAAAAATTAATTGGAAACTAAATAATCTTAAGAAATCTAATCCTAAAGAATGAGTGGGTTAAGAAATGAATCATAGAAACAATAGATAATTTAATAAAAGATAATGACAAAATGAGACAACACACCAAAATTTGTAGGATGCAGCCAAAGTAGTCCTTGATTTTAATGCTTACATCAGTAATAAAGAGAAAGAACAGATCAATGAATTGGGCATGTAATTAACACCCTCCCCTACAAAAGAACATATTTTAAATTCTCAATTAAACACCAAAATAGAAATCTTGAAAATCAAAAGTCAGATTAATAAAACTGAAACTTAAAAAATGATTGAGCTAATAAATAAAATTAGGAGTTATTTTATGAAAAATTCAGTAAAATAGATGAATTATTGGGCTAATTTGATTAAAAAAAAGAAAAGCAAAATATCAGTTTCAAAAATGAAAAGAGAACAAGCCACAAATCAAGGTAAAATTAAATTATTAGAAACTATTTTATTCAATTACATGCCATTAAAACTAAGAATCTCAGTGAAATAGATGAATATTTACAAAAATATGAATTGTCCAGATTGACAGAAGAAGAATATAATATCTATCTATCCATCCATGTATCTATCTATCCATCCACTTATTTATCTATCCATCCATCCATCTATCTGTCTATCTATCTATGTATGCTGAGGCAACTGGGGTTAAGTGACTTGCCCAGGATCACACAGCTAGGAAGTGTTAAGTGTCAAATTTGAACTCAAGCCTCTTGATTTCAGGACTGTACCATTGAATATAATATTTAAATCACTTCACTTTAGAAAAAAGAAATTAAACCATCAATAAGTGAATTCTCTAAGAAAAAAATCTTTAAGACTAGTTGGATTTATAAGTGAATTTTACCAGTTAAAGAACATTGTTTCAATACAATATAATTTGAAAAAATAGGTAAAGAAAGAATCTTACCAAATTTTCCTATGATATAAAAATTGCTTTAATAATTAAACAAAAAAACAGAGAAAAAACTGTCGACCAATTTTCCTAATGAATATTGATGCAAAAAATTTTAATAAAACACTAGTGAGGAGATTACAGCAATATATTACAAAGATCATACACTATGACTAAGTGGGATTTATAGCAGGAATATAGGGCTGATTCAATATTAGAAAAACCATAGGCATAATTGACGATATCAGTAACAAAAACAGAAGTCATATAATTATTTCAATAGATGCAGATAAAGCCATTGACAAAACAGCATTCATTTCCATTAAAAGCATAGGAATAAATGGAACTTTTCTCAAAGAAAAAAAAGGGGAAAATGGTAGTATCTATAACCAGAAGTGAATATTATCTGAAATGAAGATAAATTAAGTTTTCCCAAAGATCAGGGGTGAAGCAAGGATGCCCATTATTACCATTATTATCTAATATCGTACTAGAAATGCTAGATATAGCAATAAGACAAGAAAAAGAAATAGAAGGAATAAGAAATGAGAAAACAACTATTAATATATTTAAAACTAGTTGAAATAATTAACAACTTTAGCAAAGTCTTAGGATATACAATAAATTCATATCAATCATTAGCATTTCTATATATAACCTACAAAACTCAGTAGCAAGAGATAGAAAGAGAAATTCCCTTTAAAAATAACTGCAGACAATATAAAATAGTCTACCTGCCAAAACACATCTAGGAAGTAAATGAACAGAATTACCAAACATTTTTTTCACACAAATAAAGACAGATTTAAACAACTGGAGAATTACTTAATTGCTCATGATTGGGTCAAGCCAATATAATAAAATGACAATTCTCCCTAAATTAATTTACTTATTTAATTTCATATCCATCAGACTTGAGGTGCTCTGCTGAGTGGGAGGATGGATATAAAGACCAAAAGGAAACTGTTCACTTCAGGGAATTTATATTCTGCCAGGGGAGATGATTTGTTCATATATAAGTATACACAGAATTCATCAATACAAAGTAGGTTTAAAGTCACTGGGGAAGAACCTTGAGAGAAGATGAGTTAAAGAAGTGTAAGACTGGAGCTGAATTTCTTACCCTGCAATCTCATGGGGTTCATGAATATGGATGGAAAAAATCCATCTCTATTTTCACTCACCTCTAATTGAAATTTACTATTTCTGATTTTAAAAATTATTTTGAAGCTCCATAGACTTCACCAGTCTGCTAAAGGGTGTATATGACACAAAAGGCTAAGAATCCCAGGACTAAAGAGAGAAAAACTCTCAAGAAAGGTCAAGAAGAAGAAAAAATAGCAGAGACCCAGGCCGGGGTCTCTGTTCCCAAGTGATCAATCAGAAATTGACATTTATTAAACATGTACCACGTGCCTAGTGATGTGTTTGGCTCTGGCAAGGCAAAGACAAAAATGAAAAAATTTCTTGATTCAAGAAGATTCTATTCTGTTGGGAGGCAGGTGTAACATATCACAGATCTGTAAATATTATCGGTGGCCAAAATAAATGCAAAGTTGTATGGGGGAGGAGAAACCCTAATAAATGGGGGAGGGGAAATCATGAAAGACCTCTTGAAAGAGGTGTCCTGGAAGGAAGCTAGGGTCCTCGAAAAAAGGAGGTGAGGAGAAATAGGATTCTAAGCTAATGCAAAGCCATGGAGGAAGGAGATGGAATGTTGGGTAGGGGCAACAACCAAAAACAGTAAGTATGAGGGGGTGTGAATAATGTGGATTCAGTTTCTAAAGCTAGACTGGAATCAGATTAAGAAAGGTTTTAATAGAGGAATTAATAGGGATAATGGGGAGTCACTGATATTTCTTGAGTAAAGGAGTAACATGATCAGGCCTGTTATTAAGTAAAATTAAAAATTAATTAAATTAAATATTAATTTGGCAGCTGTTTAGGTGGTCGATCTGAGAGGAAAGAATCTGGAGACAGAGACTATTGAAATAGGTGGGGGGAGATGAAGGTCTGAATTAGGATGGTTACTATGAGTGGAGAAGAAGGGGTAGATGTAAGAGATATTAAGGAAGTAGAGTAGGCGAAACTTGGCAAACGATTGGCTATATTAGGAAGGAGGGACATAGGTTCTGAATCTTGGCAAATGCAAGAATTGTGTTGCTCTCAAAAAAGAAATAAGAAAATTAAGAAAAAGGATAGATTTATCTATTCATCCTTTTAGGGGCAAAGATAATGTTATTGAGTCATTTCAGTTGTGACCCCATTTTTTTTTTTGACAGATACTGAAGTGGTTCGCCATTTCCTTCTTCGGCTTATTTTTCAGCTGGGGAAACTGAGGCAAACAAATTCATTGACTTGCCCAGGAGCACACATCTGAAGCCAGATTTTACTCAGGAATAGGAGTCTTCCCAAGTCCAAGCCCAGTGCTCTATGGTACTCCCTAGAAATGAGTTCTATTTTATACATGTGGAGTTGGAGATGACTGAAGCTAGGTGCGGTTCCAGGGCCTGGGTCAGGTAGGAGAAGCAGGCAGGTCAGCCTGGGACTGGGATCATGGAATCATCCTTTCAAGTCTGGACGGGACTCTGGAGACAGTTAGTCTAAGCCTCTCACTTTACAGATGGGGAAACGAGTCCAGAGAGGTAAAGTCACCTACCTGACCAATTCTTGCGAGTGTCAGAGCTGGATTAGAACCCAGAGCCTCCGAATTCAAGAGTTTGACATTTTTCACTGCCCCATCCTGCCTTTTGGGGAGGAGGGGCTTTGGGGAATCTCCCTCGTGAATGTTGGAGAGTCAACTGGTTATTTTAATTTCATGCCATCTAGTTGTATTTCATTTCAAGGAACCGCGCTGAGGCAGTCATGTGGCACAGCAGAGATAATTGGGCCTGGAGCAAGGAAGATTTAATTGAGTTGAAGTCCAGCCTCGGGCACTTACAAGGGATATGATGTTGAGAACATTATTTACCTCTGCCTGTCTCAGTTTCCTCATTTGTAAAATGAGAGTAACGATAGTACTGCTTTGAGGAGGTTTTGTGAGGATCAAATAAGGTTATAGTTGTAAAATACTTAACAGTGTCTGGGACATGGTAGATGCTTAATAACTACTTATTTCCTTCTTTGCTATGTAAGATCATACCATATAATCTTACATAGATTTTATATATATATATATATATGTCATATATATTGTGTACCAAATATCATAGATTTAAAATTTACAAATTACCATATCCTTCCTTCCTCTCTCCCTCCCTCCTTCCTTCCTCCCTCCCTCTCTCCTTCCCTCTCTCCCTCCCTTTCCTCCCTCCCTCCCTCTTATCCTTGATCCCTCTCTCCCTCTCTCATTCTCTCCCTCCCTTCCTCTCTCCCTCCTTCCCTCCTTCCTCCCTCTCTCCCTCCCTCCCTTCCTTTTCCCTCCCTCCTTCTTTCCTTCTCTTCCTTCATCCCTCCCTCCTTCCTTCCTCCTTCCTTCCCTCCTCCCTCCTTCCCTCCCTCTTCCCTCCTTCCTCCTTCCCTCCCTCCTCCCTCCTTCTTCCCTCTCTCCCTCCCTCTCTCCCTTCCTTCTCCCTCCCTCCCTCCTTCCTTCATCCCTCCCTTCTTCCTTCATCCCTCCCTCCCTCCTCCTTCCCTCCCTCCCTCCTTCCCTCCCTCCCTTCCTTCCTTCCTTCCTTCTTTCCTTTCTTCCTTCTTTCCTTCCTTCCTTCTTTCCTTCCTTCCTCTTCCTCCCTCCTTCCCTCTCATTCTGATGGCAACTTTAGCCCTAAGAGTTACAAATCCAAGAATTCAAAGCAGCTGCTATGTGTGTAGATACCATTGGGAAATTCTCCACCCCCGCCCCCCCAACCTTGTTCACTCCCCGCCTCCCAGATCATCCTGTGGCTACACAAACCCCCTCTGGAGAGTCAACTCTGCACTTGGGGGTGTCAACAGATGGCAACGAGCCCTGTTTCCTTTCTTCCTTTGCATTTTGGGTGAGACAGAAGGAATCACAAAGGATAAACAGGCAAAACTGAGCTGGGTGACTCAGTTCTTTTTCTATTCTCTCTACTCCATGCCCTCCCCTCCATTTTTCTATTTCTGTCCAGGATGCTGTCACCTTCCAGGCAGGCTAGTTCGGCGTCAGCCTGATGTCTCCCTCAGACTCGTAACCCATTCCCTTGTCATTTCCACGTTCCTATCATGTCTCCCCTGTTACTTTGGCTCCACTTACAGACCCCATCCTGGTTCATCAGATCCTCACGGATTCTCACCCAAACTACGGCAGTGAACTCTTCACCGGCCTCCCTGTGCCCCCTGCCTGCTCCAATCGGGCCTCCATTCAGCCTACAAAGTCATTTTCCTAAAGGAAAGGAGGTTTCATTTTGTCACTCAGACTCTCTCTTCCTATTATCTTGAATCAAATGTTATTTATTTATTATCTTTATCTCATCCTTCTGTGGTTTTTAAAATGCACATTATCATTAGCACAGTGGAACTCATATAAGCAATAGGTCTTGTTCCTCATTTGCAGTCTTAGAGAGTCACTTAAAACAATGAGATATTAAGGAACTTACACAGGGTGACACAATAGCTAATGTGTTCAGGGTTGCTCTTCAGATACTTTTAGTTATGGGGTTTTCTTGGCAGAGATACCAGATTGTTGCCATTTCCTTCTTCAGATCATTTTACAGATGGGGAAACTGAGGCAAACAGAATGAAGTGACTTATCCAGGGTCACACAGCTTGGAAGTATCAGAGGCAGGATTTGAACTCATGAATAGGCGGTTTCCTGTCTCTGGGTCCAAAGCTCTATCCAGCTGTGCAAGCTACCCATTCTTGTGTCATGGTATATGTAGAAATAATAAAAATAATACTAATGCTATTTTAATAAAATAACTTTTATATAACACTTGGGAGATTGAAAAGAATTTTACAAATATTATCACATTTTATTTTCACAATAACCCTGGGGAGGTTGGTGCCATTTTTTTTCTTTTTTAAATTTTATTTATTTATTTTTGTTAGGTGCCATTTTATAGAAAAAGAAACAGGAGAAAAACCCTAAGTGACTTGTTCAGAATCCTATAGCAAATAAGTGTCTAAAGCAGAATTTGAATTCAGGTCTTCTTGACTCCAAGTCTAGCACTCTGTTCGTTGTATCACTTAGCTGATACTAGTTTATAAATTAGTAAGTATATACATTCTGAGATGCAGCTAAATGTTTTTTAACTGACTGGAGTGTGTGATCAAAAGCATTTGGAGATCATTAGTTTATTGCCTGAAATAGCTTCTCTGGGGGATTTATAATACTCCATGAGCCCCATATTCTTCCTGCTGGTGTAGACTCCTGTGAGCAAGGGTTTAGTTTCTTTGTCTCTTGCATGCTTGGGCTGAGCTGGGTGAGAGATGACTGACTCTCCTAGGGACTTGGCGTAGGAAGACAGAAGGTGGAGTGGGGAAGGTAGGTACAAGCCAGAACACTTAGGTTCTGAGACCTGGATCATCCATTAGTTGTATCATTGAACAAGAGGCAGCTAAGTGTTGAAATGAATGGACCATGGGACTTGAAACTAGGAAGATCTGAGTTCAAATATAGTCTCAGATAATATATGACTAAGTATTTCACCACTACCTGCCTCAGTTTCCTCATCTGTAAAATGGGAATAATAATAGGTGTTCCACATATATGTTCATTTTTCTTATAATAAATCTAATCTCTACACTTGTCTTATGGAGTTGTGGTTACTGGTTAACAGTAGCTACTTCCTGGGGTGGTTGTGAGGATTATGTAAGATAATAATTGTGAAGTTCTTGGTAAATCTTAAAGTACCACAAATTCTAGCAACTTTGATTCTTGTTAAGTTTCTTTTCCTCTCGGGGCCTCAGTTAGCTTACCTGTAAATAGAAGGAGTTAGACTCAATGATCTTAGGTGTCTCCTTCTGGTTTGCTTTCTGCTAACTCTGCCTTGACAAAGAGCTTCCCAGCTGGTGATTAAAAGCTTCCTAATGGTTGGAACAAAGTGGCCGATCGACCGGGAGGCCGAGAAGAATGACAGACCTCCCAAAGAGCAAGGGATCTGCCTAAGAGAATCGATGCCGTTGAAGGAGGTCTTTAGGAGGATGGAAGGGCGAGGATGCGGAAGAAGATGAAGCACACAGCAAGTTCCTGAAGTCAGGCAGGGCGGGCAGCTCTGTTGCTGTGTGTGTGTGTGGGGGGAACAAGGGGCTTCTTCTCTCAGCGCTTTCCATTTGGAGACCATGTGGTGCAGTGGATAATAGTCCAGATGAGCCCTCAGAGGGGTCCAGATCTGAATCTCACCTTTCCCGCAGAGACAAGTCACTCCTCAGGCCCCCAGTTCTCGAGAAGTTTAAATGAAATAATATGTGTAATATAAAATAGATGCATAATTTTTTTTAATAATAGCTTTTTATTTTTTCAAAATACATGCAAAGATATTTTTCCGTAATCACCTTTGCCAAATCTTGTGTTCCATATTTTTCTCCCTCTTTTCTCCCCCTTCCCCTTGTCCTAGACATCAAGTAAGCTATAGTAGGTTAAACATGTGCAGTTCTTCTAACCATATTTCCACATTTATCACGCTGATACAAAAGTTTTTGAACATTTTAAAGTTCTATAAAAATGGCAACAATCCACTTTCTCCTCCACAACCCGTTTTTGGATGAGACTTTGGATTTCTTAGGCCTAGAGAACTCCCTCCGAGGAACTTTCTTTATGCAAGGCAATTTGCCATCTGCTCTGCAGTTTCATTTATTAATTATAAATGAGTTTCCTGGGCCCTGCTTGTCTAAGAAGTTAAACAACTTGCTCAGGATAACGTAAATGGTATCTGTAAGACGCAGGCCTTTGTCCAGGTTTCCATCACTTTATAGCTGGAAGTCTAATTAATAGGAGGGGAAAAGAAGGGAATAAGCATTTATTATATTATATTATATTACAATAACCCTGGGAGGTAGATGTTATTATTTCCATTTTATAGCTGAGAAAACTGAGGCAAACATATGACTTGACCAGAGTCACCCAGCTAAGTGTCTAAGGTTCAGATCTTTCTGCCTCCAGGCCCACGCTGACTGGTATTAAGATGAAAGGATAGGTCTATAAGATCCCTTCCAGATCTAACATTATTTTTCTGTTCTAATATTCTGTTGTAACACCTTAAGGTCCCTTTTGGCTTAAAGATTTTAAAGTTTCTACCCACTAGCTCTGTGTAAGCACTTAATAGGTACTCAACAAAGCTTTGTAATTGGTTTCCCTTCCCCAGTCTTTCCTTTCTTCCGTCCATCCTCCAATTGCTAGATTTTTGCTTGTAAAACACAGAGCACGTGATTCCTGCACACAAAAGGTGTTCGCCAGTTCCTTGTAGGATAAAATAAAAATTCCTCTCCCTGGCATTCAGAACCTGTAATTGCCAGATTGTAAAATCTGGCTCCTGGGCTATTTTTCCAGCCTTTACTCCTGTTCCCGTCCTCCGAATTCCTGCCAGACTGTGTTCCTGGGTGTGTGTGCCTTTGTCCACGGCATCCCCTATATCTGGGATGTACCTCTTATCTCCACTCTTAGCATCTCTCCCTTTCTTCCTGGCTCAGCTCCTCCTGGAAGTCTTCCCTGATCCCACCTCATCCCCCAAGTAAATGCTCTGTCTCTCCTAAAATTGCTTTGAGTACACATTGCCTCTCCCCACCAAGAGAATTGAAGTTTGTGATTGGAAGGACCTCATATATTTGGGGATCTGGATCCATAATTTCACGGAACGTGGGAACTCCAGGTGAGAATGTCTTTTTTTTGTGATTCAGTCATTTCAAACATGCCCAATTTTTTGTGACCCTATTTTTTGGGCAGAGATACTGGAATGGTTTACCATTTCCTTCTAAGGCTCATTTCACAGATGAGTAAACTGAGGCAAACAGAGTGAGGTGACTTGTTTAGGGTCTCATAACTAGTAAGTGTTTGAGGGTCCATTTGAACTCATGAAGACGAGTCTTCCATGCTCCAGACTTGGCACTCTAACCAGCTTTACTTAGCTGCTCTGCTACTTATAGTGTGGGCTGAGAAGAAGCACTGAGCTTAAAAACAAAGGCAATATAAATGGACACAATAGAGACTTAACCGGGCTCCCAGAATCAGCATCTGACCTGACCTGAGATCTCTCTAATATAAAACCTCTTCTTGGTTGTCTTTGATACATGTTTGAATTTAACATATGTTAATACGTGTTGAATTTGAGTGCCAGGAAGGGGCTAGTAAAGAATTAAACACAGAGTCTCTAGTCTCTCTGGGGAATGGATGAATGAAAAAGAAGATAATTCTCTACAGATTATTTTGGACCGGGAGGCAGGAACGCACTGGGCCGGCTCTTAGTGTCCCTGTGACTCAGCTTTCTCACCTGTAAAGCAGGTTGTGCTCACAGAGTTGCTGAGAGGATGAAGGATGAAGAGGAGGAGGATGGTAATTGGTCTGATTGGGGGCTTAATTATGAGGAGCAGATTTATAAATGTAGAATGTCCGAGAAGGAAGACTAGGACTAGGAGAAAGTCATGGAAGGCTTGATGGAGGACCTGGGCCAGGAGCAGAGCCTGTAAGAACCTCCCTTCCCCTGCCTCAGTCCATCAGAACGGACTCTCCTACCTGGAATGAGCTCCTCATTCTTTCCTTCCAATTCCTGCCCCCAAAGGAGAGAATAAGGAAACCATTCTGGCGATGAGGAATCCTTTCTGATTATTGGAAGGCA
Source organism: Antechinus flavipes (assembly GCF_016432865.1). NCBI lineage: Eukaryota > Metazoa > Chordata > Mammalia > Dasyuromorphia > Dasyuridae > Antechinus > Antechinus flavipes. The sequence continues at coordinate 586,877,540 of NC_067400.1, forward strand.
GAGGAAGGGGGACAGAGGGTGGGACTGTGGGCGGCCACTGTGGAAAAGGATCCTCTGTTAAGGATGCTATTGTCATTCCCAAGTAAGGGAAAAGGCTCAGGAAAGGTAGTCTGCGTTACAACAATTGGCCACTAGGTGGGGCCAAAGCACGTGAAAAATACAGGTGTGTGATATCCTTCAGTACAGGAGATGCTTCTTACGGATGGAAGGGGCCAGGAGGCTAACAAGGGGCATTCCTTTGTCTGTGGCTAAGCCGGAACTGAATAGAGCGGCTCGCCCAGATGGCTCTCTCTTTGTCCATTGAAAAGGCTCAGGAAGGAGAGGAATAATCCTTCTGTCAGAGCTGGGAGGGCCCTTAGAACCCAGGAGGTCAGAGCTGGGAGGGCCCTTAGAACCCGGGAGGTCAGAGCTGGGAGGGCCCTTAGAACCCGGGAGGTCAGAGCTGGGAGGGCCCTTAGAACCCAGGAGACCAGAGCTGGGAGGGATATTAGAACCCAGGATGTCAGAGCTGGGAGGGCCCTTAGAACCCAGGATGTCAGAGCTGGGAGGGCCCTTAGAACCCAGGAGGTCAGAGCTGGGAGGCCCTTAGAACCCAAGAGACCAGAGCAGGGAGAGCTCTTAGAACCCAGGAGACCAGAGCTGGGAGGGCTCTTAGAACCCAGGAGGTCAGATCTGGGAGGGCCCATAGAACCCAGGAGACCAGAGCTGGGAGGGCTCTTAGAACCCAGGAGACCAGAGCTGGGAGGGATATTAGAACCCAGGATGTCAGATCTGGGAGGGCTCTTAGAACCCAGGAGACCAGAGCTGGGAGGGATATTAGAACCCAGGATGTCAGAGGTGGGAGGGCCCTTAGAACCCAGGAGACCAGAGCTGGGAGGGCCTTAGAACCCAGGAGACCAGAGCTGGGAGGGCCCTTAGAACCCAGGATGTCAGAGCTGGGAGGGCCCTTAGAACCCAGGAGGTCAGAGCTGGGAGGGCCCTTAGAACCCAGGAGGTCAGAGCCGGGAAGGCCCTTAGAACCCAAGAGACCAGAGCAGGGAGAGCTCTTAGAACCCAGGAGGTCAGAGCTGGGAGGGTCCTTAGAACCCAGGAGGTCAGAGCTGGGAGGGCCCTTAGAACCCAGGAGACCAGAGCTGGGAGGGCTCTTAGAACCCAGGAGGTCAGAGCTGGGAGGGCCCTTAGAACCCAGGAGGTCAGATCTGGGAGGGCCCTTAGAACCCAGGAGACCAGAGCTGGGAGGGCTCTTAGAACCCAGGAGACCAGAGCTGGGAGGGCTCTTAGAACCCAGGAGGTCAGATCTGGGAGGGCCCTTAGAACCCAGGAGACCAGAGCTGGGAGGGCTCTTAGAACCCAGGAGACCAGAGCTGGGAGGGATATTAGAACCCAGGATGTCAGATCTGGGAGGGCTCTTAGAACCCAGGAGACCAGAGCTGGGAGGGCTCTTAGAACCCAGGAGACCAGAGCTGGGAGGGCCCTTAGAACAAGAATGTCACAGCTGGGAGGGCCCTTAGAACCCAGGATGTCAGAGACAGGGGCAGAGCGGATGGGAAGAATGGGGGTATTAAAGAATGATAAAATTTGAACACTGAAAGGGACTGGATTACATGGAAAAATCACCATAGTGTATCTCTATAATTTCTTACAAAGTACTTTATTGACAACAAGTCAAGGAGGTACACAATAAGAGTACCAGTATGTAAGAAACACTAGGAAAGTCCAGCCCACAGAGGAGAAATGACCCCAGCTAGTGAGAGCTGTCATTGGAACCCAGTTCTTTGGATTCTTGCAACTTTGTGCCCTTCTTCCTGAATCACAGACAGCAGGGTCCGTGTCCTGGAGGAATCACGTCCTGTCCTCACAAGAGGGAGCAGAGAGGGTTAGCTCAGCTCCCAGACATTTGGCCTTGTGTTCCAGCCTCCCACACATGAACCTGCTAGTTAAGGAAAGGTGGCAGCATGATACAATGGAATATAATCTTGATTTGGAGTTCAAGAACCTGGATTCAAATCCTGCTTTTGATCTTTCTACCTTGTATGACTTTGGCCAAGTCATTTAGATTTTTGACTGAAGTTTCCTCTTCTGTAAAATGAGAGGGCAAACTGTGGTCTCTGAGCTCCTTTTTTAAAAGTCCTGACCCTATGGACCCTCATCCTTCCAGCTGGGGATGATCTTCTTTTTTCCAGCTCCTGGAGGAAAAGGGCCTGTGCCCCTTCTCTCTGCCTCAGAGTCCCAGCTTTGCTTAGGGATTCTTGGCTGTGGGGTGGGAAAGAGGGCCAGACTTACTCCCAGGGCTCAGGGTAGGGATGAGACCCTGAAGAACACGCCTCAGTAGGAGCAGAGAAAGTCCTGGGGCTCCCAGGGACTGAAAGTTCTCCTGTTATCCCTTAAGAGAGCCGACCCAGCAGACCTCAAGCTGAGGCTGGCCCAGGCAAAGCTTCAAGTGTATGCAATGCATCCAGGCTAGCTAAAACTGAGCGCTTCATCCCTGCGAGACTGGCCCCCTAAGGATGACAGATTTAAATTTTCTTGAACCACAGCAATTCATAATGAAAATACCAACTCATTAAGGCTTTCAAGATGCTCCACTCACAAGAATCCTGTGTCACAGGAAGTATAAATATGATTAATAAGGCTATTTGATCGAAGAAAAAAACAATCAGAGAGGTTAAGTAATAGGTGGCGCAGTGGATAGAGCACCAGACTTAGTGGAGACGGGAACACGTGGGTTCATATACAGCCTCAGATACTTCCTAATTGTGTGTCTCTGGGCAAGTCCCAGAGTTTCCCTCAATTTCTTCATCTGTAAGAGAGTCTGGAGAAGGAGATGGCAAAGCACTCCAGGACCTGACAAGAAACCCCCCAAGGGGGCTTGGAGAGTCAGACATGACTGAAATGTCTGAACAACAACAACGGTTCCATAGTCGCCCAGTCTTCGCTTTAGTCTGGATCTCTTTCCCTCCTCCTTGCCAGCTTTCCAGTTCCTTATTAGGAACTCTTGCTTGCTAAAACCAATTCCATTTCTATGGGAAGCCTTTCTAAACCTTCTTAATCAGTTGTTTTCTTTCTGGGCCCCGGGGGTGTTCAGGAGGACTGGCCCCTCTGCCCATCCAGGTGTCTGCCTGATTTACCCAGCTTCGCCTGGAGCGCTAAGGGGCCGGAGCCTGGGCAGCGTGATGCCTCAGGACAGCCACCCTGGCAGACAGGCTGAACCAGTTTAAGAGTAAGTGAGCGTTCTTAAACCTGTTGGTAAATTAGGGTGATGTACACCCCAAACATGGGAAGACTCTCCAGCAAAATGGGTGGATGAGAACAGTTTGTTTCAATGGCCATGAGGGCGGGTGCATCAGGTGCTTGATTAGAGGCTGATTAAACATCGAAGACTCCAAGGTCGTCCACTGCATCCTGGGTCATAACCGGCCATCCTGGCTTTTGTCTTGTCACATTCTGGAAGAGAGAATGAGGTCGAGGTGCTACTCTGTGCACTTAAATCCAATTCATCTACAAGTCAAAACGTCACACCGTGGTTACATCGGTCCCCCTCGAAACTGAAGGACCAAACACAAAACTATTGCTTACTTATTCTGTATAGAACCTTTTTGTTCAAATGTGTTTGTGTATTGTTTATCACATTAAACTGTGAATGGTGAAGGCAGGGACTGCCATTTGCTTCTTTTTGTATCCCTATCACTTAGCAGAGAATCTGTCACATTTTAAAGAGCGAATAAAGATCTATCCAACTATCCCTCCCTCCCTCTATCTTTCTTTCTTTCTGTTCATCTATCTACTTCCTGTTCTTCTAATCTATCCATCTATCTACCATCTATATATCTGTCACCTATCTTTCTAACTTTCTAAACTGTCATCTATTTATCTATTTCCTGTTCTTCTAATCTACCACCTATCATCTATCTATCTATCATCTATCTGTCTTTCTAACTGTTCATCTATTTCCTATTCTTCTAATCTATCTGCCACTTATCATCTATCTATCTGTCTGTCTGTCTGTCTATCTATCTATTCATCCTAGTTGTTTATCTATCTATCTATCTATCTATCTATCTATCTGTCTGTCTGTCTATCTACCTATCTATCTATCTATCTATCTATCTATCTATCTATCTATCTATCTATCTATTCATCCTAGTTGTTTATCTATCTATCTGTCTGTCTGTCTGTCTGTCTATCTATCTATCTTTCTAGCTGTTTATCTATCTATGTATCTGTATCTTCCTAGCTATCTATTTCATCTTCAGTTCCAAAAGTCTTTCCCACAATACTAAGGGTTTTACTAATAGTTTATTATTATTATTCATAGTAGTACTATTAATACTAAACTACTAGTTTAATCAAAAGAGTATATTTAGGCTCAGTAGGGAGCACCTCTGCCACTCTGCCTATGTTGCTTTGGCAAAATTCTCTCACACTCTGGGCCTCAAATTCCCCATCTATAAAATGGGTATAATAATAGAAGTGCACATAGAAACCACTGAAAAATACATAGAACATGTAGAATAAGGTGAGAGAATCAATTGTGTGAAGTGCTTTGTAAACTTTAGAGATGAGTTATGTTCAACATCAATGGAGGAAATGACAAGACCAATGAAATGAAGGAACTTTTGAAAAGTGGAAGAAGAAAGGACAAGGAAACCTTAGAGAAAATGGTAACAGAACAGACGGGGCACAGAGCATCTGTCCCCTGGATGTGTGACCTGCCCTCTACCATCTGCGCTACATCCATTAAACATTCCTGTGTTAACTTCTGTGAGCTATGAGGTCGTGGGGGGGGGGAGTTGGGAGGCCGGGGCCTCCTCTCTGAGCCTCTCTTTTCTCATTTGCAGAGATAGACAATCCTCACACTGAGGGCCCCTCCTGGTTGTGATGAGGAAAGCAAATTTGCGAGCTGGAGAAAAGTGAGCTCTGAAGGTAACCCGTAACCCCACATCTGTGGGACATCTGGCATCCACATCAGGCCTGCTGCAGCCATCCCTGCTCCCTGCCGTACATCATCCTGCCAAAAGGACCCTCCTCGAACACAGACCTGCTCAGGGGCTCAGGAAGCTCCTCGGGGGGACGCTCTCTTTGGCAGGTAGAGCCCATCACCACCACCCAGACTCTTGATCCATTTATCTATTTCATATACTCTGGCACCCTTAATGTCCCCGTATGTGATACCCCATCTCCAGCCTCCAAATGTTACACGAGCTCTGCCTCATCCCTGGTACAGTCTCCCTCCTGACCGCCATCTTTTAGAATTCTTATCTTACTTAGAGATTAACTTAGAGATTGGGGAAATTGTCCCCAATTCCCAGGCCCCTCCAATTTCTTTGTAAATACTTTGAATTACTTTTCTGAGTGTGCACTATTTTCCCTGATAGAATGTAAGCTCTGACAGGGCCAGGAGAGCATTATATACTTCAACAACAATACTATATGAGGATCAGTTCTGATGGACATGGCCTCTTTAACAATGAGATGAACCAAATCAGTTCCAACAGAGCAGTAATGAACTGAACCAGCTACGCCCAGCGAAAGAACTCTGGGAGATGACTGAACCACTACATAAAATTCCCAATCCCTCTATTTTTTTCCGTCTGCATTTTTGATCTCCTTCACAGGCTAATAGTATATTATTTCAAAGTCCGATTCTTTTTGTGCAGCAAAATAACTGTATGAACATATAGACTTATTTTGTATTTAACTTATACTCTAACATATTTAACATGTATTGGTCATCCTGCCATCTAGGGGAGGGGTGGGGGAAGGAGGGGAAAAACTGGAACAAAAGGCTTGGCAATTGTCAATGCTGTAAAATTACCCATACATATAACTTGTAAATAAAAACTATAATAATAATAATAATAATGATAATAATAATAATAAAGAATGTAAGCTCCATGAGGTCAGGGATTTTTTGTTTTTGTCTTTGTCTCCACAATATCTAGCCCAGTGCTTGGTACAAAGTGGACACGCATTAAATGCTGATTGAATAAGTGAATGAGCCAGCATTACCCTAAATAACATCCTTGAATTTTGGTCTTGTTCCTGATTACTGAGGACTGGGTGATGAGCATCCTCCTTCCCAGTTTCCAGTTTCTACATGTACTCCCATCACTTATTTATTTATTTACTTGCTCATTTATTTATTTCTCTATTTATTCATTTAATTAATCATTCATTTATCTATTTATCTGTCTGTCTGTCTATCTATCTAACTATCTATCCATTTATTTAGTTGCTGAGGCAATTGGGGATAATTAAGTGACTTGCCCAGGATCACACAGCCAGGAAGTGTGAAGTATCTGAGACCAGATTTGTACTCGGGTCCTCCTGACTTCAGAGCTGGTGCTCTATCCACTGCGCCTCCTAGCTGTCCCATGTACTTCTATCATTATACCTATTTTATAGATGGAGGAAACTGAGGTCCAGAGTGTGAAAGAATTTAGCCAAAGCAGCATAGGCAGAGTGGCAGAGGAGCTCCCTACTGAGCCCAAATATACTCTTTTGACTAATGGCTCTTCACTCCCTCTCCTTGGAAACAGTTTAGGGGAGCAAGGATCAAGGCAGCGTCATGTGGAGGGCGCAGAAAGTGTGGATTTGGGTTCGGGCTGAATCCCTAATGGGGAGCCCAGGAAGAGCTGGTCTGACATAGACTGGGTAAGTCGGGAATGTTGCGCTTGCTCTTCGGTTATTTTTCCTGTCTGACTCTTACCCGTTTAGCATTTTCTCGGTAAAGATACTGGAGTGGTTTGTTGCCATTTTCTTCTCTTGTGCCTTTTACAGATGAGGAAACTGAGGCAGATGGGGGTGATTTGCCCAGGGAGTGTCTGAGGCTGGATTTGAACTTGGGTTTTCCTGGCTCCAGGCCTGATGGTTAGCCACCCGCAGCTGTCCCGAGTCAGGGGAACCGGACTGACTGGGTCGGATCCTGGCCTGGGACTCACTAGGTGCGTACCGCTCTAGCTTACTAGTTTGTTCCTCCCGGGTCTCAGTTTCTTCATCTGTGAAGTGGGGACAATACACTCGCACCAGCTATCCTTGAAGAAAGTGCTCTGGAACATCAAAGTCCGGCTGAAAGCAAGCCGTGGTCAGTAATGATAGTAATGTAGAAACCTCGCCGCTTCTGGGCCCGGAGTCTCTGGGCGAGGTCGGGGAGTCGGCCCTTCTCCCTCCCCCGCCCACCGCGGGAGCAGGCTGACGGCACCGTCACCGCAGCTCCCTCCCGGGGAGGCCCATTTATTCTGGGCTAAAGGAGGCCCTGGTGTGTGGCTGCGACCGAGGCCTTTTTTATGTGTTTATAAACTGCGGAAGACATCGCCGAGCTGTGCTCTGGGCTTTTTATGGGCCCATCAATTCACGCTCCAGCTCCGTTTTATGGGGCTGGAAGTGGACAGGTGGCTGCCCCCTTTATAGCCCTCCTGCCTGAGGCTGCCTCGCTCCCATCGTCCCCTGAATGCCAACAACGGCTGAAGGGGGCGCGGGGACCGCGGGGACCCGAGACCTGCTAGGGTGGGGCCTGAACCACGCCACGGAGCGGGGCTGGGAGGGAGGGGGCAGGGGCTCGGGTGGGGGGCTGTGTCCCGGTCCACTTCTGAATGCAGACACAGCCGAGGAGCAAGAACAGGATGGAGCAGGAAGTGTTAGAAGCAGGAGGGGACGTGGCGGCTGGGGAACCGCTGGGAGGGGCTTCAGAATAGAATATCAGAGCTGGAGGGTCTTAGAACCCAGGAGGTCAGAGCTGGGAGGGTCTTAGAACCCAGGAGGTCAGAGCTGGGAAGGCCCTTAGAACCCAGGAGGTCAGGGCTGGGAGGGCCCTTAGAACCCAGGGTCTCAGAGCTGGGAGGGATCTTAGAACCCAGGAGGTCAGAGCTGGGAAGGCCCTTAGAACCCAGGAGGTCAGGGCTGGGAGGGCCCTTAGAACCCAGGAGGTCAGAGCTGGGAAGGCCCTTAGAACCCAGGAGGTCAGAGCTGGGAAGGTCTTAGAACCCAGGGTCTCAGAGCTGGGAGGGATCTTAGAACCCAGGATGTTAGAGCCAGGAGAGCCCTTAGAACAGAGAATGTCAAGGCTGGGAGGGCCCTTAGAACCCAGATGTCAGAGCTGGGAGAACCCTTACAACCCAGTAGGTCAGAGTTGGGAGGGCTCATAGAATCCTCCCACTCATTTTCCAGACTAGGAAACTGATGCACACTGGGTAAAGGGATTTGCCTGAAAGCATACTGCCAATAAGGGATAGAGTGAGGATTAGAATCCAGGTCTCCTAGCTCTCATTTTATGACTCTTTTCAGAGAAAGCAGCTGGAAAGCTGGCAACCTGGGGCCCACGGAGAGCTGTTGGCTCCATTTACTGGAGAAGCTGTCTAGACTAGGGAAGGGAGGTGGGATGGAGGAGATATATAGAGAAGTCCAGATCTGTGTCCCAGACTTCCAGCTATTGGAGTAGGGAACGCTGACATTCTTGAGCCAAGAGGGCAGTCCTCTACCTCTAGAAATTGGAGCAGCAAAGTCACAGTCATGATAGATCCTGACCCTTTCAAGTTTGCGAAGATTTGAGAATAGACTGCAAAGAACCTCAGAGTCACCGAGCTTCAGAGCCAGAAGGGGCCCCAGGGGTCTTAGAGTCCAGTCTGCCCCTGAGTAGGAATCCCCCTGAACATGTTTGGCCATTGGTCCTCCAGTCTTCACCTGAGGGGCCCATGAGTACCGAGAGGTGGCTCACTGCGGACCGCCAGGGAATGAGTCCTGATAACCAGGCTAAATTTGGCCCTTGGGACCTTCCCCGTTGCTCCTGGTGGTACCATTTTGAACCAAACAGAAAAGATCTAAACCCTTTTCCACAGGGCAGAAAGTCATCACGTGCCATCCTGCCTTCCTTCTACCCCATGTGAAACATCCCCGTCTCCTTCCACTAACATCCCCAGATCTTTTTTTCCACAGAATGTGGCCCAGGAGTTCCGGGACCTCTGCGAAATGAGACGGGTTGGTTTTAAGGGGGTTTTAATCCTTTTGTATGTCCTGGGCCCCTTTGATCATCCAGCAGAACCTTGGGACTCAGCATAAAATTTTTAAAGGTATAAAATAAATTCTACAGAATTACCAATTATGTTGAATTCTAGTTATCAAGATATTTTTAAAAAATCATGAATCTCATTCTTTTCAGCTTTGCTATTTCCCTGCTCTAAAATGACATTTAAAACCCACAATCTTATCCATCCTGGCCTTGGCTTTGGCTCGTTCCCTTAGACTGGAAGCTTCCTGAGGGTAGAGATGTCATTAGCATCAAACAAAGCTATAGACCTTATATGAGACGAATGAGTGGGATCTATTATTTATAATACATACATACATATATATATATATACATATATATAGGAGTAATGGTAGCCAGATGCTATGGAAGGGCTTAGCCTGGCAGGCTTCCTAGAGGAGGCAGATTTTAAGGAGACCCTTTAGGAGCAGAAAGGACTCAATATTAGGAAAGGGGATGGCTGGTCCAGGCTTAAGAGATGATGCATTAAGGATCAGAGATCAGTGAAGGAGGCAATTTCCTTTTTTATTGATTGATTGATTGATATAAAAAATTATTAAGGACATTGCATAAGGACATTTCCTTTAACAATGGAGATGGGGAGCAGCTAGGAGGCACAGTGGATAGAGCACCAGCCCTGAAGTCAGGAGGACCTGAGTTCAAATTTGGCTTCAGACACTTAACACTTCCTAGCTGTGTGACTCTGGGCAAGTCACTTAACTCCAATTGCCTTAGCAAAAACAAACAAACAAAAACCAATAGAAATAGGTAATTGCTCTGAAATTTAAAGTTTAGAGAGTTATCTGGGACATAAAAATTAAGTGACTTGCTCAAGATCATATGGTAAAGAAGTAGCAGAACTAGGATTTGAGTCTAGGTTCAAATGCCAACTTCAGTCCTATTTTTTTTTCGAGTCTTCCACACTGAGTTAGAGACCAAATTCTTTTTGAAGGTGATAAATCCTATGAGATATTGCAAAATGAATTTCTGAGCCCCAGTGAAACCCCGGTGCTCCGATTTTTTAAAAAGAAAATTTCCATGTGATCAGGCTTCAAATTTTTAAAAATGACCCAGCCAGACGGCAAATGATAACACAGAGAGAAGCAAAAGACATTGTCAGTGATAAAAGTCCCTGGCAGCTCCTGGCGGCAGGTACACAATTCACCTCGAGCCTGACTGATGCCCCTTTTTATTACCTACAACCTGGAGGAGACTCAGGGCATCGAACCAAGGAAGAGCCCATGAGAGGCAGAGCTGTTCAGGGTATTCTAGGAGGCCCTTTCTTCAGAGAAATTCCTGCTCTAAACCCTTAGCTCTCAGATCCAGGAGGGGAAGGGAGGTGGGGCAGGGTTCTGGGTTCATTAAAACCTAAGACACGTGATGCTGGGCCACCCACAGGGATGACTTCTGAAATATCAGAGCTAAGGTGGATTCCCGCCAGCCACATATTGATTTAGAAAACCACACATTAGCATTACTTATGTTTTATTGCATTTGTGTTAGTGTTGTTAAATATTTCCCAATCACAATGTAACCTGCTTCCAGCCACACACTGGGAATCACCCTTGGGCTGCAGGTTGGACACCTTGGAGCTAAGGAATCTTTTAGAATGTTAGCACCTAACATAAGATGTCAGAAAATGGAAAGGCTCTTGAGCACAGAATATTAGAACATAAAATATGTGACATGGAAAAGACTCTAGAACACAGAAGGTTAGAAGAGAGAATATTAGAACACAGAAGTCTGACATGGAAAGGACTCTAGAACACAGATGGAAGAAAGAATATTAGAACACAGAAGTCTGACATGGAAAGGACTCTAGAACACAGAAGGATGGAAGAGAGAATAATAGAATACAGAAGTCTGACATGGAAAGGACTCTAGAATACAGAAGGTTAGAAAAGAGAATATTAGAACACAGAAGTCTGACATGGAAAGGACTCTAGAACACAGAAGGTTAGAAGAGAGAATATTAGAACACAGAAGTCTGACATGGAAAGGACTCTAGAACACAGAAGGATGGAAGAGAGAATATTAGAACACAGAAGTCTGACATGGAAAAGATTCTAGAACACAGAAGGCTAGAAGAGAGAATATTATAACAGAAGTCCAACACGGAAAGGACTCTAGAACAGAAGGCTGGAAGAGAGAATATTAGAACATGGACTTAGCACAGGAACTACACGAGAATACAGAATATCTGATGAGCTTGAAGAAACCTTAGAGAACATCCATTCCAACTTGGTCCTATTACAGGAGGGCTCTCTGAGCTCTCTATGGGGGAACTCACTCTCCCAACATTACACAGTGGGTTAGTAACAGAACCAAGATTAATTTTAGATATCCCAACTTACCTACTATATGTTGTCTCCTTATGCCCCTAACCACTCCCCAATTTCCTTAATAGCCTCAAGGCCTTCTTGACCCAAATTCTTTTTTGATTGAATTTTATATTTTTTCCCATTCAGCAAAAAACTGCCTTCTCACCCTTCCAATCCTAGTCTTTGTCTTCTCCACTGTGAACAAAAGAAAAGCAAAACCCCTATTATAAACGTGTACATTCAAGCAAGACACATTTCTTCATTAGCCATGTCCAATATATACACTCACCGACACACATATATGCATATATACATACACCCACATATATATGCACTATATGTATATGCACAAATTCATGTATTTTGCTTTTTTATTTTGTCTGGAGTCCTTCACTTGTTTATCAAGAGTTGGGCAGTGAGTTTTATTGTTAGTCACGGTTGATTATTAACACTGGCCAGAGTTGCTCATTCTTTCCTGGTTGCTTGTTTTTACCCCGTTCTTGTCTTTGTACAAATAGTTCTCTTGGTTCTGCTCCTTTTTCTGGACTTCAGTTCATAGAAGCCTTCCCAGGTATCTCTGAAAACATCCCCTTCATCATTTCTCACGGCATAATAGTATTCATCACATCCATCTATTATAATGTGTTCGGCCATTCTCTAGTTGACTGACTTCAGTTCCCGTTCTTTGCCACTGAAATCAGGTCTATTAATATTTGGTACATTCTTAGAGTTTGTTTTGCTTAGAACTAATCCCTTCCTTAATCTACTTTCCATCTCATTCCCTTCCCCCTCTCCCCTTTCCTTTGAATTTCCTTGTTGAGTAATATGTATTTCTGTACTCAGCTCCTGTATGTGTGTGTGTGTGTTCTTGATCCGATATCTATTCTCAGTTTGTACCGTGTCTTGTAGTTATGAGCCCCATTCATTTACTCCTGCAGGAAATAGGAAAGCATTTTATTTGGTCTCCATGTCTCTCTTCTAAGCTCTAATGTACTTATGCTGCTGTGTCCTCCTGTCTTCATGCCCCTCGGGGCTCAGAGACATCTATCCAATCCCTCCCCTTCTTCATCTTTTCGGGTGGATGGAGCCCAATTTATTTTTTCTAGTCTAAAGAATCCCTGCGGGGACCACCTATTTCAACCTCAACATTCTTCCAGGTAAGCACAAAATGAAGGTCAGACTCGATTCCAACTTAATAATAACAATAACTTCTGTTTCTAAAACATCTTGAGGTTGACAAACAGTCCTGTGAGATCAATAGGAAAAATCCCATTTTATAGATGAAGAAACCAAAGAAGAATGAAAGTGACTTGCCCTTAGCTAGGAAGTGCCAAATTCAGGATTCAGCCCCAAGATTCTTGACACCATGTCAACCACCCCCTGCAAGTCTTCTCTCCCTTCCCTCCCACCCCCACCTGCCTTTTTAGAAACATAGGATTTAATGCTGAAAAAGGTCTTATTCAGGAGGTCTTAACCTGGGGTGAAGAAACCTGCTTATAAAATACTTTGATTGCTGTACATCTCAGTGTGATTGGCTTCCTTTGTCATCCTCTCTAGTTTGTGTTATGTATTGGAAAACATTCTTCCATGATCCTTTTCCATAAGCTTCCCAAGAAATTGCCCAAGGGATCCAGGACACAAAACAGGTTAAACAACCCTGATTTAGACCAATCCCAATCTCATTTTATAGAAAACCAAGCATAGGTCTCTGAGGAGAGCAATCCCCAAATCTTTTCCTTTTCCTTGTCTATTTGTCTACATCTGAGTTACCAGAATATCATACCTGGCCTTTACCTGGGAGGGCAACATTTCCCAGAAGGTTGAAGTCAGATATATTTTCATTAGGTTCCCTTGCAGAACTGAAGTTCACATGGAACTTGGAGACAGAAGTTTAGGTCTCTGTTGAAGTATCTGCCATCAACCAGTTTGGTTATCTTGGGCAAATTACCTTCTTATTTGGTTCTTTATTTGGGGATACAGATCATTACCAAAGTCCCTTTAAACTCTAAAATTCTGTTGTTCTGAAATGATCAGCAGGATGATTTCAGAGAGGCCTAGAGAGTCTTTCATGAACTGATGCTGAATGCAGGGAGTACAACCAGAAAAACATTATACATGGCAACAGCAAGATTATACAATGATCAATTCTGACAGACGTGGCTCTTTTCAATAGTGAGATGATTCAGGCAGTTCCAATGGCCTTGTGATGGAGAGAACCATCTACACCCAGAGAGAGGACTGTGGGAACTGAGTGTGGATCACACCGTGGTATTTTCACTCTTTTTGTAGTTGTTTGCTTTTTGTTTTCTTTCTCATTTTTTTCCTTTTTGATCTGATTTTTCTTGTGCAGCATGGTAATTGTGGAAATATGTATAGAAGAATTACATGTTTAACACATATTGAATTACTTGCTGTCTAGGGGAAGGGGTGGGAGGAAGGGAGGGAAAAATTTTGGAACATAAGGTTTTACAAGCGTGAATGTTGAAAATTATCTATGCATATGTTTTGAAAATAAAAAGCTTTAATAAAAATGAAGGAAATGAAAAAAAAAACCCAAAAAACAAACAAAAAGAAAATGATCAAATGCTGGAAAGCCTTTTGTAATTTAGACTATATGTGTGATTGAAGATGATATTGTGGGAAAAGGTTTGATCCCTCTGAATCCAGAGCTCACGTTCTCTGTTTTATCCAATAAATAAAATAATGCTCCTTGTTATATGTATCTACAGACTGCCCAGTAGAAGAGGACTCGTTGAGAAAAATCAGTAATAATAAAAAATTAGAAAGGTAATTGCAGAGATGTTTAATTAGCCTCTATCTGGGAACATTCTTTTTCCGACATGTTATTCATCTGAAGAAGTTCTGGACATGGAAGGGAAGCAAAAGACATTTTTCTAATCGATTCAGCTTTCAAAAAACAAAACAAAACAAAAAACCCCAAACCTCTCAAATTCGGACTCTGACTGGTAACGGTGAGTGACTTTCCCTGGTCACACAGCTCCACAGTTGGTGTTCGCGGTTCTCCCCCTGCATCCCAACTCCAGTCTCCTGCTCCAGACCTGGCCCCTGGCCCGGACCGCTCTGGAGGGGAGAGTGAGGTGGGAGCCCCGCCCAGCCCCCTCACTTCAGTCCGAGGACTGGCGTTAAGGGACCCCCTCCCCGACGGCACTTCCTCTCCAAGAGTGAAGGACAAACCGCCACCTTCCCGGACCTTCTCTGTGGTGGGAGCCCTCCCGCGCTACATCCCACGTTCTGGGGCGCTTTTCTCAGCTCGGACGTTTGCAGGGGTCCCCAAACTACGGCCCGCGGGCCAGATGCGGCAGCTGAGGACGTTTGTCCCCCTCCCCAGGGCTGTGGAGTTTCTTTATTTAAAGGCCCACAGAACAAAGTTTTTGATTTTACTATAGCCCGGCCTCCAACAGTCCGAGGGACAGGGAACTGGGCCCTTATTTAAAAAGTCTGAGGACCCCTGCTAGGTCTTAAGGTCCCTTCCAGTCCCGGGACATCGCTGTCTAAAGTCCCTGCCGGCTCCGACCTTTTCCCCACAAAACGTTCTTTTGAAAGTATTCCGAACTCTAAGTGGATCTCCCGGTTTTTCATCCCGAGGGCCCGGCCATTCGCTCAAACAACAGTGGCGTTCCCCCAATGGGCGGGTCCTTGTACAAGCTCTCGGGGTCTCTAGGGATGTAGTTATTCCTCCTTTTCGCTCCCTCTCAGACCCAGCCCATCCTGGATGCCGGTCCAACCGAGCTGTGGCCACCAGGGGGCAGCAGAGGCCAAGGTCTCGGAAGCGGCTCTCCCGGTCCTTTACCACCCCCCTCCCCCTTCGCTGCCTCCTCCCTCCTCCCCTCCGTCCCCTTCCCTTTCTGCTCCTCCTCCCCTTCCCCTCCTCCCTCCCGCCATGGTCATTAATGGGGACACCACCTTTCCCAACCTTCTCCCCTCCCTCCCCGCGCCCCTCCCGGGGTACAGGACCCCCTCGGAGACCAACCAGCCCCGGAGACAGAGCGGTCTCCTGATCTATCAGTGGGCAGGACCAGGATGAAAACAAAGTAGCATCTGGGGAAGTGAAGTTGGAGACATGGGAGCTTGTTTCAAATCTTGGCTCTGCTCCTCTTGGACAAGTTACTAGCCCTCGGTTTCCCCACCTGTAAAATGAGCTGGATAAGGATAACCTTGATAGCCTCAGTTTCTCCATCTGTAAAAAGAGCTGGATAAGAAGAATAACCTTGTTTGCCTCAGTTTCTCCATCTGTAAAAAGAGCTGGATAAGAAGAATAACCTTGTTTGCCTCAGTTTCCCCATCTGTAAAATGAGCTGGATAAGAAGAATAACCTTGTTTGCCTCAGTTTCTCCATCTGTAAATGAACTGGGTGAGAAGTATAACCTTGTTAGCCTCAGTTTCCCCATCTGTAAAATGAGCTGGGTGAGAAATTTGCCTCAGTTTCCTCATCTGTAAAATGACTTGACAAGAGAAATGGCAAACTGCTCTGATATCTCTGCCAAGAAACTCCCCAAATGGGATCACGAAGAATCAGTTAAATCTGAACAACAGGTTCCTGAGTGCAGTGCTCTGTCCACTGTGCTAGATATTTCCAATGAGTGAGGTGACTCTACAAGAGTGCTTTGGGGAGTCACATCCTCTCCGGGCCCGCGTGTCTTCTGCTGTAAATGAGGGATCTGGGCTGGTTGACAACCTTTAAGGTGCCTTCCAGCTTTAACTTTGGGGACCTCAGGGCTCCTCCCTTCCCTCCAGTCATACAAAAGCCGGGACCTGTGTTCTCATCCAAACACAATAAATAGTCTCTATCCCATTTCACCTTCTCAGAAATCCAATCTCTTTCCCTGCAGGGAGTTCTACTGTATGTGGGCACTGAGCTGGGTAAATCCTACAGGGCTCCCTATCCGCCAGTCTCCAGGGAGAGCTTGCTGGCTGTGGGGGAGCGGAGTGCTGGCAAGAAGCAGGGGCACCCCTGGAGAAGTTGGGGATCCTTAGGGGAGCAGGCCATGAACCTCTTCCAAGGTTGGGGGATGACTAGATCTGGACCTCAAAGGTTTTGGTGAGTGAATGAGAACAAGTAACGAGGGCTTCAAGACTCTTTGTCTGGCTTCCTGACCCCCCAAGACCCCAGAAATGGAGTGGGGAAAGCCTTGAGTCTGAGAACATAGTTTGAATACTCACTAGCTAGGGAGAGCCATTCCTGGGCAGGAATACTTCCTCTTAGAGACACAGTTTTTCCCTCTGTAAAATGGGGATAATGATAGCATCTACCCCTCCTACCCCCAGATTGTTGTGAGAATCAATCGAGATAATAATTGTAATTACTTATTCCAGTTCCTGGCATACAGCAGGTGCTATATAAATGTTAGCTATCACCATTATTATCACTCTTACAGCAAAAGACTGGAGAAACCAAAAGAGCTTGAGAAGAGGGAGCCGTTATTTTGGAGGAGGAGTTCTCACTGGGACAGCAGAACATTAATCTATGGCAGAGGGACCCTTCTTCTTTCATTTAACAACTTATCCCTTGACTGCCTTACTCATTTTTCTTCCTTTGCCTCTGGATTTGTAGGTTGGGTGGGGAGGGAGGACAAACCCAGACTTCTGTTTACATTCCACGTCCAGTTTGGGGGCAAATTTGCCAAAAAAAAAAAAAAAAAGACTTAGCATTTGGCCAAGCACTGATGGTTCCTTTCCTATAGGGGGCGCAGGAGTAGGACCCCCAAAGGAAGATGCTTAGATCTTAGTTCCTCGATTTCCTCATCTTTTTAACCGGGGTGTGGGGGTGGATGGGCTTTAAGGTCCCTTTCAGTGGTAACATTCTGGGGTTTACTCATCATACTTCTCACAATAATCCTTTATTCTCATTGAAGAAACTGAGACTCAGAGAGGGATTGCTTGTCTAGCATCTTGTAGTTAACTAATGTCAGAGATTGGATTTGAACAGTTATTTTTTAGGAAAGTGTTTCCTCCCGTGAGCTTGGACCAATCTCCTTACAGATCATTCAAGCAATAGATTAACAAGATTAACAAGTACCTGACTCTATGATATAAATGGGTATATAAAAGCAAAAGTCAAGGCTCGAAAGCATTTATTAAGCACTTAATATATACCAGCCCTGGACAAAGGAATGGCAAGCCGCTCTAGAATCTTTGCCAAGAAAAACTCCATGGACGATAAAGTCCATGGGGTCACAAAGAGTTAAACGGGACTGAACAACAAACATGGCAGGGGCAGAGTCCTGCCCTCAGGGAGTTTATATTCTGATGAGGGAGATACCCTAAAAAAGGACCTGAAAAGGTGACGGAGAGCGCCACCTGGTGGGAGATGAAGATAGCTTGGGCTCTCTCTTTGAATGGGAGGAGCTGTCCAGTCAGAGGGAAAGGCTCGGTGGAGGCTGCTGCTTCTGGGGCTGAAGAACTCTTCCAGGACAGAGAGACTTCTGGGGCATAATGTCTGGAGAGCTGCAGGGAGATGGGAAAAATAAAAAATAATAATAATTCTTATCCTTAAGGAACTTATATTCTATTGGGGGGGCACACACATATATACACACATATATAAATATATATACACATACATACGTACACACATAAACATGTGTATATATATGTGTATATCCACACACATATGTATAAACAAAATTATGTTTCAGTCGTGTCTGACTCTTTGTGACCTAATTTGGGGTTTTCTTGGCAGAGATACTGGAATGGTCTGCAATTTCCTTCTCCAGCTCTTTTTATAGAGGAGGAAACTGAGGCACACAGAGTAAGATGAATTGCCCAGGATCGCACAGCTAGTGAGTGTTTGAAGCCAGATTTGAACTCAGGAAGAAGAGTCCTCCTGCCTTCAGGCCCTGTATTCCATCCACCGAGCCACCCAGCTGTCTAATTACCAAAGCACATAAAAGATAATTTGAGGGGAGTATGAGGATCTGGGGAGACCAGGAAAGGCTTCTTGAAGGAAGTAGCATGTGTGCTGGGCTGTGAAGGAGTCTGAGAGGGAGGAGGGGCCACATTTTGGATCTGGGTTTCAGCCCTTGGATCTTTAGCTTTCCAGGAGAAATTGGGAAAAAATTATTAAGAAGTTAGGCCCTCACTCAGCAGGCAGATGTTTGCAAGGATCTAGTTTATTCTAAATGGCCTTAGAGGACTCTGTAAGGAGATAGATTAAGATGGTTTTGGCAGACGGCAGAGAAAGGCTGTCTCTCCCTATACAATTTCTAACGTATAACATCAGATTTCTGGGATGGGAACTATCTCACTGATTTCCCTGGCTCCCTTCTCTCAGCCACTCTCTGCAGGAAATTATAATTTCTGGTCTCAGGCCCCGCTCCTTGCATCCCACTGCCACCTGCTGTATATAGCTAAGTTTTGTGTCCTCCTGGCATACGAAGGGGCCTCATCTCCCAAACCTGGTGAGAAAATGGTTTAACCAAGGGTAGAGGGTGGATTGATCAACTGCACTGGGACCAGAGGATGGAAGGGAAAGGGGATGGCGTGTACTGGGTGAGGTTCTAGAACAGAGAGGTTCTGTCAGAGTTAACCCTGGTGCTAGGAAAGGCAAAGAATAATCACCGAAGGATAAGGTAGCATGGCTATACCAAGGGCACTGCATTTGGAGAGAAGGCGAGGGTTGGCATCCCCTCTCATGTGCTGATTTCTTAGACAATTCGACTCCTTTCTCTCATGCTTAATTTGTAAAATGAAAAATAAAGATGATTACAATTCCTTCTCAGTCTTATAAATTGTGGTTGGAAATGGGCAAATTCAATTCACCTAGAGACAAGCCGGTTACTGAACACACACACACACACACACGTGTGTGTGTGTGTGTGTGTGTGTGTGTGTGTGTGTGTGTAAAGGGTATAAGAGAGGGACGATGATGAGAAGATGATGGCGATTTCCACAGAAAGTGGAAAATTTGGTAAAAAGGAGGGGTTTGTTGGGAAAGATAGACACTAAAGACTCAGCGATGTTGAGTTTGAAGTGATCTTTGAATAGACATATGGTGGTGTCTATCAAGGGACTGGAGACCTAGACTTGCTGGGGAGAGAGATCAGGACAGAGAATCATCATCTCAGAGGTGAGAACTGAGGTTATAAAAAGGTGGAGTTTCCTAAGGTTGGGTCAGGAGAGAAAAGAACAGAAGTAAAGGAAAAGAAAGGGAAGGAGAACACTTGGTTAGAGGTCAGGAGAAAGAAGAGGGGCTGGTCAAGGAGTTGGGAAGGTTCAATGGAGAGACAGCATAGATCATGGCAGTCAAGGAAATGATCTTTAGAAAGAAGGGGTGGTCAATAGTGGCAAATGCAATAGAAAAGTTGGACTAAGAAACAGCCCCATAGATTTGGCCATAAAGAAGTTATGAATGGGGGCAGCTAGGTGAATAGAGCACCAGACCTAGAGTCAGGAGGACCTGAGTTCAAATCTGGCCTCAAACACCTAATACTTCCTAGCTGTGTGACCCTGGACAAGTCACTTAAACCCCATTGCCTCAGGAAAAATTTTTTAAAAAAGAAGTCATGAATGACTTTTTTTTGCATGATCAAACCGTTGCTGTACAAAAAGAATCGGATTCTGAAATATTGTACAATTAGCCTGTGAAGGAAATCCAAAATGCAGGCAGGCAAAAATATAGGGATTGGGAATTCAATGTAGTGGTTCTTAGTCATCTCCCAGAGTTCTTTCCCTGGGTGTAGCTGGTTCAGTTCGTTACTGCTCCATTGGAATTAATTTGTTTTCATTTCATTGCTGACGATGGCCAGGTCCATCAGAATTGATCATCATATAGTATTGTGGTTGAAATATATAATGAGATCCTGGTCCTGCTCATTTCACTCAGCATCAGTTCATGTAAGTCTCTCCAGGCCTTTCTGAAATCCTCCTGCTGGTCATTTCTTATAGAACAATAATATTCCATAACATTCATATATCACAATTTATTCAGCCATTCCCAACTGATGGGCATCCACTCAGTTTCCAGTTTCTGGCCACTACAAAGAGGGCTGCCACAAACACATGAATGACTTTTGATGGAATTGTTTCCTTAGAGTGGTAGTAGCTGAGATTAGGCTGAGAATGATCAGATGACACAGTGCCATAATTTCAGACATGAAAGGAACCTTAGAGGTCATTTAGCTTAATGAGAACAAGAATTCCTACCCTATACCCATATGGGCAAAAATGTTTGTGGCCAGAAACTGGAAACTGAGTGGATGCGCATCAGTTGGAGAATGGCTGAATAAACTGTGGTATATGAATGTTATGGAATATTATTGTTTTCTAAGAAATGACCAGCAGGATGACTTTAGAAAAGCCTGGAGAGACTTACAGGAACTGATGCTAAGTGAAGTGAGCAGAACCAGGAGATCATTGTACACGGCAACAACAAGATTATACGATGATCAGTTCTGATGGACGTGTCTCTTTTCAACAATGAGATGATTCAAACCAGTTCCAATTGTTCAGTGATGAAGAGAGCCATCTACACCCAGAGAGAGGACTATGAGAACTGAGTGTAAATCACAACACAGCATTTTCACTCTCTCTGTTATTGTTTGCTTACATTTTTGTTTTCCTTCTCAGGTTTTTTTCTTTCTAGATGTGATTTTTCTTGTGCAGCAAGATAACTATAAATATGTATGCATCTATTGGATTTAACATATAATTTAACATATTTAACATATATTGGACTATCTGCCATCTAGGGGAGGAGAGGGGAAAATTTGGAACAGGTTTTGTAAGGGTCATTTTTGAAAAAATTATCCATGCATATGTTTTGTAAATAAAAAAATAAAAAAAAGAAAAAAAAGAAAAAAAGAATTCCTACCCTATAACACCCCTGACAAAAGGTTATCTCATCTCCTTGGAAAACCCTCCTGAGAAGGAGCACCCACAACCTCCCAAGCAGTGCATCCTGCTGTTGGACGGCTCACATTCTGAAAGTTTTCCTGCTCTTGAACCCATACTTGCCTTTTGGAAGTGTCCTTCCATTGGTCCAAAACTTGTCCTTCTGGGATAAGCATTATGAGTCTAGACTCTTTCCTAGGAGTCATTCTCTGAAATACTTGAAGACATCTCTTATATTTCCTCTACATCTCTTTGGGGTAAGAAAAGCCAGACTCAGGATGTCAAGACATCTAGAAGAATATTATAACAATGAAGATTTGAAGGAGAAGAACTGGTCATCATTAGTGTCGACTATCAATTTGATAAGCAAGACAGTAACAATAACGATAGCTAGCATTTATAAGGTACTTCAAGGTTTACAAAGTCTTTTAAATATAATCTAATTTTATGTTCACAACAACTCTGATAGATGGCAGGAATTATTTTAATCTTTATTTAAAAGATGAAGAAACTAAGGCAGATAGGAGGAAATTTTCTTACTCAGAGTTACACAGCAAGTAAGGATCTAAGGCTGCATTGAACTCAGCTCTTCATGACTACAGGTGCAGGGGTCTATCTATTGCACTGCTTAGGTGCCTTTTAGCTAAGAATGAGAACAGGGTCAAGAGAAACCTTTTTTTAAAGAAGATAGAATGAATGGAGGGTTAAAGAGTGAAAATATTGGAGAGGAAAGTATGGAATCAAGATCCCTCAGAAGTGAAGAAGGGATAGAATGCCCAAGTGAATTGGTGCATGTTGGAGAAAAATCTTGTATGAATTGAAGAGGAGGGTGGGAACAGATCATTTCTAAGGCCTCTCCTAGTTTGGACACTCTGTGACACACTGTAACACTCCCAGCTCTGTCCTCCTGGGTTCTAAGGGTCCCCCCAGCTCTGACCTCCTGGGTTCTAAGGGTCCCCCCAGCTCTGACATCATATCTTCTAAGGTACCTCCCAGCCCTGACCTCCTGGGTTCTAAGGGCCCTCCCAGCTTGATATCCTGGGTTCTAAGGGCCCTCCAGCTCTGACCTCCTGGGTTCTAAGGGCCCTCCCAGCTCTGACATGCTGGGTTCTAAGGGCCCTCCCAGCTCTGACATTCAAATTTGATGCGTATATAAGACAAATGTTTTCTACCACTCCCCTGAAAGCATCTTCTTTATTCTCCCTGAGATACTACAACTTCAGAACTATCAACAACTGTGATATCTAGCTCTCTACTGGAGCTGAGGATGAGAAGGGACTGGTGGGACAATAAACCTTTTATAAGAAGTATTTCACTTTTGGCTTCCGTGATTGTTCCCCAAGGACCTAGAGGAACCGGGAGGATTCCTGCTTCCCCAGCCTGCGTCCCTGCCCTAGCATCTTCCTCACTCTACCTCCCCCCCAACTTCTCAGGACAAGGAGGGGTTTCTGAACTCTCTCTTCATGTAAATAAGGTGTTCATAAAGAGACTGACAGCTGCCGCCATCAGCTGCCACCGGGGCCCAAGCCTGCCAGCAGCGGATCCTGAGCGTGATGAGACAACATGAGTGATTAGGGGCTCTCCTCAGCCCGTTGGCTGGAATGACAAAAGGAAGGAGATGATAACTTTTCCTGTCCCCAATCTATTTTTATTTCTCCCTGAACCTTGAAAGACAAGTGTTCCGAGAACATCGCTCTTGCGTGCTGATAAAGACTTTAAGACGTCCTGAGGAGCGTTTGTGATCGGAAGGCTCCCACGTGGGACTCTGCTTGGTGGGAGGGAGCCGGTGTCAGATGTTGGCTGGAGCCGGGAAGGGAGGGGGATGCTGGAAGGTCTCATTGCTCCCTAGAATGAGGCCTTGGGCCATGTCAGAGAAGGCACATGAGGAGAGTTGGAGGACCTGAACATCACGGATAAATGGCAAGCAGGGACTCTGGGTTCAAGTGCTGGATTTATCATAGACTTGTCATATCCCCTTCAGTCCATCACCTCCTCTCACTTGGACCTCTTGGTCCCCTCTATGAAAGGGGCAGAGCATTTTTCCTGATCCTCCCACACCATCTCCCCAGGCTAGACACTGCAGTCTAGACTCTTGTCTCTCCCCCACTCAATAATCCAATTCAGTTGCCAAGTCCTGTTGATTCTCCCTCTACATTATCTCTTAAATCCTTCCTTTTTCTTTATTCTGTCACCCATTTAGTCTAGGTGCTTATCACTTATCATCATTATTTCAGTCACCCTCTTAATTTCTGCAGTCTCTGCCCTCAGTCCCTAAGAGTTCCTGATCCTCTTCTTTCTCATCAGCTACTTTTTCCTTATCTCTGTCCCTATTCATAATAATCTTAGCTCACATTTCTATAGTTACTGTTTATGAAGCACTTTTTCCACTTTGAGGTAAATAGTAAAAATTATCATTCCCATTTTACAGATGAAGAAACTGATATGCAAAGAGGTGGACTGACCCTTTACATTTTTACATCTCTTACAAAGCTTTAAAAATAATCTCCTGGAGGCATAGGTCTCAGAGACCTTCAATGGCTGCCCATTTCCTTGAGAGTAAAATCCAAACTCCTGAGCCTGACATTCAAGGCCATGCATGTGATCTGATTCTTCCTAATCTCAATTCACTCTATCCCACTTAGAACACTGCGTGTTTCAGCCAGATTGGATGGTTGGCTGTTCCCTGATATTGTTATACGTTTGTCCATATTTGTCTATTTATGCAATTGACCTTCCCTCTACGGCTCCTTTTTTGGAAAACCTTCCTTTCCCTCTTTTTTTTCCTCATGGTTTATTTTGGATGCCATCTTCATCTTCATGAAGCCTTCCCTGAGTGGAAACAGTTTCCTCCTTCTCCAACAATCCTGAAGCTTTTTGAGTCTCTCTCCTCCCTTCCCAATGCCCACCAGCTAATGACTACTATGCTTAGCCCAGTGCTATAGTAGAAAGCTTCTTAAACTGTGAGGTCAGGACCAAATAATGAGGTCTCATTATGGTTTCTTATCAGTTTGATTTGTATCTCTATTTTATAAACCTCTATATCCAGGATCACAAAAAAGCTTCTGTGGCAAAAGGATCCCCTGAAGACTTGGGTTCAAATTCTGCCTCAGACACTATTCTAAGTCTTAGCAAGTCATTTACCTTGTTTGCCTCAGTTACTTCATCTGTCAAAGGGAATGAATAAAAGCACTTATTTTATAGTGTTTCTGTGAGGATCAGATGAGACAGTGTATTAAAATGCTTTGTAAGTTTTTAAAGAGAATATATAAATGCTGGTTATTTTTATATGTGTCTATGCATTAACTCCACTCTTAGACTGTAAGCTTCTTGAGGTCAGGGACTGGGTCACTTTTTATCCTAGTGCTGAGAATAGTGGGTCACCCTTGGGGGAGCCATCAGGAAGTCCTTGAGGAGAATGGCCTTACTGGCAAGTGGATAACAAGAGAAGCACCTACTTTGTGCCAAGTGGTGTTCTAGGAAATAGCCCCTGGGATCAGCAAACTTATGCCCTACTGAGATGGGGGCCAGGGCTATGACACTTACAAAGAAAAGTAAAAAGAAGTTATCCACAGAATAAATATAAAATAATTTGGGGGAGTGGAGAAGCATTAACAGCTTTGGGAGAGAGGAGGGAAGGAGAAGTCTCTTATAGGAAGTTGGAGGGGATCCTGCAAGGGAACCAGAAGCTCTGAGAGTCCAGACTTGGGGAACTGGCTGTGCAAAGGTGTGGAGATGGGATGGGGTAAATAAGAAATAGCAACTGACCAGTCGGAGCAGAATGTAGAGAGGGAGGGGATGGAGTCAGCTTAGGAAGGACTTTAGATGCCAACCAGAAGGGAGGATATTTAGTTACAGAGGTAATAGGGAGCCACTGGAACTTTCTGAACACAGGAATGACTTGGACAGAGGTGTCAAAATATTTTTGGGCTCCCTGTTCCCCAGAGCTAAAACTTAGTAAGTAGGCTGTGTCCCAAACTTGGCATAACAATAATCCTTTGTGCTCTGGAGGGCAAAATCATCTTCTGACAAAGTGGCAAAATTGCTTGGACCGGCACCAGGTGTTTGCCGAAGGATTTAGTTCCCCTTATTTCCCAGGGAAGCCCATCACATGTTCAAAATCCCTGTAATTGACAGTATTGTACACTTGTGTTCCCATCACAGAATTCTGGGACTGTCCCTGCAGGGTGGCCATGACCCTCCAAAACTCGAGACAATGACTGTTTCCATGGGACCAAAGAACACCTGTATTGTCTCAGGGATTGCTAATCATGAGAATTATCTCGAGATCTAAGAGTGACCCAACTGCGTGAAAAGTCGCAGTGGAGCCCCCCTCTCAGGAAGGGGCTTCTGCCAGGAGATGCCATTTTCCTTATTCTGAAATGAAACTTCTGTCTGTGTCCTGACTCTCCTACCTCTGACCTCCTCTGTTTTGGCTTGGTTACTCATAGGTTAGAAGCTGATGTCAGAAATACGAGTTTGGAAATCAAGGGGAAGATGAATCGGAGCGGCTCGCTGCAGGGAAATGTATCAGAGGCTGTTAAGTCCAGAGAAGACGTGATGCCCCGTGGTGGACGTAGAATTACCGGACCTAGGTAAGTGGTTGGTACGATATGGGAGGGGGAGTGATGGTTCTGAGGTTGTAAACCTGGGTTCCTGGAAGAAAGTGGTGCCCTTGGCAGAAAGAGGGGAGTTGGGAGAAGGGGTGAGTTCAGGGAGAGAGGCAACGAATTCTGTTTTTGAGATATCTACGGGATGTCTAGATGGAGATGTCCAAAGATGGCAGAGACAAGGGACCAGAGCTTAGAAGAGAGGGGAAGACTATCTGTAGACCGTGTGGAGCTGTCAATGGCTGAAGGTGTAATCAGTGACTTAGTCCCAAACCCCGGGCCCTGTGGGGAAATCCTGGCCCCCGGGAGGTTAGCCTGCTCCCCGGCCAGCGGTCCTTTGGTGGCAAATTCTTGGCTTGTTGGGAGGTCACCTTGATGGAAGCTCTCGCTGACATGCGACTACTGAATCAGCAGCTTTATTTACCTAAAGTTTCGTGCTCTGGCATGAGGACTTCTTAAGGCTCTTCTGATTCAGAAAGCATATTTGGGCAAGCCAGAGAGTCCTGGGACCATTAGAGAGTGACATCCCCCTCCACCCTCCTCTTCCCTTTAGAACTGAGTAGCCCTGGGAAACTGTCAGCTGTCAGCACTTAGGGTGTCTCTCACACACACACTCTAACAGAGAGAGAGAGAAAGGGACGGAGGGAGGGAGACGGAGAGGGAGGGAGACAGAGACAGAGAGACAGACAGAGAGATAGAAACAGACAGAGAAAGAGAGGAAAAGATGAGAGATAGCTCTACAGAGAGACAGAGACAGAAAGACAGAATGACAAGACAGACAGAAAGAGATAGAAACATTCAGAGACAGAGAGAGAAGAAAGAGACAGAAACAGAAACAGAGAGACAGAGAGGAAAAGAGGAGAGATATCTCTGCAGAGAGAGACAGAGACAGACAGAGAGATGACAGAGAGAGAGACAGACAGAGACAGAGAGAGAGGGGGAGAAAAGGAGGGAGGGAGGGAAGGAGGAAGAGGAAAAAAGAAAGACAGAGGGAGGGGAGAGACACACAGACACATACGCAGAGACAGAGAGACAGAGACAGAGACAAACAGAGAGATATAGACAGAGGAGGAGAGATAGCGACACATAGAGAGGGGAAAGAGAGAGACATAGAAACGGAGATGGACATCCAGAGAGTGAGAGATAGAGGCAGAGGCAGAGAGAAACAGAGATAACAAAGGAAATGAGTTCCCAGGTTATGAAACCCAGGGTCAGATGATGACTAGATTTTCTTCCAGCTTGAAAATTCTCTGTTCATTTAGTTTATGGTCTGAGATCTGTTTCAGCTCCAACATTTATATTTTTATGGCTAGGAAGAGTTAACAATC
This sequence comes from Antechinus flavipes, assembly GCF_016432865.1. Lineage (NCBI taxonomy): Eukaryota > Metazoa > Chordata > Mammalia > Dasyuromorphia > Dasyuridae > Antechinus > Antechinus flavipes. Next base: position 586,904,667 of record NC_067400.1, read on the forward strand.
AGTGAGGGCCCAGAGGAACATTTTATAAGCAGAAGAATAGGCTGAAGATGAATGGAGACGAGGGTATCAGAACCAATGTACTGGCCAATCCTGCACACAGGGACCCAGAGATGGACAAAGGAAATTTGCATTGGGGGAAGAGGGATCATATACTATCTGAATGGATCAAGGAAGATGAGGTCTCAGGATTATGTGAGGAGCACAGGTAAGGCAGGCGTGGGGAGCTTTTAGCTAGAACTTCACAGGCTCAACAAAGCATTTAAAGAATTCTAGGCATCTCTTAGCTTGTTCTGGAATACTGGGTATGGCTGTTGTGGAACAGAAAATCTGGACCATAGCAATAAGTTCTCTTATAACTCAAATAATCTATGTTCCAAATTTCCTTTTTTCCTCTGACACTCTATGTCCAGAGGACCATTCCAGCTTTGATATTCTGTGCTGTAAGGGTCTTTGTAGCTTTGAGAGTCTACCCTTTAAGGCTCTTCCCAATTCTAGCATTCAATGTTCTAAGAGCCTTTTTAGTTCTGACACTGTGTTTGCTAACCCCTCCTACATTTGAAGACCCCTCCCAGCTATGACCTTCTGGGTTCTAAGGGCCCTCCCAGCTGTGACTTCCTGGGTTCTAAAGGCCCTCCCGGCTCTGACATCCTGGGTTCTAAAGGCCCTCCCAGCTGTGACCTCCTGGGTTCTAAAGGCCCTCCCGGCTCTGACATCCTGGGTTCTAAAGGCCCTCTCAGCTGTGACCTCCTGGGTTCTAAAGGCCCTCCTGGCTCTGACATCCTGGATTCTAAGGGCCCTCCCAGCTCTGACCTCCTGGGTTCTAAGGGCCCTCCCGGCTCTGACATCCTGGGTTCTAAGGGCCCTCCCAGCTCTGACCTTCTGGGTTCTAAGGGCCCTCCCAGCTGTGACCTCCTGGGTTCTAAAGGCCCTCCTGGCTCTGACATCCTGGGTTCTAAGGGCCCTCCCAGCTCTGACCTCCTGGGTTCTAAGGGCCCTCCCGGCTCTGACATCCTGGGTTCTAAGGGCCCTCCCAGCTGTGACCTCCTGGGTTCTAAAGGCCCTCCCAGCTCTGACCTCCTGGGTTCTAAGGGCCCTCCCGGCTCTGACATCCTGGGTTCTAAAGGCCCTCCTGGCTCTGACATCCCGGGTTCTAAAGGCCCTCCCGGCTCTGATATCCTGGGTTCTAAGGGCCCTCCCAGCTCTGACCTCCCGGGTTCTAAAGGCCTTCCCGGCTCTGATATCCTGGGTTCTAAGGGCCCTCCCAGCTCTGACCCCCTGGGTTCTAAGGGCCCTCCCAGCTGTGACCTCCCGGGTTCTAAGGCCCCTCCCGGCTCTGACCTCCTGGGCTCTAAGGGCCCTCCCGGCTCTGATATCCTGGGTTCTAAGGGCCCTCCCAGCTCTGACCTCCTGGGTTCTAAAGGCCTTCCTGGCTCTGACCTCCTGGGTTCTAAGGGCCCTCCCAGCTCTGACATCCTCTCTCCTGAGTATTCGTGCAGACCTAGAATTCTATGGCTCTGTGAGTGTCCTTCCCTTCTAGGAGCAGGGGGGCCTTCACCTCAGCAGATAAGCAGAGCCGAGTCCCTCCCTGCCCCCAGCTCCCTTCCAGGGGCTTTTCCCTCTTGTCAATAGAGCCAAACAAGAAAATTGTGTAAACCCAAAGTGACAAGTGTGCTGAGGTAGTTCTGATTATGTGTTGATGTGGCTTCTCAGGCTGTAAGTGAAATGAAATAGGTGCTTAATGGGTTTGGACAGAACAGGGAGTATGGCTATTTTCCTTAACCTGTTTTGGCTCTTCCCCAACAAGGCCCAGAGTAGAATCCCAGTCATGTGTGGCTGCTACCTCTACCCTGTCCCGGATTGGTGTCAGAGTCTTGCTCCCGAGTCCTCTGGAGCATACGGAGTGACCTTGGGCTGCTGTCCTCCAGAGGGAGGCCCTGTCAGCCAGGGAGGAGGACGCTGAACCGGCCAGGCTGCAGGGCAGAAGTCAGATCACTTCTGGGGATCGAGATGCCCCGAGCCATCTCAGAAGCCCATTAGTCCAACCAGTGTCCATATCGGTGCCCGCTCTGTGATGAGCCCTCCAGTGGCTGCCCAACCTTTGAAGAACTTCAATGAGAAAGACCCAAGAAGGACGTCCCTGTTTCATCACCATCTCACTGCCCCTTCCATCCGCACGGGCACAGGGCTCACTTCCGCGGCTGAGCCCTCAGGGAAAGACTCCTCTGGACGTCACTGTTGGTTCTGCCTCCTCCTGAGAAGGGTTTTCATCTCTGAGGAAGGGGAGAGACTTCATTTCATTCATTTATTCATCCATCCAACAGACATGCAATAAGGGAATACTGCAGACCGAACACCACGTAATACAGTTGGGAAGAAGCAAAGTTTAGAAAAGACAAGTGCCCTGCCTTCAGTGAGCCTTCAACCAACAAGATGAGTAAGACGTCAAAGACATTTGAGAATCCTGTCTTTCATGACACCATAAGTGCACTGGAAGAAATGACAAACAAAAGGCTCTGCCATATCTGAGGGACAAGGTCCACAGGCTGCTGAAGGATCAGGGAAGGCCTCGGGTAGGGATAGCAACTCACTGGGCTTAGGTGGAAAGGCTTCTAGAACCCAGGAGGGTCTCTAGAACTTCAGATATTAGGGCCCTTAGAACCTGGGATGTCAGCGCTGGGAGGGGCCTTAGAACCCAGGAGGTCAGAGCTGGGAGGGCCCTTAGAACATAGGATGTCAGAGCTGGGAGGGCCCTTAGAACAAGGTCAGAGCTGGGAAGGCCCTTAGAACATACGATGTCAGAGCTAGGAGAGCCCTTAGAACATAACATGTCAGAGCTGGGAGGGCCCTTAGAACCCAGGATGTCAGGGCTGGGAGGGCCCTTAGAACATACGATGTCAGAGCTAGGAGAGCCCTTAGAACATAACATGTCAGAGCTGGGAGGGCCCTTAGAACACAGGATGTCAGAGCTGGGAAGGGCCTTGGAATACAAATTGTTAATAACAGTCAGTTGCAAAGCATTTTACATATATTATTTCATTTGATTCTCATAACTATCCTGTGAAGTAGGTACAATTGTGATTTGAATTTTACAGATGATGAAACCGAGATTAAGAAATTAAGTGACTTGTCCAGAATCATACAAACTAGTAAATATTTAAAACAGGATATGAACTCAGGTCTTGCCGACTCCAAGCCTATAGCTCTAACTGGCTTCCTAGAAAACTACTGAGTGATCATTTTGTTTAATCCTCTTATTTTACAGAGGAGGAAACTGAGGCTCAGATGTACTAACACATTGGCAAGCAGTTTTGGAACTAAAATGAATGTTTCCATACCTATGAGTCTGGTCTGTCTAAACTGTACTCATCCTGAGGGCAGGGGACACGACTTCTCTTTCTTTCATCCCTTACAGCCCAACGTAGCTGTCTCCCAGGTGTTTCAATAACCTTGTATAGAACCAGGTACTCCAGACAGAGAAATATATTTTAAAGCCACGTGTGATTTAAAGAGAATTTAATCTGCATGTCTGGGATTCATTAACACTTATATCATCAAATTAGTGTTTGCTCACAGCTGTTTGATATTCGAAGGGCCTTCTGAGTGTCTTTAATACGCTCCTATAAACCTTTCCCCAAAAAAATCTCAGGATTACATTTTTAATTTTCTACCCTTCATAGGGGAAGACGACACCGGTGACCCAGCAACAAGAGGAATTATGCTTCAGTCTCGTATGAGGAGTGGCTACCTTTGTAGATCGTCGCTTCTCTATAATTGCAGATGACCAGTTGGTGGAAAGGGGGGACGGGTTAGATTAGCCGGTTATGATGATTCTTCTGGACTCTGAAATTCTTTAACTTTGTGGTTTTGTGAGGTGTTTAGGGAGCCACCGAGTGACCCCTCGTCTGGATCTCATTGGAAGGATTTCTGGGAAGAATGGGGGATTGGACAGCCCGATCAATGATGGTCCTTTCGATCACGAGAGTAGCCTTTGGTGACTTACCCACACTCTGTGCTTCAGCCTACTTAAAATAATCCTTCTCCCTTAGAAGCAGATGGATTTAAAGGTGCTGTGTGGACTCAATGAATAAAAGATTTTCCACTTTATAAAGCTAGCTGGAGGCAACCACCAATCAGGGGCCACCCCTAGCTCTGTGCGTGCTGACCAGAGGAGAACCATTGGCAATCATCTCTCTCTCTCGGTTCTCAAAAGAGTGGCCACTGTGCGTTCATTTTTAATCCTTGGGAAACTGAGTCTTTTCTTCTTAGGAGAAGAGATTCTCTTCTGGCTGCTCTGCTGAAGGACCTCACCCTGCTGGGAGCCCCTCCCAGAGAGAGGGGAGCCACTGGGTCTGTCTGTTCATGGGGGTAGAAGATGGATTTAGTTGTTAATCTGATACATATAAAGGTTAATTTAAAGGGCAATGCTGAGGACACATGGTCTACTTCTGGCTCCAGACTCCTGACTTTGCATGTCTGGGGCAGGAAAGGATGTTGAAATGAGAGAATCACAGAATCTCAGAGCTGGAGGCCCCTTTCCCCATTGCCATCCAGACCTGCCCATATCTTTCTGCCCTAGATTGTTCTCTGCTATCATACCTGGACCAGTGGGGAATCTGGTCTCTGCGGAAACCCTTCCAGTGATGGGGAGCTTATTACTCCTGAGGCAGCTGGTGACATTTATAGTTACCTTTATTAGGAACTTTATTCTGATATTATTATTATTTTTTCCCCTGAGGCAATTGGAGTTAAGTGACTGGCCCAGGGTCACACAGCCAGGAAGTGTTAAGTGTCTGAGGCTGGGTTTGATCTCAGGCCCTCCTGCCTTCAGAGCCGGTACTTTATCCATTGGGCCATCTAGCTGTCCCTCTTCTGATATATTAAGGCAAATTCTCCCCTTTGTGATCACTATCCATCATTCCCGTCTTGCTGGGTGGGCTCAAGGGAACAAGTCTGATCTTTCCAAAGACCAACCCTTCAAACAGGTGCAGCCAGCTGCCATTCGCCTCTAAGATTTTTCTTCTCCAGGCTGAACATGCCCAGTTCCTTCAACTGACCCTGATATGACATGACCTCCAGGCTCTGGACGCTATCCAGATTATCAATGTCCTTCTTCAACTGTGTTGTCCCCCTCTGAATACAATGTTCCAGAATCCGCCGGTATCAGGAGTGTGCTTGTACACACACACACACACACACACACACACACACACACACAAAGGGAATGAATGTGGTTTCTGCACAGTCACATTGGGCAACGATCATAGGCTGGACCAGATTAAAATACAACTGGGAAACACTTAACAAAATAAATAAAAATACAACGGAACACAGATAATGTTGTTATTGTTCGAAAACAACAAGTTTTTATAGTTTAGTCTCAGATTCAATTTGCCATCGGCCCCATTGATCCAGTCCATCTGACCCCTCCTACTTCCATTTTACAAACATCCAGAGTAGGGTAGCAACTTGGTCATGTGTACAACCACCATCAAGATTCGAATCCAGGTCCTTCTGATTACAAATATCATGGTCAGACCTGATTGATAGAAAGATCCGCAACAACACCTTCCACACAAGCCTCCATATTTGCTCTCTCTCCTTCCTCATTCCCCCAGACTCCATCTTAGGCCAATTCAGCAATTCACTTATTTATCTGAGTCTCGTTTCTCTGTCTGTAACAAACGGTAGCTGGATGAGATGTTTCTCACATTTCCTTCGAACTTTACAAAGTGTCTCTGTCTATAGTAGGGTCAAGATGGGGAGATGTAGATGAGAATATCACCGTGAAATGGATTTAGCTGGTTAAATGACTGGCATGAGAACGCAGTCCATGGCCACTTGGAGGGAGATTTATTGGACTGGACTCAGGGCTCTGCCCAGTTCTAAGTTTCTGACGCTCTGAGCTGTCCATGGTCCCTACGAGGTAATTAGTTACCTGGATGGGAGAACATGTGACGTATTTGTCAAATTTGCAATTGAGAGGAAGCCAGGAAGAAGAGCTAAGATGTCCATGGATAGAGTCAGCATTGAAAAGAGTTTAATGGAGAGGTCCACAGGCCAGATGTGTGAGGTGAACTGGAATATAGGCAGGGTTACAAAAAATCAACTTCACAAATGCAAGATGGGAATGATGGAACCACAGATCTATAGCCATATAAGAGATCAATGAGTCTTATCTTAGAAATGATGGAAATGGGGACCAGAGAGGGAGAGTGATGTGTCCCATGGCAGTCAGGAGCTGGAGTGAGATTGGAACTCAGGTCTTCTGACTCGTTGTTGCTACTCCTCAAACATGGAAGGCACTTGACAACATTAGACAATAATTTGTGAGTAAAAGAGAAGTAGGTTTTAAGTTCATTATCCATCCACACAATATACCAGGGTAACCCCTAAAGCTAATACTCTCCTAGACGGTATTGAGAGAAGAAAGATGTCCACATCGAGAAATGACAGGGCTGCTTTATTGTTTCCTGATCAGACAAAATCTGGGGTGTTGGGAAGTACCTTTAAGTACTAGAAGGGTTGCCTTGAGTGGAAAAGATTTTGCTTGACCTCAGAGAATAGAATTACGTACAAGGGGTTGTTTTTGTTGCTTGTCTTTCCTTTTCCAAAATAATCAATGGCATCATGGGGTGATGTTTTGGCTTGTGTATGAATTGGATCGAAGTGAGTCAGAGTGGCACATCCTCACTTTCTCTTTCATTAAAATCCAGTGGCAAGACAAAAGTCAAGGATAATTCGTTATGGCCCTGGGGTGCAGTGAATGATCATGGTGTCTATTTTTTTAAAAGACAATCAGGATTAAATGACTTGATTAGATTCATATAGCTAGTAAGTGTCTGAGGCTGGATTTGTACTCAGGTCCTTCTGATTTCAGAGTCAGTGTTTTACCCACTGCACCACATTGCTGCCCCTACGTCAGTGTTTTGATGTCTGACCATACTCTAAGCATAGTTCTTAGACCTTCATGACTGTTGGAACAAATTGTTCTTATCCCCCATTCTGCTGGAAAATCCCCCTAACTCACTTCAATCCATTGGCTACCCTCAATCCAGTCTAACTCATCTGATGAGATGGTGAGGAACTGAATATGCTACGGCTTCTTGGAACCACAGGAAAGTTGAGTGACAGTCCTGAACACCCCATTTATCCCATGATTCTAATATTCTGTATTGTAAGAATTTTCTAGATAAAATATTCTGTTTTCTAAGTGCTTTAAATCTCTATTGCTTAGGGAAATCCCAATGAAAACAATTCCGAGGTTTCACCTCAAACCTGTCAGATAAGCTTAAATGACAAAAAGGAAAATGACAAATGTTGGGGGAGATGTAGAAAAATTGAGACATAATTGCATTGTCAGTAAAGTGGTGAACTGATTCAACCATCCTGGGGAGCAATTTAGAATTATGTCCAAAGGGATATAAAATCATACATATCCTTTCCCCAGCAATACCTCTACTAGTTCTGCATCCCAAAGAGACAAAAAGCAAAAAAGGAAAAGGGCCCACGTGTATATGAATATTTATAGCAGCTCTTTCAGTGGGAGCAAAGAATTGGAAATTGAGGGGATGCCTTTCAATTGGAGAATGGCTGAACAAGTTATATTATATGACTGTGATGAAATGTTATTGGACGGTAAGAAATGATAAGCAGGACGCTTTCAGGGAAATCTGGAAAGACCTCCATGAACTGATGTAAAAGTGAAGCGAGCAGAACCAGGAGAACAGAGTGCACAGTAACAGCCATATTGCCTGATGATCAACTGGAAACATTTAGCTGTGCTCAGCAATAACGATGAGCCAAGAAAAATACAATCTGCCTCCAAGAAAGAACTGCTAAAGCCTGAATGCAGATTGAAGCACATTTAAAAACATTTATTTTTCTTATTTTTTTGGTTAATGTTTTCTTTCATAACATGACTAATGTGGAAATGTGTTTTGCATGACTGCACATGTATAACCTATATCAAATTGCTTGCCTTCTCAATGAAGGAGAAGGGGAGGGAGGGAAGGAGGAAAATGTTGAGCTCAAAATAATAAAAAAAAAGAATCTTTAAAATGCTTTACATGAAATTGAAGGAAAATAAATTTAGAAAAAAGAGAATTTACTGTATTCCTAGGGCCTTACTGGCTCTGACATTCTGTTTTAAGGGCCTTCTGGCCCTTAGCTCTGACATTCTGAGTTCTAAGGCCCTCTCAGTTCTGACATTCTATGTTCTAAGGAATCTCCCACTTATAACATTCTGGGTTCCAAAGGTCCTCCCAGCTTTGACATTCTGGGTTCTAAGGGCCCTCCCAGCTCTGATATCCTGAGTTCTAAGGGCCCTCCCAGCTTTGACATTCTAGGTTCTAAGGGCCCTCCCAGCTCTGACCTCCTGGGTTCTAAGGGCCCTCTCAGCTCTTTCCTTCTGGGTTCCAAGGGCCCTTCCAGCTCTTTCCTCCTGGATTCTAAGGGCCCTCCCAGCCCTGACCTCTTGGGTTCTAAGGGCCCTCCCAACTCTTTCCTCCTGGGTTCTAAGTACACTCCCAGCTCTTTCCTCCTGGGTTCCAAGGGCCCTCCCAGCTCTGACCTCCTGGGTTCTAAGGGCCCTCCTAGCTCTGACCTCCTGGATTCTAAGGGCTCTCCCCCACATTAGTGACAGATGAGCACTATTCTGGCCATTCTCTCTGCTGCCCTTTTCCCAGCATTCCTCCCTTTTGCAGTCCCCCACCACAGGATGTACATCCCAGCCTTTGCTGCCCACCTCTTCCTCACAGAGCTCCCTTCCTGTTTTCTAGCTGGCATACCAAACTGCTCAGAGCAGAGAATGTCAGCTTGTCCACGTTTTATAAAGAGCCAGAGCCACCCTGCTCAGCCTATCAATAATCATCCCGATAATAGTCATCAGGTTTGTCAGCATGGAACCAGAGGAGCTTCCTCAGGCAAGTTCCTTCCCCACTAGTCTGTGGGCTCTGCAATGCAGAAACTCTGCCCACTGACCTCTTTTTCAAACAGAAAAGTTTGAACAAGGCCCTGAAGAACCATCCATTTGTAGCTGCCACCATCAGCTGTTCTCTGGACCCTCTTCCCTGCAGATAAAGAGCTGGATAAATAGAGTGACACTCTAGTCCAGGGGATAGCTGGATGTCCTCACGCCCCCCAGCCAGGATTGTGATTTAGTTGCAGTGGATAAAGCACTGGATTTAGAATCAGGAAGACTCGTCTCCATCAGATTAAATCTCAGACATTTACAAGACTCTGGACATGTCACTCACCCCATTTGCCTCAGTTTCCTCATCTGTAAAATGAGCTGGAGAAGGAAATGGCAAAATACTCCAATATCTTTGCCAAGAGGATCGAACAACCATGAAACACAAAGTGCCAGTTAAATCCTGTCCATCATTTGGGGCCTGGGAAAACAATTGATGTCGAACTGAATTCAGAAAGGAACCTAGTCTTTAAGTAACAAGTCATATTCACAGGAGCAGAGGATTTACAGGTGGGAGATTATTTAGAATTAATTTAGAGCAACCCTCCTCTTTCTAGAGCTGGGGATAGAGGTCTTAGAGAGATTAGATCCCTTTCCTAAGGTGACATAGGTAGGAAATCTAATTCACTATTTTGAAAACAATCAGTTGAATTCTACCCAGTGGCTAAGTACTTTAAAAACACTTGGTAACTGCAGTAGCTTGCTTAAGCAGTCATTGGGAATCATGGGATATTGGAGCCGACCACCTTGCTGTTCCTTTCCCTAGACACCATCCTCCTCCAGACACCTGCTCTCCCCCCGGCCCGGAACTCTCCCCCTTCCTCATCTTTGCCTCCCGGCTCACCCAGCTTCCTTGGGGTCTCACTAAAGCCCCACCCTCTGCAAGAGCCTTTCCCATCCTCCCTCAGCCTTCATGCTGAGAGCTCATAATTTATCTTGCTTATATCTTAAATGGCCAGCTCTCTGAGAGCAGGGACCAGCGCTTGATGTAGGGCCTGGCCCCATGTTCAGGTCTCTGTGACTTGTGGACCAATGCTGTCCATGAGGTTTTCTTGGCAAAGATATCGGAGGGATTGGCAAACAGGAGTCATTCAGCTAGTGTCTGAGGGGAGATTTGAACTCGGATCCTCCCAACTCAAGCTCTATTCACTGAGCCATCCAGCTGCCTCAGACAGAGTGATAGCCTGGAGTACAGCAGGCTAGGGTCAGTCATTTATAGTCAGAGTCTAGTCTAGTCATTTAACTTCTCTCTCATCTGTAAAATGGGCATTGTGCTATTCATAATACTCATAAAATGGCTGTGATGTGATAATGTATTGGATAAATGCCCTTGCTAATCAGGATAGCGTGTCAGGAACAGAAGTCTTAGAACACAGAATTTCAGCGCTTTGGAGGAACCGAGAGGCCATCTTTTGTGACTTCCTGCCTCCAGTTTCTCCAGATGGCAGAACTGAGGCCCAGAGAGGGCTCGTGCATTGGCCAGTCCCACAACTAGTTGGCAGAAGAATCAGGATTTGAGTCCGGCACTTCCCACTCCCACACCCATGCTTTGTTCACCTTATCACACTGCCTCTATAATCTAACTTCCCTTGAAAGAGTTTACCTGGGTCCATAAAGCTTTAGCTTCAGATGGGACCAGAGTCTTCTTGGGGACTTATTTGTCAGAACAGGAATGGGAAATTATCCAATACTTTGCTTTTGGGCTGCCTTCCTCTTTCCTGCCCAATAGAATAAAAGGCTAAACATTTTGAGGTCCTCAAACTACAGCCTCGGGCCAGATGCGGCAGCTGAGGACGATTATCCCCCTCACCCAGGGCTATGAAGTTTCTTTATTTAAAGGCCCACAAAACAAAGTTTTTGTTTTTACTATAGTCCGGCCCTCCAACAGTCTGAGGGACAGGGAACTGGCCCCCTATTTAAAAAGTTTGAGGACCCCTGGAACTATTTCCACTGAAGGGAGAGGTCAGTCTTTGGGAGGCAGAGATGCAGAGCAGACAGGAGATAGCCTGTGTGACCTTTTACAAGTCACTTAACTGCCTCAGTTTCCTTATCTGTAAAATGGGGTTAATAATAACATCTGTCTCTTAGAGTTGTTGAGAGAATCAAATGAGATCTTACTTGGAAGTATCGAGTACAGTGACTGGCACATCTATCAATAATTGCTTGTTTCCTTCCTTTCTTGAGAGGTTTTAATTATCTAGAGATGTTAGTCTAATCCCTTCATTTTAAAGATGAGGAAACCGAGGCATTCATTAAAGTTTATTGCCCAGAGTGCCATAGATGCTGTCCTGAACAGGCTAGCTCCACAGGCAGAGTCACCCCCCAAAATCAGTGGAGTCTGAATTGGGATAAAGTAGGGAGAAGACCCTCCCTGGTCACTCCTTTCTCCACAGAATGGTAGAAACAGCAGGGACCTGAATCCCTGGAGGATCTAACATTTTATTGCTCTCTGGGGCATGAGTCACACTTGCCTGGAGGAGGCTTCCTGGCCCTTGATGGACGAGAGTCTTTGTGGCTGTGTTTTTCCTACTAAATCAAATGCTATTAAAAAAATAAATCAACAAATAATAAGCACATGGGGCTCTTGTATTTTCTACTCTCTCCCGGTTAATGTGTGGCCGTGAAGATGTGTTCTGCATTAGAAAATTGTCCATAAGGACCTGGGAGGTCACCGTGCCCCTTCCTTGTTTTATAAATAATAAAGATTTTACCAGAAAGTAGAAAAAGACAAGGATGGACAAAGCAGCAAGAACACGTTTAATGGTGTTGTGATCGAATTTTAGCAGAAGAGTAAACTGAGGCAGATTTTTGAGCAAAATATTATTTATTAGCAGGGTTATGCTACTTGTCAATAAATGGAGTCAATGGCCTGTCTCTCTTCGTGCCCAAGATCCAGAGCAAAAAGACAGCTCTCTTTCTATGGTTTTGGGGAGTAGTACAGAACAAAGAGAAGGACAGAATAGATGATATCACGAGGTTAAAGGCAATGGTTGGTTACAGAGACTCTGGTTGAAAGTTTGGTAGATTTTTAAGGGACTAAGAAGTGCTCATTGTCTGAATCCAGGTGTGAGATAGTGGCCCCGACTTTTGGCTAGTATATTCTTGAAGGTTGGCTCGGTGGACTAAAAGAGATACCGGGCCCAAACTCCCCTGTTTTCTTACCCAATTTCTCCTCGAGGTTAGCAAAATTCCTTGAGGTACAAGAGCTGGATTTTTTTTTTTACACTTAACCCATTACAGGCCAGCTGAACTCCGAACCAAGTTTAAAGACAAAGGACCAAGACTTAAGCAGTTACAGGACAAAGGCAGTGAAAAAGCGAAATCAATCCCTTGTAAATAGGATCAATAAGAAAATGATATAGGATCAATTTTAATCTTCTCAATGGCCAAAGAAGGGGCCTGTTATGTATTGAAAGCAAAGGATAGGAGACAGGCTGAAAGCCTGAAGACTTCTCTGGAAGGAGCCAGAAGAATAAATCAGTCAATAGGGATTTATTAAGTGCCAGGACTGTAACAGTGATGGGGATACAAAGACATCAATGAAACAAGCCCTGCCTTCAAAAGCCTCTTGTGTATTGGATGGATCTGCTATGGGAGATTTATCGACACTCTTGGATGCAAATGGTACAGGAGGAAGAAATGGGGATGAAGTCTATAGGCTTGCCCAGATGAACTAAAGGGTCTATAACACACACACACACACACACACATCCCTTAAGAAAAGCTAATTCTGACTTCTTAGAACCTAGCGCTTGAAAGACTGTAGTAGTCACTGTTATTGTTGTAGTTGTAGTAATGCATTTATGGAGCATTTCACAAATATTATCTCATTATCTTCGCAACAACCCTGGGAAGCTGGCGCTATTATTATACTCATTTCACAGCTGAAGAAACTGAGGCAGAGACATTAAGTGACTTGCTCAGTGCCACAGAACTACTAAATGTCTGAGGTCAGGGAACAGCTAGATGGCACAGTGGATAGAGCACTGGGTCAGGAAGACCTGAGTTCAAATCTGACCTCACTTAATATTTCCTCATCAAAACAAAAAACCAAAAATCAAACCCAAACAAAAAAACAAATTTGAACTCAGGTCTTTCTAACTGCAGGGCCAGAGCACTAAAGAGGAATTCCCAACTGCCTTTAGGCACTTAAATGCTTCCTGAATGAACACATTTCTCTCTAAATGGTTCCTACAGATAGAAAAATCTAGGTATTGCTGTAATGAGGCAGGAAGCTGCTGCCATAGTGCAGAAAGCATTGGCTTTGGAGTCAGGAAGACATCTTCACGAGTTCAAATCTGGCTTCAGATACATAACTAGCAGTGAATTATTTAACCCTCTTTTCCTCAGTTTCTTCATCTGTAAAAAAAAAAAGCTGGAGAAGGAAATGGCAAACTTCTCTGCTAAGAAAACCCCAAATAGAGTCACAAAGAGTCAGATGTGAGTAAAAACAACCCAACTGTTGAGTTGAGGCAGGGCCCAATGGGAGTCAATAGTGCCTGACAGTATGGCCAGGTGTGTATGTGTTTGTGTGTGTTTATTAGGCGGCTTCTGTTGAGGTTTTGCTTCAACTCTCTCAATTCCAGGTGAGATCTCACTAAACAAACACAATCTAATTCTATTATGAGCCTATTGCCAGGCTCTCTGCATAGAAATGGACTTGTGACAGCTGGTCCGGGAAAGCCCCTGTGTGTCTGCAGAGCAACATCAGGGAGGTCATGGCACATATTAGGATGCCTGTTGCATCTTTCTACCTGGGGCTTCCTACCCAAACCAGATCAGCTCTGAAACTGCAACAATATCATGATTACCAGGTGCCAGGAGAGGGATCCATGGAGTAGTGAGAAGGCCGAGCTAGTTGTATGGAGCTCAAGGTTACAGTTCCAGTTTTACAGATAAATCACTGTGAGATATTGGATCGATCAATTCTCTCAGCCTCAGTTTCCCTTTTTTCTGAAATTTATTTATACTAGATTTATACTAGATATACTAGATAATTTTTAAAGATTGCTCTGGTAATTCTATATTCTAACATTTGTTCTAAGGTTTTTCCCCAGCTCTGCCATTCTATGTTCCAAGGAGTCTAAATTTTCTTTCAAATCTGATGTTCTCTGTTCTAAGAGCCCGTCTAGATTGTACATTATTAAAAAAAAATCAACAGCATTTTATTTTCCAAATACATATGTAGTTTTCAACATTCATTTTTGTAAGATTGTGTTCCAGATTTGTCTCCCTCCTACTGTTACATCCCCCCCTCCAAGACAGCAAGCAATCTGATATTTCTGTATTTTAAAGACCCTGCCAGTTATGAAATTTTATGTTTATAGCATCTTAAGGTCTCTCTCAAATCTGACATTTTCTGTTCCAAAGCTCCTCTCAGCTCTGATAGTCTCTGTTCTAAGAGCAATTTCATTCTGATTTCTAAGTAGCTTCTCAAATCTGACATTTAGTGTTCTAAGGCCCAACCCTTCACTGGCATTTTGTGATTTAAAGGCCCTTCCAGCTCTGACATTTCTGTTCTAAGGTTCCTCCCAGCTCTGACCTTCCCTGTTCTAAGGTTCCTCCCAGCTCTCATATTCCATGTTCTAAGGGCCCTCCCAGCTCTAACATTCCTTTTTCTAAGAATCCTTTCAGTTCTGACATTCCCTGTTCTAAGGTTCTTCCCAGCTCTGACATCCTGAGTTATAAGGGCCTTCCCAGCTCTGGCGTCCTGGGTTCCAAGGTTCCTCCCAGCTCTGACATCCTATGTTCTAAGGGCCCTCCCAGCTCTGACCTCCTGTGTTCTAAGGGCCCTTCCAGCTCTGACATTCCCTGTTCTAAGGTTCCTCCCAGCTCTGACATCCTGGGTTCTAAGGGTCCTTCCAGCTCTGACATTCCTTTTTCTAAGAACCCTTCCAGTTCTGACATTCCCTATTCTAAGGTTCCTCCAAGCTCTGACATTCCATGTTCTAAGAGTCTTTCCACCTGGGACATCTGATGACTCTGACTTCTTCAGTCCCTCTTGCTCTCTCACCCCAATCTCCACCCCGTTTTTGGATGTCTTGTCTCCACATCTCCCCAGATGTTACTTCCGCTCAGGAAGAGCCCTTCTTTGCCTCTCCTTTTTTCCTCTGACCTCCGGTGGGCATACAACCACAAGGGAAGGGTGCGAGAGAAGGGAAAACATCAATGGACAAATATATCAACATGAAAGACACATTGGGGCCATTCAATCCACACTAATTGGATCAGTGTTTTTCTGGAAGATGCTGAGATGGGGGTGTTGTAGGATGCAATTAGCACTCAGGGCTGTCATATTCCAGGTGGCCAAACGACCACTTAGGAGAGACTGGAGGGATAGACTTAGCACATTATCTTTTCAATAGAAACACCTGGATGGTGACATAACACCTCTTCTCTTCAGCTCAGAGCCCCTGGCAGACTTTAAGATAGAATTCATCATCACCCCGACGGTCCTCTGGGAGATGGCAAAGGCGATGGTGATATTACCCAGACTTTCTTCCAGGAAGGTAAAGCAGTTTGTCTAAGATCACTAAGAATGGGCACACGAGACAAGATTTGAACTCGGCTCTCTTGATTGCTGGTGATGCAAGCCACCAGGCTTTTGTTTCTTTAAAAGGAGCACAGGAATCTCATTAGTTTTCTATTGGGAAACATTAGCCAGTGAGCCCAGATAGGGAAGGATAGAACAGATAGGAAGGATAATTAATGTCTTGCATGACCTTGGTCCAACCTGTTCCTTCCCTAGGACTCAGTTTCTTCAGCTGTAAAATGGGAGCATTGGAGTAAAATTTTTTGCAAAATCCCTTCCTGTATTCTAAGATCTTTCTAGCTCTTTCTTTATGTTTTAATGTTCCTTCTACACCTGACATCCTACTTCCCCTTGCAACTATTGGCCCTTGGATATCAAGTGATGAAAATTATTCTCTGTGTCTATCCCAACTGACCTGTCCATCTGCTCCCAATCCCAATGTAAATACCACACAGCAGTTCCTATCAGATAGAGGCAAGAAGGGTGACCACTTCCTTCACGCATATAAAATACTTTGTGATCTGAGCATGTTTTCTTACTAAAATTAGTATCACTGCAATTCTCTCTTCTGGTGGTCATAACAGTCAGTTTTGGGTTTAACTTCCCAGCACAGAAGTTCCCAGATCTGTTAGCTCTCAATCTCTTTTTTCCTTGGGGGTTTCACCGCTGCTGGTTATTTAGGAGATGGGTCACAGCAGCCTGTGCAACGGCTCCCTAGGGTAGCCGCTTGGGATGGGCGAGATATTCATTGGGCCAAAAATCAGTGGTTTAGATAATTTCCTTTGCTTCCTGTACTTGCCTGATAAAGCACCAAAGTACTAAAAAGAACTAGGATCTTAGAGACTTCTGAGCCAATCTTCTCTTTTTAAGAAACAAGAAAATTAAAGTTCTTTCTGAAAAAGGAAGTTTGCACAATTAGAAAATACACAACCAAAATTCAAACTCAGCTCTTTGATTTTAAGTCCAGAAATTTTCAGATAGTGATTTTGACTTCATAATTTACCCGAGCTGTTGTCTCATCCTGGAACTTCCCTGTACTTCTGGGACCTTCTGAGTCTGGCCTTTTCAGCCTGGAATATCCCTCTGTCAGGCCAGCCCTCTTGTGCCTTTGAAGAGTTCTTTCTGGGGTCTCCGTTTGGGAGAGAGGATGGCCGATATCCGTTTCCTTGAGTCTGCTCCAGTTTCCGACTTCAAAACTCTGCTCCCCTTCCCTCATCAGATATCTTCCTCTTCCTCACTTTTATTCTACCCTTTTCAGTTCCCTTTTATACCTCGCTTCCCTCATTACAGTGTAAGCCGACGACAGAAATGGTCTTTCTTTTTGCTTAGCACAGTATCTGGCACACAGTCAGCACTTAAATGCTTGTTAACTTGCTTCCTTCGTGTATCAGAAAAATCACTTTATGTGGAGTCAGAGGAAGCCTGCTGGAATTCTGATTCCCTTTGCTCATCTGTAAATGAGAACACTGTATGGATAACGACTGGAGTGGCTGGATGGCCGGGATCCTGGGATCCCTTGGAGGCAGCGTGCCATAAAGAGCGCCGAGCTTGGAGTCCCAGGATTTAAGTTCAAAAACTATCTCTTTCTCTTCCTCCCTGGGTGACCCTGGACACTCTTCACTTCATCTCTCTCGCCCCAGTTCTCTCACATTAAAGGAGCAGTTTTGAATTAGGTGGCTTCCATTGTCCCTTCTGATGCTGGGTCCCTTTTGATCCTCTAGGTTTTAAACCTCTAGGTTTAAATCCTATAATTCTTCTATTATTCCAGAACAGAAGGCTGGGCATGTAGCTATTTCATTAGTCCCAGATGCCATGCTCCTCGATGCCATCTATTTCCACACTGGCTCATCGGAAGCCGGAGGTAGCAGCTCCACGACAAACATATCCAATTTTCATCCCATTAGCCTGAAGGACTCCTGACGAAATCTCCTTGGGAATTATCGGTCTTTCCACCTCTTCTTGGCTCTTTCCTGTCTCTCTGGACCTTTCTCTTTCCGGTATTCTGAGCCCCATTCCACTGATGTTCCACAAACTATCCCTTTGATATTTCAGAAGTCCTGGCTGATCATCTTCACATATTTCATGTAAATATATATGAAAAAAATATATATTATTTAGATGACACGACTTTAACAAGTAAGTGCCAATTAGAGAGACCAAGTGCAGGTGTTAAATTTGCAAGCAATCAGCTTTCCAAGAAGACAGAAAGGTGCATGGGTAGCAGGATGTCTCTTCTCCCCTTGCCCAGTGGGGGGCCAGTGCCCTATACCCAGTGTGGGCTGCTTGGAATGGTTTATTTCCACCAGCCTCGTCCTTGGCTGCTAATGGGAGTCACTGGTGATTGTCCCTTACGTCTCCTGTCATGTGGGAGAAATGATGGAGTGGGCAGGAGATATAGATTGGACTAGTTAATTTAAGTTTTTTCTTGTTCTAACTCTCTCTGTTCAAAGGTACCTCCTACTTCTGGTCTTAGGTTCCTCCAGGCCCGATTCTCTCTTCCAGCTCTATTATTCTATGCTCATTTAATAAGGATATACTATAGTCTATATTCTATGATCCTTCCCAGCTCTGACACGCCATGTCTCAAGGTCTGATATTCCATGGTTTTTTCCTTTCTTTTTTCCCCAATCGTATTTTATTTTCCCAAATACATGTAAAACTAGAACATTCATTTTTGTAAGATTTTGAATTCCACATTTTTTTTCTCCTCCTTCCCTCCTCCCCTTCCCAAGATAGCAAGCAATCTGAGATAGATTCTTTATGTACAATACTTTTAAACTTATTTCCATATTTGCCATGTTGTGCAAGAAAACTCTGGGAAAAACCACAAGTAGAAAAAAAAAAAAAAAGCAAAATTCTGTGCTTTGATCCATATTCAGTCTCCATAGTTCTCTCTCTGAATGTGAATACCATATCCCAAGTCTATTGGAATTGTCTTATGATGACTAATTTGCTGAAAGACCTAAGTCTACCATAGCTGATCATCACATAATCCTGTTAGTGTATATGATGACATTCCATGTTCTGAGGACCCTCCCAGCTCTGACACCCTGGGTTCTAAGGGCCCTCCCAGCCCTGACATCCTGGGTTCTAAGGGCCCTCCCAGCCCTGACATCCTGGGTTCTAAGGGCCCTCCCAGCTCTGACCTCCTGGGTTCTAAGGGCCCTCCCAGCCCTGACATCTCAGGTTCTAAGGATTCTCCCAGCTCTGACATCCCATGTTCTAAGGGCCCTCCCAGCTCTGACCTCCTGGGTTCTAAGGGCCCTCCCAGCTCTGACCTCCTGAGTTCTAAGGATTCTCCCAGCTCTGACATCCCATGTTCTAAGGGCCCTCCCAGCTCTGACCTCCTGGGTTCTAAGGACTCTCCCAGCTCTGACCTCCTGGGTTCTAAGGGCCCTCCCAGCTCTGACATCCTGGGTTCTAAAGGCCCTCCCAGCCCTGACATTTTCTAAAGTTTCTTCTAATTCTACCATTCTATATTCTAAGGTCTCTCCCAATCCGGATACACTTTTAGTTTGTAAAATGACTGTCTGGATGATTTGAGAGAGATCCAGGAAGACCGTTTGCTCAAGAGCTTTCCAAAAGAAAATTATTGTCTATTGATATTCAACTCCATCAGTCTCCATCCTCCTCATTCTGTGCCCTCCTCCTCACTCCCCTTCCAACAACCCAAATCCAGACAAGCAGCCAGTTGCCAACAAGGCTGTGACTGATGTTCCTCTTTGGGGACAGCATCTGGGTATGAGTTGGTGGGAGAGGATACCATCTAGGAATAGAAACAATTATTTGATTGGGTCCTGATGTCTGAGTGACCTTGACCTTTGACTGAAGCTGTTCTTAGCAAGAGAGAAACTAAAAGCTACCCTCTGGTCCAGATTCACTGCATTGAGGTGGATTTATATGCGATGCTTTTCTGTATGCACATCTTGGGCTCCACAGAAATTTTCAAGTGCCTTTTACATGGCTACTTCAGTGGCTCTAGGGATATAGAATTGAAGTCCAGATTACTACCAGAGCAAGGGCAGGTCGCTGCAGCTTGGGAAATTCATTCTGGTTCTGTTTCCCATTCTGTAATTGTGAGCGTTGGATGGGATCATCTCCTAGATCTCTTGGAGATTTATTGTTGGACCCAAATTCCCTTGGACATTCCAAATTCCTGACATTTTCTGTTTTAAGGGCCCTCCAGCTCTGACCTCCCGGGTTCTAAGGGCCCTCCAGCTCTGACCTCCCGGGTTCTAAGGGCCCTTCCAGCTCTGACCTCCCGGGTTCTAAGGGCCCTCCCAGCTCTGACCTCCCGGGTTCTAAGGGCCCTCCAGCTCTGACCTCCCGGGTTCTAAGGGCCCTCCCAGCTCTGACATCTTTATTCCAAGTCCCCTTCCCCCGCTTCTGACGTTCTATGTTCTAAGGTCCTTTCAGACATTATTGCACGGTTTCCTGCGTACCCACCCATCTGCTTTCCGGCACCCCGCACACATGCACCACTTGGTCGCCGCGCTGGTACTGCTCCATGATGCTCTCCTCTTTAAAGGAGAGGGCTGGCCTAAGTGACCCCAGTTTCCCTCCTGCTCTGACCTCCCACGTAGCCCGAGAGCCTCCCTTCCCCCTCCTCCTGACGGCCCAGTCCTAGCGGTCCATGATCGCCCTCCAGTCATCTCCTGTAAAGACACCAGCAGAAGGGGCGACAGAGAACTCCCTTCTGTTTCTCCGTTTACCAGCTTTTAGCTTTCAAACAGCATCAGCCCGGAGGCTAATTTTCTGCAGTTTCCAGTTGTTCAGCCCCATTTATTGTGCCTGACACTGTGAATGCTTTCTCTATTGATTCTTAGCTATATTAACTTTTTTCTCTCCCCTCCCCCTTAACCTCCCCACATGCCCAGCAGTTTTCTGTGTAGCAATTAGGTAGTGGCAGTGACAATGTGGGGTGCTCGCCGCTGCCTTTCAATTACCATCACAGTAAATACTACTTACTTTTCACCTCCGGATTCTCCCAGTCTCTCTCGGAAGGAGAACTTTGCTTAAATGAGCACTCTCTCCAGCCTGACACTCCAATCCTCGGCCTGATCAATAAGACCATCGCTGAGCGGGGCTCCCCAGAGGCCTCCCCAGTTCTGCTAATTGGTTGGGGGAGAAGACTGAGCTTGTTCAGCTGGGGCCGGGGTGAGGGGGGTGGGGAGGAGGAAGATTTCCTGGCTTCCCATGGGCTGGGAGGTGAGGAGCCCGGGGCTCCTGTCCCGGGTCCTAGTTCAGGAGATAGGACAGAAGAGGAGAGAGCTCGACAAGTTCTGGGAATGACTGAGAATGGAATCCTCCCCACAGGGGTAGTTTAGGCCACAGACCTTCTTAAAGTTTTTCCACTTGTGACCTCTTTTCTCCCGAGAAAGTTTTACTCCATCCTGAGTATATAAAATAGCTGTACAAATCAAACGTTTACAGATAATCATAATTTTGTGACCCCCACGTTAGTTAGGAAATCCCATCCTGGTTCTAAGGGCCCTCCCAGCTCTGACATCCAGTAATGTAAGGGTTCTCCGAGCTCTGACATCATGGGTTCTAAGAGCCCTCTCAGCTCAGACCTCCTGGGTTCTAACATACAATTTAAAAAACTTTGGTTTAGGGGAGAGAGCACTGCCCTGTGATTGAGACAGGATTCTGAAAAGCTCTCTGCTCATTCCTTCCCTGATGGTGATATTGGGCAAAATCACGGGCTTTGAAAAGCTTCCATTTCCCCATCTGCAAAGTGAAAGGGCTGCATTATTCCCGCATTATTTCCTATTCCAGTTCTGGCCTTCTTCAGCATTTCAGAGATAGACCAGATCTGGGTAGTCCTCTAGTCTGGACCCCCAAAGGAATTCCTGCCAGGTGGTCTGCCAGCTTCACTTGCAAGTCCTCCAGTGGAGGGGAACCCAATTATCTCCAGCCCATTTTAATTAGAGAACAGCACCAATTGTTAAGATGCTTTGTCCCTGAAATTAAATTTGTCCCTTTGTAATTTTCCCCTGTTGCTCAAAGATCTGGTTTTGGGGCTAAGTCTAAACCCTCATACACTGATAGCCCTTCAGTTACCTGAAGACAGCTGCCATCATCCCTGAGTCTGCTCATCCACAGTCTGATCACTGAACCCATGTATGGCACGGACTCCCAGGCCTTCTCCATCCTAATTGCTCTCTCATGAATATGGTCCAGATGATCTATGTCCTTCTTAAACAGTGCTCAGAACTGAACACAGCACTGCAGATGGAGTCTGATGAGGGCAACATATATGGGACTAGGGCCTTCCTATTTTTAAAACTGGTGTCTTTCCTCAGATTACCTTCAATTTTTTCAGATGTTCATCCCCTGCTGAGTCAGCCTCCTGGGGATCTAGTATTTTGTTCTAAGGTTCCATCTAGATATGACAGTCTTTGATTATGAAATTTCAGGGTTTCAGGCACCCTCCAAAAGGCTGATCGTTTCCTAAATCTCCTTCCCACTGGACTGCCACGCTGCTGCCAACTTGTCTTATTGGAGTCATTCCCTTGGGTTAAGGAACCAAGGCCTCTCTTAATGAAATACACATTACCTGGCACAGGGGGAAGCAATCCAATCTATTAGCATCCACTGAGCATATTAGCATAGATTAGTTTTTCAAATTAACAGCCTCTCAGGACCCTGAGGGAATGGGGGGTAAAACTAATATCT
Organism: Antechinus flavipes; assembly: GCF_016432865.1. NCBI lineage: Eukaryota > Metazoa > Chordata > Mammalia > Dasyuromorphia > Dasyuridae > Antechinus > Antechinus flavipes. The sequence continues at coordinate 586,926,845 of NC_067400.1, forward strand.
TTGAATTAGGCTCAGGGGGTGGCAAGGACCAGGAGGTTAGAGGGAATCCAGAGCAGGGTATGGCCTGCCAAGCCAAGCCAAGCAGGGGACAAGGCATCCAAACCACACAAGTTGGAACCGGGTTCAAGCTGCCTCTTTTTTGTTCCTTTTTCCTATCTTAAGGGAACAAGTACCAGTTCTGAGATGGAGTACAGGTGATCTCTGAAGTTCTAGAGTTTCCCCTGGGCGTGAGCTGAAGGGATATAGAGAACTCTCCTGATAACTACTCCAAATACATGATGAGAGGATTCACCCAAGACAGGCTGTTTTATCAGCAGGCATAGGCCAGGAATTGTTTGGACAGTGCAGAGCCAAGGTGAAATGCAAAATGCCTAATTAGCAATTCTGAAAGCTGCTTTATTTTCTGGGAGTTTCAAGTATCAGCCACTAGTAGTTATACATTTAATGACTGAATTCTGATACTAATTGTTTTGTCAAATGCTAACTTGACTAACACTTTTTTTGTGTGTGTAGGAATATATTACTTATCCCATGCCGGATTCATGTTGTATAGTGAATACCTTTTCACTCCCCTATTTTTGAGGAAGTTCAAGATCTATGCAAAATGGTCACTAAGATGCTGGGGTTTAATGCCCAGAGTAGGGTGATATAAGGAAATCTGGCCCCTTATAGATAGAGGCAGGTTCTCTCAAGACTGGCTGAAGTCCAAAGCACATACAGAATAGGTTGTGGAAGTACTTCCTCGGGTCCTTTGGTTTCAATAGTAATAGTTCCTTAATAATAGACTTAGTACAATGCAGACAAAATTAGAAGGGAAACAATAAACTAGGAAAACATTTTTGCAGTCAAAGGTTCTGAGAAAGGCCTCATTTCCAAAATATATAGAGAATTGACTCTAATTTGTAAGAAATCAAGCCATTCTCCAATTGATAAATGGTCAAAGGATATGAACAGACAATTCTCAGACAAAGAAATTGAAACTATTTCTAGTCATGAAAAGATACTCCAAGTCATTATTAATCAGAGAAATGCAAATTAAGACAACTCTGAAATACCACTACACACCTGTCAGACTGGCTAGAATGACAGGGAAAGACAATGCGGAATGTTGGAGGAGATGTGGGAAAACAGGGACACTGATACATTGTTGGTGGAATTGTGAACACATCCAGCCATTCTGGAGAACAATTTGGAACTATGCTCAAAAAGTTATCAAACTGTGCATACCCTTTGATCCAGCAGTGTTTCTACTGGGCTTATACCCCAAAGAGATCTTAAAGAAGGGAAAGGGACCTGTATGTGCCAAAATGTTTGTGGCAGCCCTGTTTGTAGTGGCTAGAAACTGGAAACTGAATGGATGCCCATCGATTGGAGAATGGCTGAATAAGTTGTGCTATATGAATATTATGGAATATTATTGTTCGGTAAGAAATGACCAGCAGGATGATTTCAGAAAGGCCTGGAGAGACTTACATGAACTGATACTGAGTGAAATGAGCAGGACCAGGAGATTATACATGGCAACAATAATACTATATGATGATCAATTCTGATGGACATGGCCCTCTTCAACAATGAGATGAACCAAATCAGTTCCATTTGTTCAATAATGAATAGAACCAGCTATACCCACTGAAAGAACTCTGGGAAATGAGTGTGAACCACTACATAGAATTCCTAATTCCTCTATTTTTGATTTCCTTCACGGTTAATTGTACACTATTTCAGAGTCTGATTCTCCTTGTGCAGCAAAATAATTGTATGGATATGTATACATATATTGTATTTAACATATAATTTAACATATTTAACATGTATTGGTCAACCTGCCATCTGGGGTAGGGGGTGGGGGAAGGAGGGGAAAAATTGGAACAAAAGGTTTTGCAATTGTCAATGCTGAAAAATTACCCATGCATATATCTTGTAAATAAAAAGCTATAATAAAAATAAAATAAATGGTATAATAAGACTATCAAAAAATAATAGACTTAGTACAAAGATTGTCAGAGCTGGAAAGTATCTCAAAATACAAGATGTTAGAGATAAAATGAACCTTAGGGAAAATAATTTTAGAATCATAACTTTAGAAGATGAAATATCAGAGCTAAAAAAGACCTTAGACTATAGGATGTCAGAGTTAGGAAGGACCAGAGTGACTGATTCATCCAATGTTATTTTTCAGATGAAGAAACAGAGACCAGAGGAAGAAATTAGCACCCTGAATTACGTAGCTTATGGTATGTATGATACCTTAGATCCCACTTCCCAGTGTGATTCTGCCAGCATGATTCCCTAGCCAGCCTGGAGTCCTGGATTCCCTCACAGCCTAAACAATTCCCATGATTGAGTCTCCCTGGGCCAAATATCAGTACTGCCAACCTGCTCTCTTGCCATCTATCTCCTCTGCCTCCCTGCTGTTTCCTGGGCACCCCCATACTCCCATTGGTGCCTTACAGATCTGGCTCAAAAGCCACTAGCTTATACTGAAGATTGTTTTTCAGGGCTGGCATGAGCTTGCACCTGGTGTCCTGCCAGGAGCTTTGGGCCAGGGGGCAGGAGCAAGGGTGCCATAGAGTGGGCTCATTTCCTCATGGAGAAAACAATGGTTCCATAGCCAATGGCCACCATTTTTGGTGGCTGCTATCCAGGGTTCTGAACATTAGGCAAGAGCTGGAGAGAATTTCATCAAGTGGTTAAATTTTCTCTTTTCTTTGACTCTCAGTTTTCCTCTTCAACAAGAAAGGGTTTTGTGGCTTCAGAGCCCCCTTCTTAATTTCTGGAAGAATTTTCCCTGGAGATTCCCTCTTCCTGGCTACAGTCCTTAAATCCTTTATCAGCTATGGCCAAGGTAGGAGTTGGTCCAGACTCTTGCTCCAGGCTTTGGTCTCTTCTCAGTACCCTCCTTTGCAAGATAGCTTGCAGCCAGAATTTCTCCTCCAGGACTGTCTTCCCATCTGTCTTTCTTTGACCCAAACAGATGGACAGAATTAGAAGCTGGACAGTCCTAAAGGAGAAGACAAATCTGTTTTTATGTTTATGGAGAGGTCACTGGGGACTCATTCATTCATTAGTCCATTCAGCTTTTATTGAACATGCTGAGTTGGGGATCAGTAGTCCTAGCTTCAAAACCTTTCTTTGCCATATAGTATATATCTGGCCCTCTTTGGGTGAGTCACTTCATTGCTCTAGGCTTCATCTATAAAATGGGAAAGGGATGACCATTAAGGTCCTTCCAAGATCTAACTCCATGATCTTAGCATGCATTTTTCTGATTTTTCTCTGAATCTCGTCTCTCTATACTAATAAGACTTTCACTAGACAACTTTGCCACTTATAATAGATAATAAATAAATAAGCTAGAATGTATATAGAATGTCGTATATATTATCTATCCTTACAACAATTAATTGAAGTAAGTGCTATTATTATCTCCATTTTACAGATAGGGAAACTGAATCTGAGAGAGGTTTGTCCAGGGCCACACAACTACTAAATGTCTGAACTCACTTTCTATCCATTGTGCCACTTTGCTGCCTGGCTGCACAACAGTTTGTCAAATGAGTGAATGAAGGAAAGAATGAGTAGGGGCAATGCAGAGTGTGAAGTGAAATGAAGGGATAGAGAGAGATAAAGACTGATCTTCTGCTATGCTGTTACTTCAAAACAAAGTACCACATACCAGGAATGAACTCTGAAACCCAGTCAGTAGAGAAGGGACTCAGAAGATCAGGGTGTGAGTCCTACCATTTATAGGCTGTACAGCTAAGAATACATGATTTCATCAATCCCAGCTCTGACCTCCTGGGTTCTAAGGGCCCTCCAGCTCTGACCTCCTGGGTTCTAAGGGCCCTCCCAGCTCTGACCTCCTGGGTTCTAAGGGCCCTCCCAGCTCTGACATCCCATGTTCTAAGGGCCCTCCCAGCTCTGACCTCCTGGGTTCTAAGGGCCCTCCCAGCTCTGACCTCCTGGGTTCTAAGGGCCCTCCCAGCTCTGACATCCCATGTTCTAAGGGCCCTCCCAGCTCTGACATCTTGTGTTCTAAAGGCCCTCCCAGCTCTGACATCCCATGTTCTAAGGGCCCTCCCAGCTCTGACATCCCATGTTCTAAGGGCCCTCCCAGCTCTGACATCCTGGGTTCTAAGGGCCCTCCAGCTCTGACCTCCTGGGTTCTAAGGGCCCTCCCAGCTCTGACATCCCATGTTCTAAGGGCCCTCCAGCTCTGACCTCCTGGGTTCTAAGGGCCCTCCCAGCTCTGACATCCCATGTTCTAAGGGCCCTCCAGCTCTGACCTCCTGGGTTCTAAGGGCCCTCCCAGCTCTGACATCCCATGTTCTAAGGGCCCTCCCAGCTCTGACATCCCATGTTCTAAGGGCCCTCCAGCTCTGACCTCCTGGGTTCTAAGGGCCCTCCCAGCTCTGACATCTTGTGTTCTAAAGGCCCTCCCAGCTCTGACATCTTGTGTTCTAAAGGCCCTCCCAGCTCTGACATCCCATGTTCTAAGGGCCCTCCCAGCTCTGACATCCCATGTTCTAAGGGCCCTCCCAGCCCTGACATCCTGGGTTCTAAGGGCCCTCCCAGCTCTGACATCCCATGTTCTAAGGGCCCTCCCAGCCCTGACATCCTGGGTTCTAAGGGCCCTCCCAGCTCTGACATCCCATGTTCTAAGGGCCCTCCAGCTCTGACATCCTGGGTTCTAAGGGCCCTCCCAGCTCTGACCTCCTGGGTTCTAAGGGCCCTCCAGCTCTGACATCCTGGGTTCTAAGGGCCCTCCCAGCCCTGACATCCTGGGTTCTAAGGGCCCTCCCAGCTCTGACATCCCATGTTCTAAGGGCCCTCCCAGCTCTGACATCTTGTGTTCTAAGGGCCCTCCCAGCTCTGACCTCCTGGGTTCTAAGGGCCCTCCCAGCTCTGACATCCCATGTTCTAAGGGCCCTCCCAGCTCTGACATCCCATGTTCTAAGGGCCCTCCCAGCTCTGACATCCCATGTTCTAAGGGCCCTCCCAGCTCTGACATCCCATGTTCTAAGGGCCCTCCCAGCTCTGACATCCCATGTTCTAAGGGCCCTCCCAGCTCTGACATCCCATGTTCTAAGGGCCCTCCCAGCTCTGACATCCCATGTTCTAAGGGCCCTCCAGCTCTGACCTCCCGGGTTCTAAGGGCCCTCCCAGCTCTGACATCCTGGGTTCTAAGGGCCCTCCCAGCTCTGACATCCCATGTTCTAAGGGCCCTCCCAGCTCTGACCTCCTGGGTTCTAAGGGCCCTCCCAGCTCTGACATCCTGGGTTCTAAGGGCCCTCCCAGCTCTGACATCCTGGGTTCTAAGGGCCCTCCCAGCTCTGACCTCCCGGGTTCTAAGGGCCCTCCCAGCTCTGACATCCTGGGTTCTAAGGGCCCTCCCAGCTCTGACATCCCATGTTCTAAGGGCCCTCCCAGCTCTGACATCCTGGGTTCTAAGGGCCCTCCCAGCTCTGACATCCTGTGTTCTAAGGGCCCTCCCAGCTCTGACATCTTGTGTTCTAAAGGCCCTCCCAGCTCTGACATCTTGTGTTCTAAAGGCCCTCCCAGCTCTGACATCCTGTGAATATAGTTTATTAAAAAGCATGATTTAAGTAAGAATTTTAACACCACAGCTTGTCCCTAAAGAAGAGAAAAGCTACATGTCTTTCTCTCTCTCTGTAGAGGTGAGAATCCTTGCTTATGGAATATTGTGCTGTCAGATGCGATTGACATAGTGTTTAGTTTCCCAGACCTGCATTCTTTCTCTGCTATCATACTTTGTTACAAGGGGCATCTTATTGGATAGAGGAAGGATGAACTGTTCTGCTGCGAAGTGAAAGTGACAGGAAAACAAAATCTATTGATTAAAATTTTGAAGACAACAAAGACAAAGAGACTAGCATTTGGCCTATACTAGGTAAGTACATTCATGTATTAAAGGTCTTATCTGTGCATATAATAAACTTCATGCTGTATAATTCAGATGCCATATTATAACTTCCATCCATCTATCTATCTATCCATCCACCCACTCATCCATCCATCCATCCATCCATCCATCCATCCATCCATCCATCCATCCATCCATCCATCCATCCATCCATCCATCCATCCATCCATCCATCCATCCATCCATCCATCCATCCATCCATCCATCCATCCATCCATCCATCCATCCATCCATCCATCCATCCATCCATCCATCCATCCATCCATCCATCCATCCATCCATCCATCCATCCATCCATCCATCCATCCATCCATCCATCCATCCATCCATCCATCCATCCATCCATCCATCCATCCATCCATCCATCCATCCATCCATCCATCCATCCATCCATCCATCCATCCATCCATCCATCCATCCATCCATCCATCCATCCATCCATCCATCCATCCATCCATCCATCCATCCATCCATCCATCCATCCATCCATCCATCCATCCATCCATCCATCCATCCATCCATCCATCCATCCATCCATCCATCCATCCATCCATCCATCCATCCATCCATCCATCCATCCATCCATCCATCCATCCATCCATCCATCCATCCATCCATCCATCCATCCATCCATCCATCCATCCATCCATCCATCCATCCATCCATCCATCCATCCATCCATCCATCCATCCATCCATCCATCCATCCATCCATCCATCCATCCATCCATCCATCCATCCATCCATCCATCCATCCATCCATCCATCCATCCATCCATCCATCCATCCATCCATCCATCCATCCATCCATCCATCCATCCATCTGTCCATCCATCCATCCATCCATCCATCCATCCATCCATCCATCCATCCATCCATCCATCCATCCATCCATCCATCCATCCATCCATCCATCCATCCATCCATCCATCCATCCATCCATCCATCCATCCATCCATCCATCCATCCATCCATCCATCCATCCATCCATCCATCCATCCATCCATCCATCCATCCATCCATCCATCCATCCATCCATCCATCCATCCATCCATCCATCCATCCATCCATCCATCCATCCATCCATCCATCCATCCATCCATCCATCCATCCATCCATCCATCCATCCATCCATCCATCCATCCATCCATCCATCCATCCATCCATCCATCCATCCATCCATCCATCCATCCATCCATCCATCCATGCGTCTGTCCATCCATCCATCCATGTGTCCATCCATCCATCCATCCATCTATCCATTCACCTATTCACCCAATCACCCATCCATTCATCTACCCATCCATCCATTCAGCTTACAGTTATGAAGGGCCTGCCATGTGCCCAGAAGCTAAGCCTGGATTCTTGAAAGTTATGTCAGAGGAGGACCACACCTGGCAAATTTCTCCTTGTATAAATACGAGCTGGTTGGAGCATAATCACTAAGGTAGTTTTCCAGGTTTGAAGGCCCAGCAAAATATCTTGCATACAGCAAGTGCTTAATAAATATTTAGTGTCCCTGATCCCATGATTTCAAGATGTAAAGACTTTTGCATCTCAGCCTCATCGTAGACTGACTGGTGCAGTTATTCAATCAGGTTAAATGCAGTGGGGCTTATGATGGGGGCCGGGGGACAGACATCAGAGAACAGCTATTTTTTTTTGTCACAGTAACTGTCTTCTAGACTAACTTCTAAGAGTTACTGTGACTGAAGCAGCTTGATGGTGCAATGGATATCTGGTCTTAGATGTCTGCTGCTAGTTAAGTCACTTGACATTTGTCAGCTTCAGTTTTGCCAACTGTGAAATAAAGATAATAATAACACTTACAACCCAGGATTGATGTGAGGATCAAATGAGAGAATAATAGCTTGTCATAATGATGGGGCTTTATACATATCTGAGTCCCCCCCCTCCAAGTCATGGAGGGGTTGAAATGTGCATTAATGGAAAATTGGTTTAATCATGGATCCTTGAGATATTGAAAAAAGTATGTCGGTAGCTTTTAACTTGTTTCAAAATACAGTGTTACTTACATTAATATATTCATTTGTGCTGTACAGCAATGTAGATGGGACAATAGTGAACTGTGCATAGATGGTAAAACTGAGGTTCTATAATTTGCTTTACCACTGATAGGGTAGCCCCCAAAGCCCCCAAATACTCTTAAGTTACATTAAAAGATGCTGGGTATCCAGTACTCTTAGGGAGCTGATGGTTTCATTATCCTCTGCCCTGATCATATTATATCTGGAATACTGGATTTAGTTCAAGAATCCCCATTTTAGGATGGACATATTATACTGAAGAGTACCCAGAGGGGCAGAAAACCAGAGTGGTGGTTGGTCCTGAGATCATACCATAGGTAAAGAATCAGAGGACATCATACTAGGCTCCTTCTTCCATCGATGAGTTCCTATTTGGAGGCTGGATTCCATTTTAGGAGATGATTCCTCCCCCTGCTGTGTTTCTGACTCTCTGGATTTTGCCACTGTACATGGATGAGTGTTCCTCACCTCCCTTTTCTTTCTCTTTTTTTGTTGTCTTCTCTATTTTATTGTAAGCTCCCTTTTCATTTCCCTTTTCTGTGTTGTCTTGTCCATTATATTGTAAGCTTTTCATCTCCCTTTTCTGTGTTGTCTTCTCCATTATATTGTAAGCTTTTCTTCTCCCTTTTCATCTCCCTTTTCTGTTGTCTTCTCCATTATATTGTAAGCTTTTCATTTCCCTTTTCTGTGTTGTCTTGTCCATTATATTGTAAGCTTTTCATTTCCCTTTTCTGTGTTGTCTTGTCCATTATATTGTAAGCTTTTCTGCTCTCTTTTCATCTCCCTTTTCTGTGTTGTCTTGTCCATTATATTGTAAGCTTTTCATTTCCCTTTTCTGTGTTGTCTTCTTCATTATGTTGTAAGCTTTTCATCTCCCTTTTCTGTGTTGTCTTCTCCATTATATTGTAAGCTTTTCTGCTCTCTTTTCATCTCCCTTTTCTGTTGTCTTCTCCATTATGTTGTAAGATTTTCTTCTCCCTTTTCATCTCCCTTTTCTGTGTTGTCTTCTCTATTATGTTGTAAGATTTTCTTCTCCTTTTCATCTCCCTTTTCATCTCCTTTTCTGTTGTCTTCTCCATTATATTGTAAGCTTTTCTTCTCCCTTTTCATCTCCCTTTTCTGTGTTGTCTTGTCCATTATATTGTAAGCTTTTCATCTCTCTTTTCTGTGTTGTCTTCTCCATTATATTGTAAGCTTTTCTTCTCCCTTTTCATCTCCCTTTTCTGTGTTGTCTTGTCCATTATATTGTAAGCTTTTCATCTCCCTTTTCTGTGTTGTCTTCTCCATTATATTGTAAGCTTTTCTTCTCCCTTTTCTGTGTTGTCTTCTCCATTATGTTGTAAGCTTTTCTTCTCCCTTTTCATCTCCCTTTTCTGTGTTGTCTTGTCCATTATATTGTAAGCTTTTCATCTCCCTTTTCTGTGTTGTCTTCTCCATTATATTGTAAGCTTTTCTTCTCCCTTTTCATCTCCCTTTTCTGTTGTCTTCTCCATTATGTTGTAAGCTTTTCTTCTCCCTTTTCATCTCCCTTTTCTGTGTTGTCTTCTCCATTATATTGTAAGCTTTTCATTTCCCTTTTCTGTGTTGTCTTCTCCATTATGTTGTAAGCTTTTCTTCTCCCTTTTCATCTCCCTTTTCTGTTGTCTTCTCCATTATGTTGTAAGCTTTTCTTCTCCCTTTTCATCTCCCTTTTCTGTGTTGTCTTCTCCATTATATTGTAAGCTTTTCATTTCCCTTTTCTGTGTTGTCTTCTCTATTATGTTGTAAGATTTTCTTCTCCCTTTTCATCTCCCTTTTCTGTTGTCTTCTCCATTATGTTGTAAGCTTTTCTGCTCTCTTTTCATCTCCCTTTTCTGTGTTGTCTTCTCCATTATGTTGTAAGCTTTTCTTCTCCCTTTTCATCTCCCTTTTCTGTTGTCTTCTCCATTATGTTGTAAGCTTTTCTTCTCCCTTTTCATCTCCCTTTTCTGTGTTGTCTTCTCCATTATATTGTAAGCTTTTCATTTCCCTTTTCTGTGTTGTCTTCTCTATTATGTTGTAAGATTTTCTTCTCCCTTTTCATCTCCCTTTTCTGTGTTGTCTTCTCCATTATATTGTAAGCTTTTCATTTCCCTTTTCTGTGTTGTCTTCTCCATTATGTTGTAAGCTTTTCTTCTCCCTTTTCATCTCCCTTTTCTGTTGTCTTCTCCATTATGTTGTAAGCTTTTCTTCTCCCTTTTCATCTCCCTTTTCTGTGTTGTCTTCTCCATTATGTTGTAAGATTTTCTTCTCCTTTTCATCTCCTTTTCTGTGTTGTCTTCTCTATTATGTTGTAAGATTTTCTTCTCCCTTTTCATCTCCCTTTTCTGTGTTGTCTTCTCCATTATATTGTAAGCTTTTCATTTCCCTTTTCTGTGTTGTCTTCTTCATTATGTTGTAAGCTTTTCTTCTCCCTTTTCATCTCCCTTTTCTGTTGTCTTCTCCATTATGTTGTAAGCTTTTCTGCTCTCTTTTCATCTCCCTTTTCTGTGTTGTCTTCTCCATTATGTTGTAAGCTTTTCTTCTCCCTTTTCATCTCCCTTTTCTGTTGTCTTCTCCATTATGTTGTAAGCTTTTCTTCTCCCTTTTCATCTCCCTTTTCTGTGTTGTCTTCTCCATTATATTGTAAGCTTTTCATTTCCCTTTTCTGTGTTGTCTTCTCTATTATGTTGTAAGATTTTCTTCTCCCTTTTCATCTCCCTTTTCTGTTGTCTTCTCCATTATGTTGTAAGCTTTTCTGCTCTCTTTTCATCTCCCTTTTCTGTGTTGTCTTCTCCATTATGTTGTAAGCTTTTCTTCTCCCTTTTCATCTCCCTTTTCTGTTGTCTTCTCCATTATGTTGTAAGCTTTTCTTCTCCCTTTTCATCTCCCTTTTCTGTGTTGTCTTCTCCATTATATTGTAAGCTTTTCATTTCCCTTTTCTGTGTTGTCTTCTCTATTATGTTGTAAGATTTTCTTCTCCCTTTTCATCTCCCTTTTCTGTGTTGTCTTCTCCATTATATTGTAAGCTTTTCATTTCCCTTTTCTGTGTTGTCTTCTCCATTATGTTGTAAGCTTTTCTTCTCCCTTTTCATCTCCCTTTTCTGTTGTCTTCTCCATTATGTTGTAAGCTTTTCTTCTCCCTTTTCATCTCCCTTTTCTGTGTTGTCTTCTCCATTATATTGTAAGCTTTTCATTTCCCTTTTCTGTGTTGTCTTCTCTATTATGTTGTAAGATTTTCTTCTCCTTTTCATCTCCCTTTTCTGTTGTCTTCTCCATTATGTTGTAAGCTTTTCTGCTCTCTTTTCATCTCCCTTTTCTGTGTTGTCTTCTCCATTATGTTGTAAGCTTTTCTTCTCCCTTTTCATCTCCCTTTTCTGTTGTCTTCTCCATTATGTTGTAAGCTTTTCTTCTCCCTTTTCATCTCCCTTTTCTGTGTTGTCTTCTCCATTATATTGTAAGCTTTTCATTTCCCTTTTCTGTGTTGTCTTCTCTATTATGTTGTAAGATTTTCTTCTCCCTTTTCATCTCCCTTTTCTGTGTTGTCTTCTCCATTATATTGTAAGCTTTTCATTTCCCTTTTCTGTGTTGTCTTCTCCATTATGTTGTAAGCTTTTCTTCTCCCTTTTCATCTCTATGATACCTTAGATCCCACTTCCCAGTGTGATTCTGCCAGCATGATTCCCTAGCCAGCCTGGAGTCCTGGATTCCCTCACAGCCTAAACAATTCCCATGATTGAGTCTCCCTGGGCCAAATATCAGTACTGCCAACCTGCTCTCTTGCCATCTATCTCCTCTGCCTCCCTGCTGTTTCCTGGGCACCCCCATACTCCCATTGGTGCCTTACAGATCTGGCTCAAAAGCCACTAGCTTATACTGAAGATTGTTTTTCAGGGCTGGCATGAGCTTGCACCTGGTGTCCTGCCAGGAGCTTTGGGCCAGGGGGCAGGAGCAAGGGTGCCATAGAGTGGGCTCATTTCCTCATGGAGAAAACAATGGTTCCATAGCCAATGGCCACCATTTTTGGTGGCTGCTATCCAGGGTTCTGAACATTAGGCAAGAGCTGGAGAGAATTTCATCAAAGTGGTTAAATTTTCTCTTTTCTTTGACTCTCAGTTTTCCTCTTCAACAAGAAAGGGTTTTGTGGCTTCAGAGCCCCCTTCTTAATTTCTGGAAGAATTTTCCCTGGAGATTCCCTCTTCCTGGCTACAGTCCTTAAATCCTTTATCAGCTATGGCCAAGGTAGGAGTTGGTCCAGACTCTTGCTCCAGGCTTTGGTCTCTTCTCAGTACCCTCCTTTGCAAGATAGCTTGCAGCCAGAATTTCTCCTCCAGGACTGTCTTCCCATCTGTCTTCCTTTGACCCAAACAGATGGACAGAATTAGAAGCTGGACAGTCCTAAAGGAGAAGACAAATCTGTTTTTATGTTTATGGAGAGGTCACTGGGGACTCATTCATTCATTAGTCCATTCAGCTTTTATTGAACATGCTGAGTTGGGGATCAGTAGTCCTAGCTTCAAAACCTTTCTTTGCCATATAGTATATATATGGCCCTCTTTGGGTGAGTCACTTCATTGCTCTAGGCTTCATCTATAAAATGGGAGAGGGATGACCATTAAGGTCCTTCCAAGATCTAACTCCATGATCTTAGCATGCATTTTTCTGATTTTTCTCTGAATCTCGTCTCTCTATACTAATAAGACTTTCACTAGACAACTTTGCCACTTATAATAGATAATAAATAAATAAGCTAGAATGTATATAGAATGTCGTATATATTATCTATCCTTACAACAATTAATTGAAGTAAGTGCTATTATTATCTCCATTTTACAGATAGGGAAACTGAATCTTAGAGAGGTTTGTCCAGGGCCACACAACTACTAAATGTCTGAACTCACTTTCTATCCATTGTGCCACTTTGCTGCCTGGCTGCACAACAGTTTGTCAAATGAGTGAATGAAGGAAAGAATGAGTAGGGGCAATGCAGAGTGTGAAGTGAAATGAAGGGATAGAGAGAGATAAAGACTGATCTTCTGCTATGCTGTTACTTCAAAACAAAGTACCACATACCAGGAATGAACTCTGAAACCCAGTCAGTAGAGAAGGGACTCAGAAGATCAGGGTGTGAGTCCTACCATTTATAGGCTATACAGCTAAGAATACATGATTTCATCACTCCTAGTCTTGAGTTTCCCCAAATGTAAAATAAGAGAATTGAACTGTTGGTTCCTTGCAGCCAGGGCTAACACTCTATGTCCTAAGGTCCCTCCCAGCTCTAACCTCCTGGGTTCTAAGAGCCCTCCCAGCTCTGACATCCTGGGTTCTAAGGGCTCTCCCAGCTCTGACATCCTGGGTTCTAAGGGCCCTCCCAGCTCTGACATCCTGAGTTCTAAGGGCCCTCCACGCTCTGACATCCCAGGTTTTAAGGGCCCTCCCAGCTCTGACATCCTAGGTTCTAAGGGCCTCCCAGCTCTGACATCTTGTGTTCTAAGGGCCCTCTCAGCTCTGACATTTTGTATTCTAAGGACCTCCCAGCTCTGACATCTTGTGTTCTAAAGGCCCTCCCAGCTCTGACATCCTGTGAATATAGTTTATTAAAAAGCATGATTTAAGTAAGAATTTTAACACCACAGCTTGTCCCTAAAGAAGAGAAAAGCTACATGTCTTTCTCTCTCTCTGTAGAGGTGAGAATCCTTGCTTATGGAATATTGTGCTGTCAGATGCGATTGACATAGTGTTTAGTTTCCCAGACCTGCATTCTTTCTCTGCTATCATACTTTGTTACAAGGGGCATCTTATTGGATAGAGGAAGGATGAACTGTTCTGCTGCGAAGTGAAAGTGACAGGAAAACAAAATCTATTGATTAAAATTTTGAAGACAACAAAGACAAAGAGACTAGCATTTGGCCTATACTAGGTAAGTACATTCATGTATTAAAGGTCTTATCTGTGCATATAATAAACTTCATGCTGTATAATTCAGATGCCATATTATAACTTCCATCCATCTATCTATCTATCCATCCACCCACTCATCCATCCATCTGTCCATCCATCCATCCATCCATCCACCTATCCACCCACCCATCTGTCGGTCCATCCATCCATCCATCTATACATTCACCTATTCACTCAATCACCCATCATCCACTCCTCCATCCATCCATCCATCTGTCCATCCATCCATCCATCCACCTATTCACCCACCAATCTGTCTGTCCATCCATCCATCCATCCATCTATACATTCACCTATTCACCCAATCACCCATCATCCACTCCTCCATCCATCCATCCATCTGTCCATCCATCCATCCATCCATCCACCTATTCACCCACCCATCTGTCTGTCCGTCCATCCATCCATCTATCCATTTACCTATTCACCCAATCACCCATCATCCACTCATCATCCATCCGTCTGTATCCGTCTGTCCATCCATCCACCTATCCACCCACTCATCTATCCATCCATCCATCCATCCATCCATCTATCCATTCACTTATTCATCCAATCACCCATCATCCACACATCCATCCATGCGTCTGTCCATCCATCCATCCATGTGTCCATCCCTCCATCCATCCATCCATCTATTCATCCATCCATCCATCTATCCATTCACCTATTCACCCAATCACCCATCCATTCATCTACCCATCCATCCATTCAGCTTACAGTTATGAAGGGCCTGCCATGTGCCCAGAAGCTAAGCCTGGATTCTTGAAAGTTATGTCAGAGGAGGACCACACCTGGCAAATTTCTCCTTGTATAAATACGAGCTGGTTGGAGCATAATCACTAAGGTAGTTTTCCAGGTTTGAAGGCCCAGCAAAAAATCTTGCATACAGCAAGTGCTTAATAAATATTTAGTGTCCCTGATCCCATGATTTCAAGATGTAAAGACTTTTGCATCTCAGCCTCATCGTAGACTGACTGGGTGCAGTTATTCAATCAGGTTAAATGCAGTGGGGCTTATGATGGGGGCCGGGGGACAGACATCAGAGAACAGCTATTTTTTTTGTCACAGTAACTGTCTTCTAGACTAACTTCTAAGAGTTACTGTGACTGAAGCAGCTTGATGGTGCAATGGATATCTGGTCTTAGATGTCTGCTGCTAGTTAAGTCACTTGACATTTGTCAGCTTCAGTTTTGCCAACTGTGAAATAAAGATAATAATAACACTTACAACCCAGGATTGATGTGAGGATCAAATGAGAGAATAATAGCTTGTCATAATGATGGGGCTTTATACATATCTGAGTCCCCCCCCTCCAAGTCATGGAGGGGTTGAAATGTGCATTAATGGAAAATTGGTTTAATCATGGATCCTTGAGATATTGAAAAAAGTATGTCGGTAGCTTTTAACTTGTTTCAAAATACAGTGTTACTTACATTAATATATTCATTTGTGCTGTACAGCAATGTAGATGGGACAATAGTGAACTGTGCATAGATGGTAAAACTGAGGTTCTATAATTTGCTTTACCACTGATAGGGTAGCCCCCAAAGCCCCCAAATACTCTTAAGTTACATTAAAAGATGCTGGGTATCCAGTACTCTTAGGGAGCTGATGGTTTCATTATCCTCTGCCCTGATCATATTATATCTGGAATACTGGATTTAGTTCAAGAATCCCCATTTTAGGATGGACATATTATACTGAAGAGTACCCAGAGGGGCAGAAAACCAGAGTGGTGGTTGGTCCTGAGATCATACCATAGGTAAAGAATCAGAGGACATCATACTAGGCTCCTTCTTCCATCGATGAGTTCCTATTTGGAGGCTGGATTCCATTTTAGGAGATGATTCCTCCCCCCTGCTGTGTTTCTGACTCTCTGGATTTTGCCACTGTACATGGATGAGTGTTCCTCACCTCCCTTTTCTTTCTCTTTTTTTGTGTTGTCTTCTCTATTTTATTGTAAGCTCCCTTTTCATCTCCCTTTTCTGTGTTGTCTTGTCCATTATATTGTAAGCTTTTCATCTCTCTTTTCTGTGTTGTCTTCTCCATTATATTGTAAGCTTTTCTTCTCCCTTTTCTGTGTTGTCTTCTCCATTATGTTGTAAGCTTTTCTTCTTCCTTTTCATCTCCCTTTTCTGTGTTGTCTTGTCCATTATATTGTAAGCTTTTCATCTCTCTTTTCTGTGTTGTCTTCTCCATTATATTGTAAGCTTTTCTTCTCCCTTTTCTGTGTTGTCTTCTCCATTATGTTGTAAGCTTTTCTTCTTCCTTTTCATCTCCCTTTTCTGTGTTGTCTTGTCCATTATATTGTAAGCTTTTCATCTCCCTTTTCTGTGTTGTCTTCTCCATTATATTGTAAGCTTTTCTTCTCCCTTTTCATCTCCCTTTTCTGTTGTCTTCTCCATTATGTTGTAAGCTTTTCTTCTCCCTTTTCATCTCCCTTTTCTGTGTTGTCTTGTCCATTATATTGTAAGCTTTTCATCTCCCTTTTCTGTGTTGTCTTCTCCATTATATTGTAAGCTTTTCTTCTCCCTTTTCATCTCCCTTTTCTGTTGTCTTCTCCATTATGTTGTAAGCTTTTCTTCTCCCTTTTCATCTCCCTTTTCTGTGTTGTCTTCTCCATTATATTGTAAGCTTTTCATTTCCCTTTTCTGTGTTGTCTTCTCCATTATGTTGTAAGATTTTCTTCTCCCTTTTCATCTCCCTTTTCTGTTGTCTTCTCCATTATGTTGTAAGCTTTTCTTCTCCCTTTTCATCTCCCTTTTCTGTGTTGTCTTCTCCATTATATTGTAAGCTTTTCATTTCCCTTTTCTGTGTTGTCTTCTCCATTATGTTGTAAGATTTTCTTCTCCCTTTTCATCTCCCTTTTCTGTTGTCTTCTCCATTATGTTGTAAGCTTTTCTGCTCTCTTTTCATCTCCCTTTTCTGTGTTGTCTTCTCCATTATATTATAAGCTTTTCATCTCCCTTTTCTGTTGTCTTCTCCATTATGTTGTAAGCTTTTCTTCTCCCTTTTCATCTCCCTTTTCTGTGTTGTCTTCTCCATTATATTGTAAGCTTTTCATCTCCCTTTTCATCTCCCTTTTCTATCTTGTCTTCTCCATTTTACTGTAAGCTCTTCGAGGACAGGATTGTGTTTTTTGTTTTTATTTTTGTTTTGCTTGTCCCCAGTGCTTATCAGTGAGTGGTTAATAAATGCTAATTGCCTTGCCTTGTTTATGTAGGAAAATAGAAGACTTGAGTGTGAGAGCCTAAAATGTTCTCTGCCAGTAAAGATTGGATTTATTCACTTTCAACTGGCAATACCAGACAGAGATCAAGAAGGAGCAGATTTAGGCTCGAGGCAGGAAGAGACATCCCAGAGCTACATGACAGTGAAATGTACTCTCTGGAGAACTGATCTGGAGGGCAGGAACTTTGTCGTTGCTGTTCATCATGTCCATCTTCCTGAGTTCAAATCTGGCCTCAGACACTTACTACCTGGGTAGGTCACCTTGAGCAAATCAGTTCACTCTGTTTGTCTCAGTTCTCTCAAGTATAAAATGAGCTGGAGAAGAAAAAGGCAAATAGCTCCAAGAAACCCCAAATTGGGTCTGGAAGAGTTGTTCATGACTGAAATGGCTGAACAACAATAACCACAATAGAAATGTTTCTTGGTGAACTTGAAAGTTGCTTAACTTTTTGGTACCTTAGCTTGCTCAGGAGGGAGTTAGATTAGATCATAGAATACTAGAATCAGCAATTCTATGATTTAGTCTAGGCCATAGATTAAGAGCTGATCATGGAATCTAATACTTCCACATTTTACAGAGGAGGAAACTGAGGCCCTGGGACATTATAGTTTTACAGGGTAAGTGGCAAAATCAGGATCAGAATGCAGGGACCACCAGAGTCCCTTTTAGCTCCCTATCTCTGATCTTCCAGGCATTTTTCCTTGGTTATATGCTCCAGCCTACTCACAGCCACTGTGTGTCTCTTCATTGGCCCCTTGGGTGGTCTGCAACATCCAGAAACTGGTATTTGGTGCTTTGTGACTATAAATTACTTTGGAAGCAAAAAAGTAGAAAGGAAACAGCTGGATGGGAATAGTCTAGGGGGATGAGGGACGCAGCCAGGACTGCTCGGGCTATTAAGTGACTGGGAATTCTCCCAATCTCTTTGCTGGACCGAGCCAGATCTGTTGGCTACCAGCTTCCCTTCCAAGTCCCTAGTGAAGACAGATGAGTTAATGACTCTAATGTGCTTTGAGCTCTCTGCTTCCATGAAGGCAAAGCTTTATTACTTTATATGTTTCTGGGCTTTGAACCTGCAGAATCCTCCCAGGAAAAACAACTTAGGAGTCATCACAGATACTTAGGGCTTATTGGAGGCTGCCCAATGGAAATGACCATCTTGGGCTCAGCTGTAAGGTAAATAGAGCCTCGAGGGGGTTGTTTTTAAAAAAAAACATGCTGAGGAAATGATATAGGAAATATTGCACCATTATATCAACCCACTACAGAATTCCATCAGGAACTGAAGGGCCAATTTGGGTCATTCTGCCTAGAGGGATGGAAGAATTTCAGAGAAAGGGGGAGGACATCTGAGAAAGGACTCAGGACACCCAAGAATCCCTGGATTTGGTGCCAGAGGCCTGAGTTTGCATCTTAGCTACATGGCAGTGTAACTCAGAGCCAAGCATTGGGTCTCAGTTTCCCTTTCTCTAAAAAGATAATTCTATCTTTAATGTCCTTTCTTTCTTTCTATCAAATAATCTAAATTTGCCTGTAAGTCTAAAGTGGAAGGGGAGAGAGAGAGGGGTCTGATGGGGTTTTAGAAAAAAAAAGTGACCTAAATTAGAATTCTATAGCCCACATGGGAACAAGGATCAGCTGACTGAATTTTCACCCCAATTTTTTCCCTGCAGTCCCTTGCAGGGTGGTTGAGGGGGGCAACACAGTTACCGATTCAGCATATGTTGGCACTATTAATTATTCAGGAGCTCTAAACTGTGCTCTGGGCTGCAGAGAAGAGAAACGGGAGCTGAGAGACGTGATCCCTGCTTGGGGGCTTGGGATCGCTGTGACTGAATAAGGCCAACAAGCCGACCCCACTTGTCGGCTACTATGTTATAGCGGAGATTCCTTTCCTAAGTGGAATGGACTCTACGGCCCCGAGTCCCTTCTGACTCCAGTTCTGTGATTCTGAGAAATACATCAGGAGATACAAAGGGAGGCAATATGGAGGAGGAGGGAGAAGTTACAGCCAGCAAGCTTGGGCTAGACTCGTGGCATTGGGGCTGACCCACTTTGGGAATGTGCCTCAGTTTCTTTTTTTGGCAAATGACAATAGTGTGGGACCACATGCTTCACAGGGTGTTTGGGAGGGAGAATTTGAGTCATGGAAATGTGAGTTGTTGTTTTAATCAGAACAATTAACATTTGTCAGGTATGGAAGCTACGTAGCCCCCTGTGTTGCTGCTGGGCTGGAGATGAAGTTTCTGATATCACCAGACAGAGGGGAAAAGAGCACCAGATGAGGTCTAAGGGGGGGAAGGTTGTGATAAAATGGGGTGGGATTGAGAGACAGCTTCTTGGAGGAGGAGGTGTCTCAGTGAGAGGAAGCATGTGTATGGCTTGGATGCTGTCTGGATGATCAGGAAGGCTGAGATTTGGATCCCTCCTTAGCTAATTATGTGATCCTGATTAGTCATTGCACTTTTATAGACCTTGGTTTCCTCATCTATAGGATGGATTCAGTGACCTCAGGTTCCCTTTCAACCTTATGAGTTGAACTTTAAAGGGCAGGTAGGCAGCTAGGTGACTCAGTGGATAAAAGACCTGAGTTCAAATATGGTCTCAGACACTGGCTGGGTGACCCTGGAAAGGCACTAACCACATGTGCCTCAGTTTCCCCATATGTAAAATGAGCTGGAGAAGGAAATGGCAATCCATTCCGCTATCTTTGCCAAGAAAAATCCAAATAGGGCTATGAAGAGTTGGTTATGATTAAACAAAGCAAGGCTTTGCAAACTTTATACTCAGTCATGTTGTTCTCACAGCTTCTCTCTAGGTCTCCTTTCCCCATCTCTTCTTCTCCTCCCTATTTTTCTCTTTTCTTTCTTTCCTTGAAGAGAACACAGGGTCAGGTTTGGGGGCCACTGGGACACAGAAAACAGAACTTCCCTCTTGATGATATTCTTGTTCACTCAGAGTCCCAGGACTTTAGGTCTAAGTTGAAGACCCCAACCTTAATTCATAGAAACTCTTCTCTGATTCACCGGATTCATCGTGTCAACTCCTCCTGCTCCAGCTTCCTCTCCTTCCCCAAACCAATTCCACATACCTTGGGGTCATTTGCTACTAGCAAGCCCTTAAAATCAGGGGTGAAAGTATCCTCATGAGCTCCCTAAGTAGACCCAGAGAATGAGCAGATGATTATGCAATTCCATCACATCTGGCCTGACCCGACTCTCTAGCCATCTTTGTGAGTTATGCACTAGCTCTCCAATCTCTGTCCAAGGTCCTGTACTCCTTAATGGGGAGAATTCACCATACATAACCTGGTCTTAGAAATCTAGTTTTGCACGCCTCCCTGTCACCCTTTTA